>NC_140502.1:11191733-11659233 GCF_964271855.1 Acomys minous
ATTGTATTTGTTTTTAAGTGTTCAGCACACACAAGCAAGTGGTTATTGTAAAGATGATTAAATGAACAACTGAATGTAATTTAAACCTCTTCCACCTCTCTCATTAGTCATCTCCATCTCTTAGTTTTGTTTCTTATCCTCAAATTCTAATTATCCATCCATCATCTAAAAATGAGAGAATAAAACGGAACATTTTGAAGAACAATGTATTTCATTGTATAAATACTTTACTTAACCAGATTTTAAATATAAATATGCTTAGAATGGGATGAGGAGATGGCACACTGGGTAAAAGCACTGGGATGACTTCTATAGGTCCTGAGTAAAATTCCTAGCAAGTGCATGGTGGCTTATAACCATCTGCAATGAGATCCTGGTGCCCTCTTCTTGCCAGTAGACATGCATGTAGGTAGAACATTGTATACATAATAAATAAATAAATCTTTAAGAAAAATCAGATTAGATTTAGAAGAGACAGGTGGGATTTAGATATGAAGAGGCATCGCCAATAAATACCTGTGGAGATGGCCATCACTCAGGATTTCACCTGGAGTCCAGAAGACACAGAGGAGTACAGAGGAGAGGTGAGTAAAATTAGGAAATTTCCTCTTCACTTATCGCTCAGTGCCAAGTCAGAGGAAAATAATATCATGGTGACTCAAACTAAGACAACCTACCAAAAGGGACATGTAGACTGAAGAGGAAAACCTCTATATAGACTAGATTCTTAGTAGTGAGTGGGGAACAGAAACAAACACCCAAATTCTTTGAATCGAAATTTACCCTGCCTTCAAGATGTGAGGTGTTACAGAGTGAGCAGAAATTGAGGGAACGTTCAAGTTATTCATATCAACACCATGCAAGAGAGCCATCCTCTGACACCGTTAACAATACTCTGTTATACTCACAGACAGGAGCCTACAATAGCTGTCCTTTAAGAAGCTCAACATAGAAATCAATTGAAATGAATGCCGAGAATATGTTGAAATGTGGCAGAGCACACAGTTTATGGAAATGTGGAAGGAGAGAAGGCCTTGGAGGGAACACTAGCTCCACAAGAAGACCAACAGCGCCAAATAATATGTGCCAAAAGGGGTTTGATGAGACTGAAATATCAACAGGGGACCATGTAGGGACTGTACTTATGCCTGAAGGTATTGGGATATGGGTGACAACTGGGTTGTGGTGGCACATGCCTTTAATCCCAGCAATTGGGAGGCAGCTCCATGCAGATCTCAGTGATTTCAAGGCCAGCCTGGTCTACAGAGGACCCGCAAACGATACAGACCGATAAATTCTTTCTTTAAAAAACCTTTTAAAAGGCCATGATTTAGAATAATACAGAAGAAAATACCACAGTTATTTCACAAATTGAGCAAGTACAAACTCACAAATGACATAGAACCAAAAGAAGGATTTTGAACTGATGAATGAAATCAGTAGTAAGATTAATACTAGATATGGATGACAGACAGATAAATGCTTGCTAGGTACCTGACACGTATGAGTGACTGTTCCACAAGGTATCCCACTAAATTATATGAATTTTTAAATAAATAATAGTTATTATACATTAAAACTAAATACCATGCTCCACATTACATAGTGGAAATTTCACTTGCCATCTTAAAAGATGGTTTTTTCTCTCTTACTAGGAAAGCCATCTTTAATCACCTCCTTTCTCTCCGTGTGTTAGCACTCCAAGAGAGCTCATCAAAGAACCACAGGTCATGTATAAGGTATATAATGTTTCTTCACTATACAAAGACACAGAGAAAAGTAGAAACTTTCTGTTCTCATCTCAAATGCTAGATATGCTATATCAGCACAAAAACTCGACCTTTTTTGCATTTCTCCTGTTTTTCTTTCAGTCCATGTGCATTTCAAGAAGCTCATGGACATGCAATCATTGATAGATGAATAGAAAAAATATTTAAGTGTTTACAGATTAAGTAATGTGTTGCTTCCCAGTTGTTATTTGCTTCTAAGATACTCCTTCACAAGACAATACTTCTTCACAGCCATGATTCGAATGTAAAATGAGAAAAAGCAATTTACTAAATAAAAAATGTTGGGGAAGAAATGGGTCAGCACACAGTATTGAATTTAAAAATGGAGAATCTGAGAGGGACATAATGATTCAAAACTCAGAAATTCAGCTTACATTCTCATGAACAATGATTGGTTGGTTGTAGGACAGCTTGGTATTTATTAGGAGTTGAAACAAGGTACAGAGATCTCATGTTCTCTCTAGATAGTGCTGAACCTTTAAATATCAACCTTTAAGTCTTAAACAAACTCTGGTTCTGTGATGACCTAGATAATTTTGGATATAGCAATACTGAGTAGATTTCTATATTGGACCTGTTTATTGATTTTCAAGACAATGGAAGCAAAGGCTTTGTTTGGATAATCTGTACCAGTGCAAAATCTAGCATGGTCCCCAATATGCTTGCTTTTTGATTCTCAATTGCTCTAATTGTGTACTGCCTCTCTCTGAATTGGATTTTACAATACAATTCCCTATGTGTCCTGATAAATTGGAATGTTGTGAGTCCTTCCATAACCATTTCTGCATGTCTCACTGTTGATCATGTGATGCAATACACTAGGTAATTTACAATTGTATTCACATAACCATTTTGTTAGGACATTCCAGGGAACAAATTTGAAACAAGACTTTTTCCCCAGGCGATTTAAATTTCCAAACATGAGCCATTATATGGAACCTGGCACTGAACTATTCACATATTTATGTACCTACCTGTGCTTTTCCTATGGACTGTGGACATCAGGTGCTTAACCCCAGGAAAGAGGGTGCTAAAAACTCCTTCAGGAATCAAGATCAATGTGGAAAACAAGGAAACAAGAACATACAGCTAGAGTCTTTTTGACCAGAGAAATAAAAGCAGGTCAAAAAACATAGGTGCTCATTTCATGTGCTGATGGCAGTTCAGATACCACATTGCCCCGGTTTAAGGCAGGACAAGCATGTGTGCCTGGATTTTCCATTACTTGCTACTGAACGTCCCCCTTCTCCTGGACAGTTTGGTTCATCCTAGGTGCTATTGGAGAATGAAGTTGAAGGAAGATAAAGACCAGGACTTGGAGACAAATTGTGTCTTCTTTGTTGAACCAACCTTTGGAGTTGACAGAGAGCATTGGAGCAAATATCTGAATATATTGTAAGTGCTTTTAAAATCTTCCACATAAATATCCTGACACAGATTTCATGAGGTATTTGATGAGGATCATAGCAATACTGTGAATCTTCTGTCCGGTTCTCACAGTCTGCATACCATGAGCGAACCTTTACTTCTTTACAGACATCTTGCTTATTTCTATTTTAAATTATTTTCAGGAGCGCTCTGATTTGATTTCTGTGAAGCACCTTATTTAAAGTTATAGGCTCATTGAAAAAATATCTCTCACAGTGACCCAACAAATACAGTCCTCTTAATCATAGTTTCCACTGTACTATTGCCAGTGATGTATGGCTGAGAAACCCCGTATAGTACAACAAGTTTTACCCTAAGTACATTTCAGTAAATGGCTATACAGTCTTCTGTGTCTCCTAGTGCATGTAGTGTTTGACGTGTTTGTATTATTAGTGTTTGTGCTACACATAGCTCTTGAAAGCTTCCACATAGACACAAAGACACTCTCCAATTCCTTGGGTGTGGTCACACTATGTTTTCTGAAGCTCCATTGAGATCAGGTTACTGGGAACTATGTTCCTGTTGCTCCATACTTACTTGTATAGTTGTACAAAGACTAGCTTTTATGTATAACCAAGGTGAGTTCTTCACACTCTTGGACTGTAAAGGATACGTCTGGATTCTTTGAAAAGTGAGGCTATCACTCATCCTGATGACAGCTTACTCCCTTTTTTTGCTTGACTGAGTGGCATTTGTGTCTTGTTTTAAGTGGCAATACTTGAGAACAGACAGAGAAGCTCCCTACTTATTCAATTTTGCTGTTACTTAATAGCCATACATCTTCTTCCTTTATGTATGAAATGTTTATTTACTGAGACTTAAATCATATTTTTCTCCTTCATTTCTCTTTCATTAACTTTGCTAAGCATAGCTGAACTTTTAGAAATATGAAATTCATACCAAATTTCTGAATTTTCAGTTGTTTTCAAACACAGAACATTGGACAACTAGGCCACTCATACAACTTAAATAATTGATATGTTTCCTAACATTTGTTCTAAGATATAGTAATTACAAGCACAAGTCCTGATTCAAATTCCTTTTTCTGTTTCTGAAATTCTCAATTTTAAATGATCTGTGTATAGATAAATAATATTCTAATATATCCTATTTTTATAAATAAAAACACCACAGAGATACAATATCTAAATGAAAACTAATAGTATTTAATTCTGAGTAAATCATTCAGAATGTTGTAGTATCTTTGGTATATATTTGTCAGATATATTGGACTTGACATGGAAGATACAGGAATATTTTTCTCATAAACATAAACACAACATGCTATTATTTTATACCAACTGATGTGTTGCCAGTTTTTATTTTAAAATTTAACATTTTCACATATTTTTGTATTCTATTTTATGAAAATGAATTTTGTCATTTACAAAGCTCACTGCAATTTCTGAATGTTCCTTGTTTTCAGTACGGAGCTAGAGTTATACTAGTGTTACCAGAGATTTGGTCAAACTAGTATTTCTTGAGACCTTTCTTTGGTAATGTCTTGGCTGTTCTGGACTCATTTTATAGAAAATTCTGTCTTCAATCTAACATTAATCTGACTGCATCTTCCTCTCTGAGTGCTGCCATTACAAGGGAATGTACCACCACATCTAGCTAAGGATATATTCTAGGAGAAAGTTTATGTTACCAGGATATGCTCAGTGTGAATACATCATATGTGTGAGTATACAAAAATAAGTGAATCATAATGGAGTTATTGTTTGTGATCTTAATCTCTGATCTCAGTACCTGAACGAAATGTATGAATGTACATTTGAGTCAGGATAGTCTAAAGCAATGTATAATTTTTAAAACCCATGGATTGTATTATCCAATCATTGCTTAAAAATTCATGCCTCCTGTACACATAAACATGTGCATACATATATATTTTTACCAAGAATTATTGCATAACCATAAGTTTTACAAAACAAAAAATGACAAAAAGGATTTATATATCTAGTAGTCAAAATGGAAGAAAAGATGGAGGAGGTGTATATTGATATGAGATGAAGTATTAAATATATTGCCACTAGTTATAAATAAATTTAAATTTAAGTCCAGGAGCCAAATGTAGCCACTGAAAAGGGCTACTCTACATTCATAATTCCCCCTTTCACTGCCTCAGCTAATTCCATTAATTTCATGATTGAAAACCTAAGACATCTCACAATCACATATAATTTTTATATTGCTCAATAATTTCAAATTAAAATTTCTTGAAAATAAGACATGGAAATAGTCTCTGTGAAAGATGTCAAGGTCACACATTATGTATGGGAGACACTCTCAGGAGTGTTCAAACATTTTATAATATGCAACTTCTTATGTCATTATAATCTCACAACACAGGCCATCTGTTTCAATGTTTGGAGGTGGGAGACAGTAATGTGCTATAAAGGATATTGCATGTATTCATTATAAATGATTAGCTGCATATCTCTGTCCATAATAAACACTATTTCCTTTTACAGCACAAAACCAACAAGCCAGAGATTTGCTTTTGCATTGGCTTTTGCCATGGATGAAGTAAACAGGAACTCTGGTCTTTTACCAAATATCTCTCTGTTTGAAAACACTATACTTGGTTGTAAGACATTGTCACAATTCAGCAGTCATATGCATATGATCATAAAAAGTGCCCAACCTAATTATGACTGCACAAGAAAGCCAATGTGTGGAGTATTACTTACAGGAACAAGCTGGAAAACAACTGCAACAATACAGACATTCATCAAGCTCTACTTAAGTTATCAGGTGAGAGTTTTTAGAGTTGAAATTTAGATACCATGTCTCTTTTGGTACCATTCAGAGATTCTAAGAAGAGTTTAAGAATGACGATCACCTCATGATTATATCAATCTATTTGGTCAAGGACCTTAATATTTAGAGCAATGATAGGTCCTCCACATGTCTTTCTTTGAAATATACATGAGGAAAGAAATATCATCTAATTGGTTTCTCTAGAACTCTCTGAAGAGAATGTGTTAACAAGTTCTTATGTATGTATCCTGATTCATGCTGCTACCTGTGCCCTAGGTCCTTCACCTTACATTTGGGCCTTTCCATCCTGTCCTAAGTGATCATGAACAATTTCCACATCTATATCAGATGGCCCCTAAGGACATACCTCTAGCCCTGGCCATGGTCTCCTTCATACTTTATTTCAGATGGAACTGGGTTGGGCTAGTCATCTCAGACAATGATCAGGGCATACAATTTCTCTCGTACTTGAGGAGAGAGATGGAAAAAAACACAGTCTGCTTTGCCTTTGTGAACATGATCCCAGTCAACATGGAGTTATACATGTCAAGAGCAGAAGTGTATTACAACCAAATCATGACATCTTCCACAAATGTTGTCATCATTTATGGTGACATAGAGTATACACTAGCTTTGAGTGTAAGAAGGTGGGAATCTCTAGGTATAAAGAGAATATGGATCACAACCTCACAGTGGGATGACGCTATAAGTAAGAGGGACTACACACTGGACTCATTTCATGGGACTCTTACTTTTGCACATCATCGTCTAAATATTTCAGGTTTCAAAAATTTCATCCAGACATTGAACCCTATCAAATACACTGACAAATATCTGGCAAGCCTGGAGTGGATGGACTTGAACTGTGAAGCTTTGACATCTCACCGTAACATGATGAAGAACTGCTCATCCAACGCCACATTGCAATGGCTAATGGAACACACTTTTGACATGGCCTTTAGTGGTAGCAGTTATGACATATACAATGCTGTGTATTCCTCAGCCTATGTCATTCATGAGTGGTTATTTCAATATCTACTTCATCGTGAAACAGGCACATTGAACAACTCCAATCCTGTGTGCCTTAAGGTACTCTTTTTTCTGTTTGATAGTATTTGATGTCTTCAAAGACACACTTTCATAAGGCTCTCAGAGGCGCATTCTGAGTGTAGTAGAAATGAAATATAAAGGTTGATAGGGTGAAAGAGGGAGAAAGGGGTAATAGGAAGATACAAGTGAGGAGATAACAATTGGGATGTAATCTGAATATATTATTTAAAGAAAAAAGAAAAGAAACACAAGCAGAAATGCAAAATGTGAAGGCACTAGTGTGGTAGAGAATTTTGTTTATGATGGCTATATACTTTGATACAGAGAACCTTAATATCATCACACTGTTTCAAAACTGGAAGTATAATCAGTGTTTGCAAATTACTCCTTTCCATCATGAGAGATAAGTCCTTGTTGATTAATTATCAAATATGTTGTAATAACTGTATGTATATTTTTTTTAACTTTTAAAACTGATTCAGCACCCACTGAGGGCACTAATATCCCTCTTGCATTTGTAAGAGTAACCCATGAACTCTGGTGCCTCATATTTGACCATGTCCCCTGGAGGGGGAGACCTGGTGGCACTCAGAGGAAGGACAGCAGGTTACCAAGAAGAGACTTGATACCCTATGAGCATATACAGGGGGAGGAAATTCCCCTCAGCAACAGTCATAGGGGAGGGGAATAAGGTGAAAAGGGGAAGGAGGGAAGAATGGGAGGATACAAGGGATGGGATAACCATTGAGATGTAACAAGAATAAATTAATAAAAAATTTTAAAAAGAGAGTAACTACCTAGGAAATAGTGGTGCAATTCTATTCAGTACATGCATGTTTCTTCCTATGTGAGAAATTATACTTATCCCTTTGTATATGTGTATGTATTTCCTGTTGCTATACATCTCTTTGCATATTTCTCTTACTGTTGCTATGTATAGATGTTTCTATTCCAACTGCCTATCTCTCCAATTATCTGTGGAAGTAAACAGAGTTTTTAATGTAGCAATGTCTGTAGTATGGGCTTATCTTCATCATTATGTGTGTATTTGTCAGTGAATGTGTTGTGAGGTGACTGTGTATTTTTGTGTTTTGGTCAATGTGCTTGTATAGGTATACCTGTATTGCTGTGTGTGTGTGTGTGTGTGTGTGTGTGTGTGTGTGTGTGTGTGTGTGTTTGTGTGGCTTTATGCATGTGTGGCTTTATACCTTCCTGTCTCTGTATGTTGGATGTGACCATACATTTTTTTGTCGGTCAGTGTCACTCTATGTGGTTGTTTTTATCTGTTTTTCTCCTAAGTACTGTTAGGGCATGTGTGTGAGTGCCTATGAATGTTTTTTATATTCTGCTAGAGATCTGTATATTTCTCTACGTGTGTGTGTGTGCTTGTATTTTTATAAGTTTGGGGGCATTTATGTGTATTTGTGTATAAGTAATTGTGTTCCTGTAATGTGTGTATATTCTGTATGATTAAGGAACCTGTCCATGTGTAGTAGTGTGTGTGTTTGTGTGTATATGTGTGTCAGTGTGTTTGTGTGTGTGTTCATACTGCATATCTCATTTGTTCTGCAAGTCTGTGTCTGTATATGGTAGTATACTCTTGAGAGCTATAAAATTCGAGGAACATTATGGCAATTTTTAAACTTAATTAATTGATTTATTCTGTGTATATACTGAGGATAGGCTCTTCTATCAGATTCTCCTAGTCAGACTTTACATCCATTCACTCTACAACACTCCTCAGAAAAGAGGATCCCACTTATCCACTCACCCAAGCTTATCAAGTTGCATCAGGGCTGAGCATTTCCACTTCCTTGTGGCCAGGTAAGGCATCTCCACCAGTTTGTAGTGATCATAGAGATGACAACTGAGTCCTAATCTGAGACACCCTGCTCTTTCCTTACTGTGGGGCACACATGAAGCCTGAGCTACCCATTGCCTTTATCTGCAGAGGGGCCCTAGGCCCAGTCTATGCTTGATGCTTAGTGTGTGTTTCAGTCTCCACAAGCCACTCTGGGCCCTGGTTAACTACCTATTTTGGCCTACTTGTGGAGCTCTGTTACTCCCAGATACCTCTTTCCTCCCAACTTTTCCACTAGACTTCATACTTTTCACCCTGTGTTCAGCTGTGAATCTCAGCATGTGTTTCCATCTACTCCTGGGTGTAGGGTCTCAGAGAACAGCATTGCTAGGCTCCCATGGGCAAGCACAACAGAATGTCATTAATAATTTCAGAGTCTGTCTTTCTCCTATGGGGTGGGTCTCGCATTGGTCCAGGCATGGTTTGGACATCCGCTCAATCTCACTGCTATCTTTATCATCACAGTCCCCATAGGGAGGCTCAATTTGGAGCTGAAGTTTAGTTGGGTGGGTTGGTGTTCCTCTCCCTCCACAAATAGTTCTTTCTAATCCCCCTGAACCTTGCTACCAGGAGTCTTACCTAGACTCACTCCCATATCTGCTCCTAAGCCAACAATGTCTTAAGTCCCCAGATTGTCACAGAGATGTTAATTTTATTTATCCAGTTGCTTTAATTGATATTTTGTTGCTAGATAAATAAATTAAATTGGCCTTTAAGATAAAGTCAGATTATGCTGTTTGGCTTGGAGAAAGGGATTGTGCACTATAGTATGCTATTTTTATTTCAGCTTTATGACATTCTGAAGAGTATCCACCTCACAAATCCAGTTGGGGACAGAGTGAATTTGAACCAAAGAGAAAAACTGCAGGAGGAATGTGACATTTTCTATATTTCCAATTTGCAACAAGGTCTTAGAATTAAGGTGAAGATTGGAAGTTTCAGCCCATATTTTCCACATCGTCAACAACTCCATTTATCTGCAGAGATGATGGAGTGGGCCACAGGAAATACAAAGGTAGGTTTGAACTTATTTTACTGATTTACCAGAAACACCAGTAAACATTGAAATGTGTGTACATTCTAAATTAGCGAAATAAAATAGAATGTCTGATATGGAATAAAAAGGTGTCCTTTTATACCATATTTCTTATTTTTGCTATTTGATGTGATATATTTATTAGTTCTGTTAACATTCCATAATACCCTACAGTTACATTTATCACATCGGAGCTCTTTCTGCTTTTTAATATAACACTTTCTTTTATAACTGTTTTATAATACTTGCTTTAATGTGAGCAATAGTTTCTTCGTTCCAGTATTATACAAAACAGTGATTTTTTTTTCTTTTCTGTTAGACCTCTGGCAGACTTGTCAAAGTTGTTGTGTTTACTGTAAGCATGGAGTAAAGAAAAATATAGAAATTATTCATGGTATTGTGTAATATTGTTTAAGTCTTTTTACATTGAGCTTCTAAATTCTAAATGGTTCTATATATAAATTTGAAGTTTCATGAACCATGTTAGATTTCCTAAGATTTACAACCTCAATTAATTTTTTTCTTAACACATTTATGAATGGTTTATCTGTATGTATGTCTGTGCAATACTGACACATGTGATGCATATGAATTCCAAGAAGCAATTCAGACTCCTGGGAACTTAAGATGGATTTTTGATAGAAAACAGGTTTTCAAAGTCAAACTTGGGTCCTTTCCATGAACAATAATTATTTCTGACAATGTGCATGTCTCTAGCCCCGAGTGATACACTGGAGAAGAAATTTATTACCAGAAGTATCTTTTTAATGCCCTGAATGTTGGTATAGTTTATTCTAACCAATAATGAGATTTCATTTTTCATTCACTATCTGGGGTGGACTGATACTAATACAAATGTGAGTTTGAGAAAAGAGATTTCACATGATGTATGCTTTGTACATTATGAGCATGAATTCTAACATGGATGATGTTAAGGTATTTACTTTAAATACCCTGTTTCAAAGTTCAATGAATTTTAAGAGATTTAAGTTAGTGACTGTCTACAATTTTGATATCAAGTGATATGTCATACTGCTTAGAAAATATAAAACTTGTAGTAAATTATTCTCTTTGGTGTGATGAGAAAAGTCTACCTTAGGGGAAAACATATGAGCTTAAGTTGTAGCTACTGAAAGAAATATAAGTTCTGTGGGAAGAAATGAAAACTCATGTTTGTTATAAACACATGTCAGTAGAACCACTGGAAGAGTACACAGAAGTCAAAACAATATAAACACTGCTCTGCTCCCTCATATACATATCTCACTGCAGAAAAATAAGCATAAATATGAATATATGGTAGAAACAACATGAACACAATACTATAAACTTAAAGGAAAAAATGTTTAATGACATTTTAAGCAACAAATTAATAATTATTATAAAAGGATCCAGGATGGCAGCACAGATCACGTACTCTATCTGATCAGAGAGACTGAGCCAGGGGACTGGGTTGAGAGATTCAAAACCCCACAGCTGACTACCCGGGGTGAGAAGAGTCCACACTGTCTGGAACATGGGTAGGTCTGTCCTCAGGCCACATAAACTGGTCCATGAAATTATTGCTATTTTCCTGTGGTGTGTGTGCCATTGCCCCAGAGCCTGGATGTTTGTCTGAGAGCCAAATGTACACTTTATATCTCAGCCTCTGTGTCTGGGAGCGAACAGTGATCAGCAGGGCACCAGAGTCAGGTTCTTCAGGCTCAAGTGAAACTCTAGGGTTTGGAGAACAGGAAGATCTGACCTCAGATTCCCTGGCTAATCCACAGAAATACCCCAGGTACTGGTGTGCACTGGCCTTGTCTCCAAAGACACCTACAATCAGATCAGTACTCTGCATTCCCACACCATCTCAAATTGAACTGCGGGCTGTAGGGCACCAGTGTCTAGGTCTGTTATCTGAGGAGAGACACCAAAATGTGGAGCACCGGTTGATTTGTCCACAATTCAACAGGTTAATCCAAGGAGAATTCCCAGGTCCAAGCAGGCACAGACAAAGGAAGGGCCACAAAACCTCAGACACAAGGCTGTAGGTAGACAGCATCCTAGCTCTCTCTCTTTGATGCAACAGCAGGCTGCAGGGTACCAGTTTCTCGGCCTTCATAACCAAAGGAAAACTCAAGGTAAACACAAGTGAATCATTCTAATGTTCTGCCTGCCAATCCACAGAGAGTTCTCAGATCTGAATCTAGATCACCTGATTGATCCAGGAAATGGCTCCTTGATACTTACTGGTGAGGAGTCTCCCAATATAACCACTCACCTATGACCTGAGGCAACGGTCAAAAAAGGACAACAGAATCTACAATCACACATCAGAGACACAAAGATAACTGAAGGCCAGTGGTACAGAACAAATGATAAAAGCCAAAATAATATGGCATCGCCAAAACCCAGTTATCTAAAAGCAATCAGCCCTGAAAACTCTAAGACAACTGAAACAAAGAAAATGACCTCTAATCCTTTATATGAAGATAATACTGGTAGAAAAAATATAATTAATGAAAAAACTGTAAGATAGAGCCAAACAAATTGAGGAACTCAGAGAGGCCAAGACAGTGGCCAATAGAGAGTAAGGTAAGAAGTCACTGGAAGAAAATGAAGAAAATGCAAACAATAAGGTGAAAGATATCAACAAAACAGTTCAGGCCCTGAAGATGAAAATGGAAACAATAATAAAAGCACAAATTGAATAAAGATGGGAAAGAGGATTTATAAGGGAAAACAGATCCTGCAGAGATAAGCAGCCCCAACACAATAAAGGAGAGGGAAGTAAGAATCTCAGGTGTAGAGGACACAATGGAATAATTTTATGAAATCTTCAAAGAAAATGTTTTAAAATTCTTGACATAAAACATCCTATGAATCAAGGAGCGCACGAAAAGATGAAATCTAAGAATAATAGATATCGAAGAAAGAGAAGATGCCAGGATCCAAACCCAGGATAATATTTTCAACAAAATAATAAAAGAAAACTTTGGCAATATGAAGAAAGAGATGTTTATAAGCATACAAGAGACCTACAGTGCACCATATCAGGTAGACTATAAAAAAAATCCTGTTGCCATATAATATTCAAAACACAAAATGCACAAAACAAAGAAAAACATTAAAAGCACCAAGAGAAGAAGGCCTAGTAACCTAAAATGGCAACCTTACCTGAATCACATCTTAGTTTTCAGCAGAGGTCAGGAAAGCCAGAAAGACCAGGGTAGAGATTTTGCAAACCCTCATAGTCTAGAGGTAACCGTCCAGATTACTATATATCCCAGAAAAATGTTCAATAACCGTAGATGAAGAAAATTAGATACTCCATGAAAAATAGACTTAAACAGTACCTATCCAAAAATTCAGTCCTAAAGAAGATAAGAAGATATTTCCAAACCAAAGAGCCTAACTAAACCAAAGAAAACTCAGGAAATGTATAATTTCTCTTTAGCAAAACAAAAGCAAAAGCAGACAAATACCCTACCAGAACAAACATAAATAATAAAAGGACTTAATATTCACTGCTATTGGAAATATTTTCCTTTTTAATTATTATTAATTTAATCAGATTACATCTCAATTTTATTTCTTTGCCTGTCTCATCCTGTTCGTCCCTTCATCCCTCTCTCAACCTATTCCAATCTCATAGGTCTGTGGCAGAAGATGACCTTTTCCCCCACTATATGGTCACATCCTATCAAGTCTCATCTTGGTAGCCTTCCTATTCTTCCTCTGAGTGCTGCCATGCCTCTCCATCATGGCAAAATGGTCAAATATGGGGCAGCAGAGTTCATGTCAGAGTCAGTCCCCAGTTTCCACACTACTGTGGATAATGTCCTGTCTCTTGGCTAGATCTGAGTAGGGGTTCAATGCTTACTGCGTGTGTTGTCTTGGTTGGTGCAGTAGCTTGAGCAGACACCCTGGGTTCAGATCAGCTCATTATGATGTTCTTCTTGTAGGTTTCTAGTACCCTCTGGATTCTTCTATTTCCCTGTTCTCCCATATGTCTCTCCCGTAGAGTCTGAGTAGGAGGTCTCTACGTCTATCCCAATCTCCTAGTAAGGGAAGACATTCAGGGGACATCCCTGTTTGGCTAGTGTCGAATTATAAATGAGTATATACCATGTGAGTCTTTTTAAGTCTGCATTAACTCACTCAATATGATCATTTCTAGGTCTATCTATCTGCCACAAATTCCATGAGTAGTATTCCATAGTGTAAATGTACTACAGTTTCTGTATCCATTCTTTGACTGAGGGACATCTCCATTGTTTTCCGGTTCTGGCTATTATGAATAAGGCTGTGATAAACATGGTTGAGCATATGTCCTCATTGTGTGGTAGAGCTCCTACTGGGAATATTCAAAAGAGTGGAAGAGTGGGTTCTTGAGCTAGCTCTATTCCCAATATTCTGAGAAAGTGCCAGATTGATTTCCAAATTTGTGTACAGATTTGCACTCCCAGCAGCAATAAAGGAGTGTTCACTTTCTCTACATCCTTGCATGCATGAGCTGTCACTTGGATTTTTGATCTTGGCCATTCTGATGAGTGTAAGATGGAATTTCAGGGTAGTTTTAATTTGCAATTCTCAAATAACTAAAAATGTTGAGCATTTCTTTAATTGTATCTCATCCAGTCAATATTCCTGTTTTGAGAATTCTCTGATTAGTTTTGGGTATTTAGTTTGGTGGCGTTTCATTTTTGGAGCTCTTTTTATATTTTGGATATTAGTCCTTTGTCAGAAATAAGGTTGGTGAAGATCTTTTCCCAGGCTGGAGGCTGTCGGTTTGTTCTATTGAAAGTGTCTTCTGCCTTACAGAAGCTTCCTTTCCTCATTAGGTTCCATTTATTAATCATTGACCTAAAAGCCAGGGCTGTTGGAGTTCTGTTCAGGACATTATCTCCTGTGCTAATGAGTCCTAGGCTCTTCCATACTTTTTCTTCTAATAGATTTAGTGTCTGTCTTTTTATTTTGATGTGTTTAATCCACTTTGCTTTGAGTTTTGTGCATGGTGATAAATATAGGGCTACTGCATTTTTCTACATGTAGACACCCAGTATACCAGCATCATTTGTTAAAGATGCTATACTTTTTTTAAAACAGATTTGGCTTCATTGTCAAAAACCAGGTGTCCAAATGTGTGTGGGTTTATTTCTGTGTCTTCTATTCAATAACACTGATCCACCATCCTATTGCTATGCCAGTAACAGGCTGTTTTAGTTACTGTTGCTCTATAGTACAACTTGAGATCAGGAATGTAGACTCCTCCAGAGGATCGTTTATGGTTCAGGATTGTTTTATGTACTCTGGGCTTTTTTGTTTTTCCCCATGAAACAATGAAAAACCCTTAAAATGATCATGGTTTGGTCACCAGCGAGAGGTAAATGAAATCAAATCTGACATTGCATGTTGCACCCATCACTATGTTAAAACAAAAACACAAGTGGGAACAAATGTTGTCAAGGATTTGAGGAAAGTGAAATAATCTTCCAGTTCCAGTGGTAGTAGGAACTTGTACAACTGCTATAGAAACCAATCTGGAACTTTCTCAGAAATTTGAGAATAGTGATGCTTAAACACCCTGCTCTACTACTCCTGGGCATATAGGGAAAACATGCTCAACCATATAACAAATACAATTTGCTCAGATATGTTAAAAACAACCAGAATCTGGAAACAACCTAGATGCCACTCAGCCAAAAAATGTATAAAGGACATCAGGTACAATTACACACTGGAAACCTACTCAACTTTTTAAAACAAGGAAATCTGGAAATTTGCAGGCAGATGTATGGAAGTAAAAATGACCATCCAAAGTGTAGTAGCAGAGACCCAAAAAATACAGCAGGCTATATATTCACGTATAAGAAGATATCAGCTCAAAATTGATGTCCTATGAGAGGCTCCACCCAGCAATGGATTAGATAGAGCTGGGACTTGCTGCTGGAACTCCTGGTGGAGTGCAGAGGGTGCCATGTAAGAATGGGGAGGTTGGACAGATCACTCCCCACAGTTATGTGTATAGCAGACTCTGCCTCTGACATGAACTATAGTTCTCCATATTTCAGCACTTCCCCTTGGTGGGAGGCCCTTATGCACACAGATGAAGGAGGAGAAAGAACCTGGATGAGACCTGATGTGCTGTGACTATATGCTTGGGGAGGAAGTCCCCTGTTGTCAGAAGTCTAGAGAAGAGATATAGGGAGGAAGAAAGAGCATGGGAACATCAAGATGTAACTGAGTAGTAACATTCAGGATATGATATGAATAAATGATCTCAAATTAGAAATAAACCAAAGTTTTTTTGTGGCTGGGCATTGAAGGCAGCATCTAATTTCATGAGTGCTCACATTTGAGAATCATCTTACATTGAGTTACATTGAGATATATTTTTACGTACATCTGTACTACTAGTGAGATGTATGTCTTTTTATCATTAATTCCTTGGGTACCAGTTTATTTTTAATTAGGTTTTGGGCAAGATAACATGCTATATATATATTCCTTCTAGATAAGCATGAACTAAAGTTTAAACTATGTAATGGAAAAAAATAATAATTATAAGAGAGTTCCCAAAGAAACAAAAACACAAATCATCTCTGGGGGCATGCAACGAGATCTTGAAAACTTGGATACAATAAGACACTGAGTGAAAAGTTGAAAGAAAAATGCAGTGAAGAAACAAAATATCGTTAAATAATCAAACTAAAATATGTAAGGGAATAAGAAAATAAATCAAATAAAAATCAGTATTCTCACCAAGAGAATATGTCAAGGTAAAGAGTGGATGCAAAGACTTGAAAACAAGGCATATGAATTAGAATGCACAAAGTATGATGAAGATAAAGCAATGAAGAAGAATGAAATATAGAGGATAAAAAGGGCATATGACGAACAGAACAAATTTACAAACCAGGGGCACAATAGGACAAAAAGGACAGACTAAAGGCATCTACACTGTATCCAGTAAAATGTAGCTTTAAATTTCTTAAATAAAACATGATCTGTGGCCATACAGACAGGGCACTTATTTAAGTAATAAACTAAACTCTCAACATCAGAAATGATTCCATTTTGGTTTTGGTTGTTGTTTGTTTGTTTCTCTGTTTTGTTTTGTTCTGTTTTTCTAGATAGGGTTTCTCTGTTTAGACTTGGCAATCCAGGGCTCACTTAATAGAGGAGACTGGTCTCAGAACCCGAGAAACTGCCATTCTCTGCCTCCCTGAGTGCTAGGATTAAAGGCATACATCACCACAGAAATGAGCCAGACCTGATATATATGATTTAAATTTGCTTAGTACCAAGAAGAGGATATCAAATGCTTCTATATAGAAGCCCAAATCATAGAAATACAGCACATGAAGAATTGCAGATTCCACTAGGGAGGCTTTTAAAAGTGGAGAGTAACAGTGATGTGTGTCAATCCTTTAGACACATAATTGTCATGGCTAGTTACTACACATAGTATATTGATATCTCAGAAGAAATAGACCAAAGTTCAATAATGAACACAATGACAGAAATTTATGTGAACTGAAACAGCACTATAAATGATATTTTAAGAACTCCTTCATAATTATAAGTAAGATGAACAAAAGTTGCCGTTGCTACATAAAGACAATATTAGAATGGCAGAAAGAAAACATCTATGGTAAAGGAATCAATATTGCAGTAAAAACATGAAAAATTAATGAAGAAATATTTATGACTAATGACTGAATTGGAGTTGTCACATTCTCTAATTGACACACAAAGGCAATAAGACTTGCTTATGAGAAAGGCAAGCTTGTTGCCTCCATGGGGAAGTCAGAAACTCATCACATACATGAAGAGAGGTGTTACATAAGAATAGTGGAAGTGCATTGTAATGATGTGTAATGGAAAATATTTGAAAATTTTCTCTACGATGAATATGTATGGAATGATTCTTGACTAGATACCTACCAAAAAACTCAGCAACAAAAGAGAAAGATCACCCTCTAAGCAGAGCATGAATTCAATCTTGGAATGTAAGCATGCCACAATATACATATATCACATCACAAAATTCAACTCAAGTATAGAATCACATTTTTATCCACAATAAAGAGCAAAGGACTCACACTGGGAAGGCAGATATGGATCAGTTGTCCATGCAGTCTCCACTTTCAATGTTTATTGTCATGCAAATGACTTTCAAGTTAAATATTTTATTTTAACTTAAAGTTTTTCTCGATTTAATTTAACGAATCTTTACTCAAGTTTACCTGTATTTCCAGCCCCTGTGGAACCTGTTTGCTTCTGGAAACATTCTGCCCTCCATCTCAATACACAGAATTTCAGCACTTTCTCACCACAAATGAACCAGGATTTGCCCACTCACATATCTTTCTCTTTACATTCAGCTTGTCAAAGTTTACACTCACAATTTGCTGGAAGTCATGTTTGGTATCTGAGATTCTAGGACAAATTTCCTTGGGTGCATGAGTCTTTTAGTCTTACACTGCTAATTGATGATATGATTAAATACTGACCCTAAGCAAAGTGAGGAAAAGTTGATTAGGCTCACCAAATGACTGTCAAGGGAGGAGAAGGCAAGAATCTGTGGATTGGAACTAAATCAAGACCCTGTAAAAGCTCTGCATACTGACTTGTTCTGTGAGATTTCTCATAGAACCCTGCTGAGCAAGAGCACCTCCCACAGTGCGATGGTCACTCACGCATCAATTACCACTGAATGAAATGCCTCACAAATATAGGAACAGACTAGTTTGCTAGACATAATTTCTAAAGTAATTTTTCTGTCTTTTTACTATACTTCGTATCAAGTTGACAACCTTTAACTAGAAACAAACGGCTTAAGTTCTGTAGTGTTTACATACAGCACACCATCAGTTCTTGTTACTACATTTCTAGGAGTTGGGAAGCCACTCAATTTTTCATCAGTGTCTTTCCATATGTTTATATGCTTGACACTAAACAATGTACTAAGTGACATGTCCTCCATCAGTTCTTGCTTATAGAATATATTATTCATAACTCAACAAACTAATATAATATATATGGAAGAAGTAGGTAAAAATACTGATATCAGGATGTGTCTAATTTTTCTCAGATATTACCCTCTGTGTGCAGTGCTGACTGTGGTCCTGGATTCAGAAAGTTCTGGAAGGAGGGAATGGCCACCTGCTGCTTTGAATGCAACCCATGCCCAGAAAATGAAATTTCTAATGAGACAAGTGAGTGTTGGTGCTGTACAGAAACCTTCATGTTTATCATCATCTCCTACCCACTCTGAGATACTTAACTTGTCAAAAAAACAACTGAAAAAATAATACATATAACTTTCATAAGTAGGTGTTGGATAGAAATACAAATATCAACAATTTCCTGAACAATTGTAAACAGTAATCCCTTATGTGTTTATGGACACTGTGACTCATTTTCAATTGACAGGATCACATTTTCTAAAGTAACAATTTTGTTAATCAAACTTCATATTGCATGAATTTTACAGATTTTCTTCATGATTCATCTGTTCTAAAATTCTACATAGATTAGATTCTAGTCATGTATCTTTAAAACATTTATTGATTCTCTTTGCATATATATATATATATATATATGTCGCTACATGATTTGTGCACACTACATACATACAGGATTCCATACAGAACAGAATATGGCATCACACATGCTACATCCCGTCATGTTACTGTTGAGTACCAAATAAAAATTCTATTATATTAATATGCAGGGAAATATTTCTCTTATAGGTATGAGAATCTAAGAATGAGATGGAAGATATTTGGTAATATCCAAAGACTAATTTTCAAATATCTGATGTTATATAATACTCAGTAAGGGTAGTTGATGAAGCTTCAGACATGATGTAGGAAACATGAAGATTATTATAATCCTTATTTTATATACATCATCCAATCAATAATGTAATAGTGTAGCTTAGAAGAATTCATACAAAAATAATTCAGTTCAAGATATTAAAGTGTTATTGCCACCTACACAGAATGTATTAGTCAAATGATTATTTAGAGGTGACTAAATGCAAGTAGATAATGGATATTTTTTAAAGTATTTTGCCTGTCATCCTATATAATTAAGTGTACTTCCTTAAAGGGCACTAGTAGCAATTGAGTTGATGCAGAATTTAAGTCTCTTGACACTAAGGCTGATGAACTGAATACATGCCCAGGATCCATGTAGAAATAGTAGGTATCTAACTCCTAGAAGATGGCTTCTTACATATATGCATTCCAACATACAACATTCTCTATAATAAACTACATGTAATGAAATTGTTCTAAATGTAAAAACAAGTAATAGTAGAGGCTATTTACATTGATGATTACTACAAAAGTTACAAAATTTATTTTCATCACTTTAATTAGGTTTAGGCATTGGGGGATGTTGCATACATGTAACAAGTACAGATGCAGGTGAGAGGCTACATAAACACATGTAGATAGAGTTACATGCAGTTTTGAGACACCTGACATAAGTACTGGAATTGGAACTCTGGTTTTCTGAAAAACATTTATATTCTCTTTACAGTTGAGTAAACTAGCCAAGGTGTGGAAATACATTAACTCATTATGTCTATCCTTAAATGCATTCATTTAGATAAAAATAATGAAATGGCTTGAAGCACATCATCACTTTTTGCAATTATCCAATGACTGGGTGAAATTTCACACACACACACATATGTTACAGTTGCCATTCTGGATCCGGCAACTTATGAGAGGAGTACTATAGGATAATATAAATAATCTTGGGTACCACTATTGGAACCCTTGTGTTATCTTACTCATGTTGTTTATCCATATGTATTTCACCCTTCAGTCCACTCACAGAGTCTGGGTCTCACGGAGTTCAAAAGAAGGGGGGAAGTATGGGCTCAATGATTTAATAAAAGGAATCAAGGTGAAAGGTTTTAGAGCTCATTAACTACAGGGTTTTCTACTTTCAATGTTAATGTTGGTGCTTCTCATTAACAAGTATCAGGAGTCCTGGTGCCTATGGCCAGATAACCAAAAAACTGAAAAAAAATCTTTATTTAATACTTTTGCAGCTTTCAATCATTAATTTTCTATTCATTTGTCATTCAACTGTCACTCTCACCCTATTACATGGTCCTTATGATTCCAATAAAACTCTGATTCATGAGCTTTCTTATTACTTCTACATTCACATACACACAAATATAAACCACGCATACAACCTACTATTCCATTTATGTTAGTGTGTTTGGGCTAGTGAATTGAAACTCAAAAATTTACAACATGTCTTGTCCCAAAAGAAGCCAGAGTGTCCCTCTATCATAGAAGCAACAGGGATAAAACAGACAATGACCTCAGGAGATAATGAATATACACAATTAGTGATTTTAGAATACACTCAGGTACACCATCATTAATGAATTTACCTCTCCTGAGCTCAAGAGTCTAAGTCATTTCAGTATAACATGAAGAACAACATAAGAAAACTGTACTTACAGAAAACATTATAAATGATATCATCAACAAAATTCAATAAACACAGAAATTATTACTTTTTTTTAAAGAGAGTGTGATCAAATAAAAATCATTGCTGTACAACAATGACATGAAATTACATAATCAGTATGAAAAGGTGCATACCGCCATGCTTCTCTAATGTCCTATCAATAAACTGATGAAGCAGCACTAATAAAATCCCCCTTTTCTCCATCAGATGTGGATCAATGTGTGATGTGTCCAGAGGAGCAGTATGCCAACCGAGACCAGAGCCATTGTATAGACAAAGTTGTGGTCTTTCTGAGTTATGAAGATCCATTAGGTATGGCTCTTGCTTTAGTAGCCTTGTTCTTCACTGCATTCACTGCTGTGGTTCTTGGGGTCTTCATGAAGCACCATGACACTCCTATTGTAAAGGCCAATAACAAAACCCTCAGCTACCTCTTACTTATGTCACTCATGTTCTGTTTCCTCTGCTCCTTGCTCTTCCTTGGGCGTCCAAACACAGCCACCTGCATCTTGCAGCAGATCACATTTGGAATTGTATTCACTGTGGCTGTTTCCACAGTTCTGGCAAAAACAATCACTGTAGTTCTGGCTTTTAAACTCACAGTCCCTGGAAGAAGGATGAAGTATATCCTAATATCAGGGGTACCTAACTACATCATTCCCATCTGCTCCCTATTTCAAGTAATTCTGTGTGCAATCTGGCTAGGATCTTCTCCTCCATTTGTGGATATTGATGCACACTCTGAGTATGGCCATATCAACATTGTGTGCAACAAGGGCTCCGTTATTGTTTTCTACTGTGTCCTGGGATACTTGGCCTGCCTGGCCATGGGAAGCTTCACTGTGGCTTTCCTGGCAAGAAATCTGCCTGACACCTTCAATGAAGCCAAGTACCTGACATTCAGCATGCTGGTGTTCTGCAGTGTCTGGGTCAGCTTCATCCCTGTGTATCATAGCACCAAGGGCATGGTCATGGTTGCTGTGGAAATCTTCTCCATCTTGGCTTCCAGTGCAGGGATGCTTGGATGCATCTTTGTTCCTAAGTTCTACATCATTTTGTTAAGACCAGAAAGAATTTCTATCCAAAAGAGCAGGAAGAAATCCTAGTCCTAAACTCATATGAACTACAACTGACATACAATGGCACGGCACAACCACCAAATAGATTTTGCAGTGCAGTATGTATAGGTTTTTAGGATGACTCTCACACTTTTTTCTAATGGTGATGCTACTCAGTATATCTACTAATGTTATCCACCTTTTCCATATAATCATGTGATAAACCTCTTATTATGAAACTGGGCTTTTTGGCTTGTGTAGAGTGTGGAAATATTCTATTCTGATTCCCAAACACCTGTAGGAGAAGGAAAAAACCCACAAAACAAAAACCAAAATCACTACAAGAAAACAAAACAAGAGATAAATGATGCCCTTTCCTGCCATCCTGGTTTCCCTGAACTCATGTATGCACAAAAAATATATACTAAGACAAACAAACAAACAAACAATCAAATTACATCATTTTCAAAGATAGAAAAATAAGAATAAGAATCTGCACTAGGGTTTGTTTTTCAATGGATGCTTTAGATGTCATAATTATGAGAGCCTTCAGTGGAAGGATGTGGTTTAGTGAAGAAATGACTGGATCTCTGTTCATGTGTGTCACGTTAGAAATATCAGATTTAAGTGTAACACAAGAGTCATAGTCAAAAATTGACGCAGGGAATCAGCATGTATAAATGATGTCCTGTAGCATCTGTGAAGATTTTATGACTCTGACCATCAAATTCTCTACATTTGTCACATTGCTATTGAAAGAAAATGTGGATCTTAATATATCTGCATTACAGTAGAACGTACCAAGACAAGCTTGTTTTGTTTCTTTGTTTGTTTATATAAATATTCCTTGTCCCATGTTCCATGGGTTATATTTATTTTCTAAAATATTTTATTTCTCTTTTAATTTTCTGTATAAGAGTGTTTAATAATATGAATACAATACGTACAGAGACAAGAATACAGTTTTGAATATCAAGATCTATCTTCAAGATGATTGATAGCTGCCGTTTGGTTGTTTGAGGTAACGGCAGATTTCTCAATAAACCGGCAGTGCTCTTGGGTTTTCTTGATTATATACCAATTGCCCTTAAACATTTGTCTACTGGAGTCATGCTGAGTCCCTTGCACTAATTTTCTCTTCCCACATGTAGGCATTCAAGTATTGTCAAATTTTATTCAGATTCTGAATATTTCAAACTGTTAACATGGAATTAGTGTGTTGGCTTAATGTTTAAGAACATAGACTGCTCCTGTCGGGGATCTAGGTTTGATTTGCAGTAATCATATCACGTCTCACAATGGATTCTATCACCAGTACTAAAACATTTGATCTGCATCAGCACAATGACTCCATGTGTCACACACATATAAATGTAGACAAACAATTTATGCAAAATGAAATGAATATTTAGGCAGGATATTTTTATCAATATAATTGCTGTTGTAATGCTTAATAAATACTTTTAAAAATCTCTTGTGTACAGTACCATAATACTTAGTTGTATTTTCCTTCTTTCAATTTTCTCTTTTTATTGAATTTTTTTCTCACAATATGTGTATGTGGTCAGTAGAAGGACTGAATTACCACAGTTGCATGATCCTAATGGGTCTGGAAATGAACCTACCTACTGGCTACAGTGGGTCATGCGTGCACAATCAGGCAGATCTAACCCAGCTTAGCCAGGCTCCACAGCACAACAGGTGTGGGTCCTTGTATGCAGGCAGAGGAGACACTCCCTCCTGGTAAGCTTCATGCTTGGACATAGGTAAGCAGACCCCCATCTGATAACAACCCACCACTCCCAAATGTGTTAAAGGCTAGTTCCTTGCAGACCTTAAAACACACACAAAAGGTGTCAAAAGCTGGATCTTTGAAGAAAAACATGCCAAAGGTGTACTGGAGACAAGTCCTGGGAAGTGTTCTGGGAGAGTCTCCTGCTTTCAGTTAACCTCGGTTTAAAAACCCAGAGGTTGGAAGGTTGGGGGATTACAGTCCCCACTGCTCCCTTCATAGGCCCTTATGTTTCTTTTATCATTAAGCTTAGTGAATTAAAATCTAGTTCTTTGACTCTTGGCTGCCTTTATTTTATTCAGGTACAGTTGCTTATCTGGCCTTTCACAAACCAGAGGCACTCTTGCCCTTCTGGGAGGGATGTGGATTTTCTTTGTCTCAACCCCAGCTGAGTCCTGGCTGACCTTCACATCTTTCCTGAACAGAAGGCCTTATATACAAATTAATGAGTAGTCAATCAGATTCATGGTCATGTTAAATACTAGTACAATTTAGCACAGGTATATACATCCTAGGCTTAAGAAGTAGATATGATTCCATTGATAGACATTTTATATTAAAATAAATAGATAAGGTCCTCCAAAATTTCAGAGACCTACAGAATATGACATTTAAAAATGTTTTCAGTATTTTAAGGATTCTTCTACAACAAGACAGGTTTATATAGACATCAGTTTCAAAGAATTAGATGACATAATTAGCAGGAATTGAGGGTGGAGCAGGGAATCAAACAATAATAAACAGAATGACCTGAAAATTTCAGACTTTTCCAAGAGTCTTGTAATAACAGTGTGATCTGTGATGTGTGTGTGCATATGTGCACTAATTTTTGTATAAAACATTAGGAGACATATGAGAACTAAAAATAACTGTAGGAATTAAAAATACAGGTGTTATGTGAATGCAATATGTAGAAAAACACAGAAGAATATATCACAGTTTTCTTTTCTTTAATTAAACATTTTTACTTTTTACATATACATTTAAATTATTACATGTATATACAATAAACTACCTAAAGCACTGAGAACCATGACACAATCAGGAATTACACAAATGGTACATTCTTAGTGTTTTCACTATTTGTGTTTGACAGCCTTGAAGAAAATATCTTTCCGATCTTGGTGTGCCTAAATTTCTGAATGTAAATCAGTCTCTATCACATCTTGTCATTATCAATTTAAAACATCTATCTGGACTTAATAACATCTTAACCTCTATCATGAGTGAGTTAACCAAGAAGCAGAAAGAGTCACATGGTATACACTCACTTATATCTGCACATTAGCCCAAAGGGCATGTCCCATGAAAGTCTTCATTTGCCAGGAAAGTGGGTCAGAAGAGAGGACATCCTATTGGGACTCGGGGTGAGAGAATTAAGGGAGAACGGGGAAATAGAAGGAATAAGAGGATCCTAGAGACCTACAAGAAGAACATTATGATGGGAGGATCTGGGCCCAGGGGTCCTGCTCAAACTATGGCACTAGCCAAAGACATTACATGCAGTAAACTTCAAACCACTACCCAGATCCAGCCAATGGACAGGATATTCTCCACAGTTGAGTGGAAAGTGGGGTCTGACTTTCACAGGAACTCTGGTTCCCCATATTTGACCACATCCCTTGGAATGGGGAGACCAGGTGGCACTCAGAGAAAGGATAGCAGGCTATCAAGAAGAGACATGATACCCTATAAGCATATACAAGAGGAGGAAGCCTCCCTTAGTCACAGTCATAGGGGAAGGGAGTAAGGGAAAAACGAGAGGGAGGGAGGAATGGGGGGATACAAGGGATGGGATAATCATTGAGATGTAATATGAATAAATTAATAAAAACATCTTACCCTCTAACCAACTAAGCTTCCCTGTAAAATTAAGCTACCTAGTCTTCAACTCTATCAGAGACTTGAGAAGGAATAAACTTGATTATCTGAGTATGCCAGGAGTGCAAGTTACTAGCTTTCCAAATAAGAAGATGACAAAGACAGTTTGTTACGTGAGAAGTCACCTAAAACTCTTTATTATGTTGGAGCAACTTCTTCGGCCTTCCGGCCCAATATATATGACAGACATATTTGTGAGGCAGTGACTACTGAGGACTTGCTTACTCTGTCAGGGCAGAGTTTGGCCACTGACTCTGCCTGCATCCAAGCTTGCCACTTTTTAGGCAGAATTCTGTCTGTGGTAGAAATTATAAAATTTGCCCAGTGGCTTCTTTGCCATGTTTTAAGCCATCTCTATAAGAAAGTTCTTTGATGTTCATCATTCTCTTTTATGTAGGCTGGATGTTCGCAGGAGTTAAATCGTCTCATTGTCAGTGAATCTTTAAAATAATAAAAAAAATTTTTTTCAAATTGTTTATCTCTGAGGGTTTTGAAGACATTATCTAACTATCCTACCTCACCTTTCACTCAGCCTTGGTACGATCAAGTGTAATACCTGTTTTTACCAGGTTACTATCATAGTTCTTTTATGAATTGGATATAGCCACACAAAAGTCATGAAGTTAAAAATATGTTGTTTGAAATGAGGAATTGATTCAGTAGTAAGATTCATAAAAGTTATGGTTGACAGAGGTTTAAATGCCACCTAAGTATATGCTACATTTATGTGAATGTACTACAATGAAATCCACTAAATTGTATATAATTTTAAGAAACAAATAATTATTATTACACAAGAGTAAACTGTATATCATGGTCAATCTCATGCATGGGAAATTTCATTTGTCACTTTGAAAGAGGAATTTCTTCTGTCTTCTTACTAAGGTCTTCAATCACATTATTCTAGATTCACATCTTAGCTCTCCAGGACAGCTCATCACATAACCACAGGTCATGCATGTGTTAAATGATGGTTTTGAAATGTACAACAAGTTACAGAGGAGAGTATAAATCTTAATTGCATCATCTCAAATGCTAAATAAGGCGTGTCACCACTCACACCAAAGACTTGTCTCATTTGTGATGCTTTTCCAGTGGTCTCTTTCATTGCAAGAAGACCATGAACACACAATCACCAATGTGTGACCAGGAAAATTCTTATATAAGTTTCCATATTAAACACTGATTCTGAGATACTTAAGACAAGACTTCGTTATTGCAACTACTGGAAAGTAAAATGATAAAAATCCATTTAGAATTTCAAAGATAATGAGGAAGAAAATGACACAGAAGAAGATATTGATCTGTGAAAACTGAGTATATGGAAGGGAGATCATTATTTAGAACTCAAATATTATTGGTTGCTTGTAGGGCTGATATGCCTTTCTCATTATTTGAAATTAGGAGCACAGGTCTGATGTTTCTCTCTAGTTCCTGTTGAACCTTTAAATATCAAGCTCGATTGTGTAAATAAAATGTAGGTCTGTGGCTAAGTCGATGATTTTGGATACAACAAGATTCAGTATATTTCTGGATTGGGCCTGCTTATGGATTTTCAAGACAATAGATGGAAAGGTTTTGTTAAGATATCATATACATGTCACAGGTGTAGCATAGTCCCCACTGTGCATGCTCTGTGGGTTTCCTTTGCCCTAAATTGAATTGCCTCCCTCTGACTTAGACTTGGCACTACAATTCCCACCGTGTCCCCATGACCTGGAGCATTGTGAGTCCTACCTAAACCATTACTGCAAGACTCCCAGTGGATCTTTGGACTCAATCCACTGACATCATTGATAATTGTGTTCTAGAAATCAGCTTGATAAGACATTTCAGGGGCTAAATTTAATCTAAATGGCTTCCTCCTAGGGACTTTAAAGGTCACAAATATGAGTGATGTCATGGAACCTAAGACTGAATTATCTTCATATGCATTAACCTACCATGTTTATCACCTGAACTGTGGATATCAGATGCCAAGCCCCAGGATATAGAGTCTTCACAATGCCTGCAGTGTCCAGGAGTAGGGATCATGAATACTCAAGCAGCTCATCCTTTGATTAGAGGAGAAAGATGAAAATACATAAGTGCCCATCTGATATGCTGATTTGCATGGCACTTCACATTCTACATCGTCAAGGGTTGAGGCAGAAGAAATATGTTCACTTTGACTTTCCTCTTCTTGCTCCTGAACATTCCAATTCTCATGGTCAGTTTCATTCATTCCGGATGCTTTTGGAGACTGAGGCAGAATGAAGATAAAGAAAGGAATTTTTTGTTAAGTTGTCCTTTTACTTTTGAACCAGTACAGAGGCCCATGCACCTAGAGGATTGGAACAAACTTCTGAATACTTAGTAAGTGCGTTCATATTTTTCCAGGAAAATATCATAATAAATATTTCTGGAAGTATATTAGGATGTAGATCAACACAGTGCTCTGAGTTTTTAGTCATGTTCTCACAGCATGCAAACCAAGAAAGAACTTTAAATCTTTGAAAGACCTATTGTGATATTTCCCCTTTTACATCAATCAGAGAGTGATCAGTATGTTTCCACTTAGTCTCCCACTTAAAGAGTGGATGCTAAACAAAAAAGGGACTGAACCTTGATCCCACAAATATATCCCTCTTATTCATAGTTTCCAGCTACACAATAGCCAGTGATTTATTTCTAAAAGGAGTCCCATGCTAGTTCAATTAGTTATAGCATATATACGTGCAAGTAATGGCCATAGACTATGCTGATAGACCATTCATCGGTGTGTGGTTCCTGGTGCATAGTCTGGGACCAGTGGTGTTTGTGACACACAAAGCAGCTGAGACCATTTATCTAGACACACAGTTACTCTATCCAAATCCTTGCATGTGGTCACTCTATGCCTTCTGAAGCTGTGTTGAGAATGAAAAGAGCAGATCTGTCCACAAGAAACTTTCTGTAGGTTCCTGTGGCTCCCTAATTCATTTGTATACCTTTTTAAAACAATGGCTTATATGTATGACCAAGTCATAAATGAGAAAAAGCACAAACTTTGTCCAGATATTTTATTCTGTATACTGCTGTTTCAACATTTCATATTGGCATGTTGAAATTTCACTGCAATTTATGAATGTTCTACCTCTCAGTAGGATTCCAGTGTTGTTACTGTAAACATAAGGGTAGTCAAAAGACATTTTCTAGAAGAAAATGTTGTTATTAGGTATAAGCTGTGTGAGTAAATCACATCTGTGTGTAAGCAGAAAGCAGATGAATAATACTGGGATTGTGATGTCTCATCTTTATCTCCGCACTCCGGTCTGTAAATCTCTTGAAGACACACTGGAAGCAAGTATATCCCTGTGCATGTAAGGTCAGACTAGATTACAGCAAAGTATGATTTGAAACCGAGGATTCTATTGTTCCTTTGTGGCCCAAATAATCATTTCTCATGGCCATTCCTACACATGAATACATACATCTTTTACCAAATGTATTTCTCTTATATGAAATTATTTAAATATAAATCTTTAGGAAATGATTCTCCTCCTGCAATAGATGAACTCAAAGAAAAGACAAAGATAATTACGATTGCTAGAAAGGGATATGTTAACTACATTGACCAATAATAAAAAAGTATTGTAACTATAGGAGCCAAATGCCACCCTCGCCAAAGTCCGCTGTATACCTATAAATCATTTCCTTACTGCCTTATCCAATGTTGTTAATTTTAAGAGAATACACTATCCACCCAATGACTTGCACAACACATGTATTGTTTATATTGCTCAATAATTCCATGTTACACACTTGATCAAAAATATTCCTTTATCAAGCCATTGGTCCTGCCTTTACTTACTAACAGAGCACAAGAAAACAGAGATGGAAACATTTTCTGTGGTAGATGTCAATAACACATTTTATATATGGAAGACACACTCTTATGACTGTTTAAATCTTTCACAAGTTTCCAGCTTCAGATGTCATCAAAATCTCACGACACAAGACATTTGTTTCAATACTTGGGGGTAAAATGCAATACTGTCTAGTACAGGATATGCCTTGTATTGACTACAAATGATTATCTGTAGATCTATGTTCGTGATAAACACTCTGTTCTTTTATAGCAAATCAACTAAAAAGTACCCGTTTGATCTGGCATTGGCCTTTTCCTTGGATGAAGTTAACAGGAACTCTCATCTTTTGCCAAATATTTCTCTAAAATTTAGAGGCCTAACAGCCAGTTGTATGACTCTGTCAGAATTATATGAATTGTTGAGAGCCTATTTAGAAAATGAGTTTTTTGCACCTTTACCTAATTACCTCTGTGACATGGATCCTTCATGTAAGGTGTTGCTTACTGGTCCAAACTGGGAAACATCAGCAGCATATCACACATACATGTTACAACCTCAGGAGGTGAGATTTTGTTAGGTGGGAAAACTTGAATTCATGTCTCCTTTGGATCAATTCAGAGATGTTAAAAGAGTTTAAGGAGGAGCCTGGCCTCATGATTATGTCAATCTATTTGTTTAAGGGTACTTCTTCTACAGAGATATGATAAGGCTTTGTCAGTTTCTCATTTCAAATAGAGAGGAGTGAATAAGTAACTACTGATGGGTATCTCTACAGCATTTGCAGAAAAAAAATGTGTATAAAATTTCTTAGAAATATATGCTGACTCATGCTGCTTCCCATGCCCTAGAGGCTTCACCTCACCTATGGACCTTTCCAGCCAGTCCTGGATGATCGTGAACAATTTCCGTATCTGATTCAGATGGCCCCCAAGTACATATCACTTGCCATGGCCATGGTCTCCTTCATACTTTACTTCAGCTGGAACTGGATTGGTCTAGTCATCTCAGACAATGATGTTGGTATCGAATTTCTCTGGTATTTGAGACGAGAGATGGAAAAAAATACAGTCTGCCTTGCCTTTGTGAACATGATCCCAGTCAACATGCAATTATACATGTCAAGAGCTGATGTGTATTACAACCAAATGGTGACATCATCCACAAATGTTGTTATCCTTTATGGTGACATAGATACTACTCTAGCTATGAGCTCAAGAATGTGGGACTCTCTAAGTACGCAGAGAATATGGATCACCACCTCACAGTGGGATGTCAGTATAAATAAGAGGGACTTTACCTTTGACTCATTGCATTTAACTTTTGTTTTTGCACACCACCATGCTGATATTTTAGGTTTTAAAAGTTTTTTGCGATCATTGAACCCATTCAAATACTCAGACAAATATCTGGCAAGCCTAGAGTGGATGTACTTTAACTGTGATGTCTTGCCATCTAAATTAAAAACACTGAAGAACTGCTCATCCAATACCTCATTGGATTGGCTAATGGAACAGACTTTTGACATGGCTTTTATTGATGGCAGTTATCACATATACAATGCTGTGTATGCTGTGGCCCATGCACTCCATGAGATAGCTTTTCTACAGGCAGATCATCGGCCAATGATCTATCACAATGATCTCAACATTAATTGCACTAAGGTACCGTTACTTCCCTTGGAATGTATTTGGTCTCATCAATATCATACTCTTTTAGAGTCTCTCACAGGCCAAATCTGGGTGGAATAGGAAAACTTTTAAATTAGGAAGATTTATGTAGTTTCTAGCTAAGGAATGAAATCTAGAGGATAGTGTATATGCAGACTGTGAAGTCACTTGAGATGAGGGCACATTTTTCAGTGAAGATCATGGATTTTGATACAGAGAACCTGAATAGTATCACACTTGTTCTAAGACTGGAAATATAATCAATGCTTCTTAATCAATTCTCTCCTTTATGAGAAAATGATTTCTTGTTCATTACTTGTCAAATATGTTGCCATAATTGCTGGGTATTACAAATTTTCTCTACTCATTCTGCACCCCCCCACAATAGACACTAGTGTCCTTACTTGTGTTTGTGAGATTAATTACACAGGAATCAAATCTATAATTCAGTTTAATACATACATCTGTGTTCAGTTGTTTGAATGTATAATTATCTGAATGTGTTTGCGTTGCTTTGCCTCTGTTTGTATAATTGTGTGGCTGTGTACGTATGTTTTTATGTCAACCTTCCTTTCTTCTCATTTCTTGGTGGAAGTGAGCATATGTTTATCTGTTTATCAACGTTTTATTGTATAGGTGATTGTGTCTGTATGTATCATCCTGTATGTTTTTGTCAAGTTAATATGTTTATAGGAGCCTCTGGTGTGTGTGTGTGTGTGTGTGTGTGTGTGTGTGTGTGTGTGTGTGTGTGTGCATGTGTGCATGTGTGTGTGCACGTGTGCATGTTCACGTGCATGTCCATATGTGTTGTGTGTGAGTGCTCATGTGTGTTTGTATGTGTGTGTGTGCATGTGTGTTTGTGTGTGTGTGCATGCATGTGTTGTGTTTCTCTGTATTTGCCTGCATGAATGTGCATCTGTATTCCAGTCTAAGTGTATCTCTGTGTGTTTGGTGTTGTTATTCTATCTGCCTTTCCATGTGCCTTTGGATGTAAATACGAATTTATCAGTATTTCAGAGCCACTCAGTGAAAATGTCTTTATTTTTGTATAGCTTGCTTGTGTACATGTCAGGCAATGCATGTGAGTGCTTGTGTATGTGTTTTGCGTGTTTCTACATCTGTGTGTCAGTGCGAAGGCCCTACTGCTAATGTCTGTCTATCTGTGTATCATTGTATGTTTATTTGTGTGTCTGGGTATTTGTGTGTATGTTTGTGCAAAAGAGTGTGCCACTGTATTATGTGTATATCCCTGAATCTTTGTGAATATTTTTGGGTTTACATGTTTGCTTGTGTGTGTTGTATATCTATGTTTTGTTTTACAAGTATGTCTAATTGCTTGGTAGACTCTAAAAGAAATAAAATTCTGGGAATAATACAATAATTTTGTTTATCCAGTTGCTTTTATTGATATTTCACCCCTGGGCATTTTTACTAAAATTTCCTTTTGGAAGAAATCAGAATATATTTTCTGACTTCAAGTAAGGAAATACACATTATAGTGTGCTGCCTGTCTTTCAGCTGCACTCTTTTGTGAGGAAGAGCCACTTCACTAATCCTGTTGGTGACAGAGTGAATGTGAACCAGAGAGAAAAACTGGGAGAGGAATATGACATTTTCCATATTTCAAAATTGCAACACAGTCTTCGACTTAAGGTGAAGATGGGAAGCTTTAGCCCATACTTTCCACATGGTCAACAGCTCCATTTATCAGTATCTGCGATGGAGTGGGCCACAGGAGATAAAAAGGTGGGTTGAACTGACTGTGCTGATTTAGCTCCAACAGCACTAAACACTGTTAAGTGTGCACATTGTAAGTTAGTGAAAAAAGAAAGCAATTGGGGGAACCTATATTACTTTTCTTCTTCTCAGTTATTAAGGTGACAGTTTTATTAATCCAGGACAAATTCAGACATGTGCACTATGTACTGTAGTCATATCAAAGCCTGTTTCTGAGTTTTAGTATTAATATGAAACAGTTCGTCACCTCTATTTGATATTATTTCCAATAAAGTAAGCAAAATTGTTTTGATAACAATCTTCTTACCACACAGCGATTTCTTCCTGGATATTTGAACTCTGGCACAAATGTTGAAATGACAGAGGCTAATTGTAAAAAAGGAGTAAGATAAACATATGCAAATAATTAATTTTTAAATACTTTGTTATTTAGGTATACAGTGTTTTGGTGACATGTACACTTGCTCCCAAGAAGCAGGCACCAGATGTTGTTCTACAGATGGTTGTGAACCACCATATGGTTGCTGGAAATTGAACTCAGGGCCTTTGGAAGAGCAGGCAATGCTCTTAAACTCTGAGCCATCTCTACAGGCCAAATCATTAAATTTCATTGTTATACTGTCTAACTTTTTTACAAAAGTCCTAAAATTTAAAAACTCCTAATCATGAATTAACATTTTCAGGAACCTTGTAGATATTCTATAAATTATAACATTGCTTTTCCTTTTCTTCTTTTTTACTTTTATGTCATTATATGTGTGCTACCTGCATAGATATTTGTGAAACACTGGCACAAGTGGTGCAGATGGATGCCAAAAAGTGATGCAGATTCTTAGAAGCTTAAAACAGTTGATAGTCAGACTATGGGTTCTAAAAATCAAATTTGGATATTGCTAGTGAGCAACAAATATTATTGAAAATGGTTCATGTTTTCATCCTTCGATGATGCCATGTACAAGAAATTGCTCAATTGATGAACGTTACTTGTTACACTTAACTATGGCATAGTTCTTTTTAACTAATAAAAGCCTGTCTACTTTTCTTCTATGCATGGGGAGGAATTGATAGTAATAAAAATTTGGCTTTCATAAAAGAAATGTTATGGCTCTTATATGGGTGGTTTAAGGTATCTTAGTTGCAAATTTCATTCCATTTTTAAAAAGATAATTACAGGAAAGTCTTCAAGTTTTATCTGAAGTTATATATCAGGTTGGTAAGATAAAATAAAATGTATGGTAAATGATTCTTCTAAGAGTGATGATAAAAGGCTTTCTAAGGGAAAAGAACATGTAAGTTGAAGGTGTAGCTACTGAACTACATATCCATTCAGTGGGAAGAAGTGAAGTCTCATATTTCTTAACTACACATCAGTTCAACCTTACATGAGCATCCACTGGAGGTGGACGCAGGAGTGAAATAATACAAGCAGTGTTCTGCTTCTAATTTTGCATATCCCATTGAAGAAGCAAACAAACATAATCATAACGATATTGAATAAACATGACTCCAAATGTTAGAGTTATACATGTAAATGTGAGTGTGTTCCATGACAAATTGTTAACAAACTTAAATATGATTATGTGAGTATTCTGAAAAAATGAAGAAAGTCAGATATGTTCTTTAGGAACATACAATGAGATATTAAAACTTGCATACAATAAGCCACTGAGTGACTATGGGACAAAGGACTTCAATAAAGATAAAAAATAAAATCTAACTAAAATAGATACAGAAAATCAAAAAATAAAATTAAAACAGCAGTATAAGGCCACACAAAGAGAATACTTCATAATGAATATAGCATGTCAATTCTTGAAGACCATGCTTAAAATTTAGAAAATTCAAAGTATGATGAAGGTAAAACAACAAGGAGAATAAAAATGATAGGAGATCAAAGGGATATCATGACAATCTCAAATTAATAAACCATGAGCACAAGAGGAGAGGAAGGAAACACTAAAGGGGTCTATATTGTATCCAGTAAAATGTGCTATGCATCCCCAAAGTACAACAGTGTTTGTGGTCATCTAGATACAATATTCATTTAAATACCAAAGTCTGATCATCAAAAAAAAAAAGAACTATCCCTTGGCATATTTTATTTACATTTGTTTTGTAACAAAGCAGAGAAATACAAGCTTAAAGAGAGAAGCTCCATTAATATAAAGGTCCCATATTGATATCAGCCGATTCCACTATGGACATTCTTAGAGGAGAGTAACAGTGGTGTATATGAAAAACTTAGAGACATAGCTGCCAACCCCGGTTACTCTACCCAGTATATTTATCCCCCATAAAAGAATGAAACAGATCAAAATTCAATAATAAACAGTTACAAAAATTCATACCCACATGTATATGTAAAATATTGAATAAAATTGTTTTTAAAAAGAATCAATTCACTACTTCATCAATTCATTTTCATTTTTTAATATACTTTGCATTAAGTATATTAAGCACTAAGGGACATGTGCCCCCTCAGTTCTTTTATATAAAATAAGCTTATTCATATCACAATAACATAATGTATAGGAGAGATAACAGTAAAACTTCTGATTTCGGTCTGTGTCTACTTTTCTCAGATGCTTCCTTCTGTGTGCAGTGATGACTGTGGTCCTGGATTCAGAAAATTCTCAAGGGAAGGAATGGCAGTCTGCTGTTTTGAATGCATCCCATGCCCAGAGAAGGAAATTTCTAATGAGACAAGTGAGCATTTGCTATTGTGCTAAATTCTTTATGTGGATTATCCTCTCCCAAGCTCACCGACATTACAGAGCTGTCTGAAAAGCAACTGCACAAATAAAATGGGTCATTTTTCTAAGTTTATCTTTCCAGGAATACAATTACTAATATTTCTTCAACAACAACAAACTCTTTTTTTTTCATTTTTTTTTCTTTATTAATTTATTCTTGTTACATCTCAATGTTTATCCCATTCCTTGTATCCTCCCATTCTTCCCTCCCTCCCATTTTTCCCTTATTCCTCTCCCCTATAACTGTTCCTGAGGGGGATTACCTCCCCCTGTATATGTTCATAGGGTATCACGTCTCTTCTTGGTAACCTGCTGTCCTTCCTCTGAGTGCCACCAGGTCTCCCCCTCCAGGGGACATGGTCAAAGGTGAGGCACCAGAGTATGTGAGAAAGTAATATCCCACTCTCCACTCTACTGTGGAGAGTGTTCTGTCCATTGGCTAGATCTGGGTAGGGGTTTAAGGTGTACCGCCTGTATTGTCCTTGGCTGGTGTCTTAGTTTGAGCGGGACCCCTGTGCCCAAATCTGCCTATCATAATGTTCTACTTGTAAGCTTCTAGGACCCTCTGGATCCTTCTACTTTGAACAACAAACTCTTATGACTTTATCCTCACTGACTCTTATGAATTCATGGAGGATCACATTTTTTTTCGAAGCAAGAGTTTTGATAGTCAAACTGCAAAGTGAGTGAATTTTATACTCACTTGTTTCTTAATAATTAATCTCATCTGAGAAGTCATGTAGATTAAATTCCAATCATATCATTGATAATATTATGTTCTCTTTGCATGTATGTATGCATCCCTATGTGACTTTGTGCACCCCATTTATGTACAGGAGGCCACGTAGAACAAAACAGGACATCAGACCCGATGAGCTATGTCATTCTAGAGTTGGTAACCAAATCCAAGTACTCTGTAATACTAATATAGATTTCATGGTTTCCTTGTTTGTAATAGCTGAGTAGTATTCCATAGTGTAAATGTGTAAATGTACCACAGTTCCTTCATTGATTCTTCAACTGAGGGACATTTAGGTTGTTTCCATTTGTTAATGTTATATGTTCTTACACACACACATGCACAAACACAATCAAACACACATACACACAACCACGCATATGACCTACTACTTCCATCTAATGTTGCTTCTATGTCATTGTGTTGGTGCTGGTGAACTGAATATCTAACACCAATCACAGTTCTGATCCCAGTAGAAGACAGAGGCTTCCTTATGTCATAGAGACAGCATTCCTAAAACAATAAACCACCTCAGGAAACAATGAATATATGGGATTGGTGATTTCAAAACACAATCAGCTACATTGTGGTTAATGAATTTTCCTTCTGGAATTCAAAAGCATAAGTTGTTTCATAATGTCACCAAAATTGATGGACGAAGAAATAATTCTGTAACTTTGTATCCCATAAAGAAAATGAGCATTATAAAAAGGAAGCATCACAGTGTAGCGATTTCCTTCGATTATATTCTCAGTATAAATACAGATGTTGCAATGCTGTTCTAATAAACTCTCAATAAAATGAGACAGCAGCACTAACAAAACTTTCCTTTCTCAATCAGATGTGGATAAGTGTGTGAAGTGCCCAGAGGACCAGTATGCCAACCCAGAGCAAAACCACTGTAGGCACAAAGTGGTGGTCTTTCTGAGCTATGAAGATCCATTAGGTATGGCTCTTACCTTAATGGCCTTGTGCTTCTCTACATTAACTGCTGTGGTCTTTGGAGTTTTTGTGAAGCACCATGGCACTCCGGTTGTGAAGGCCAATAACAGAACCCTCAGCTACCTCTTACTTATGTCACTCCTATTCTGTTTCCTCTGCTCCTTGCTTTTCCTTGGCCATCCGAACTCAGCCACCTGTATCCTGCAGCAAATCACATTTGCAATTGCATTCACCGTGGCCATTTCCACAGTTCTATCCAAAACAATCACTGTAGTTCTGGCTTTCAAAGTCACAGCCAGAAGACAGATGAAGTACATCCTAGTATCAGGGGCTCCTAACTACATCATTCCCATCTGCTCCCTATCTCAATGTATTCTGTGTGCAATCTGGCTAGCATCTTCCCCTCCATTTGTTGATATAGATGCACACTCTGAGCATGGCCATATCATCATTGTGTGCAACAAGGGCTCAGTGACTGCATTCTACTGTGTCCTGGGATACTTGGCCTGCCTGGCCATGGGAAGTTTCACTGTGGCTTTCCTGGCAAGAAACCTGCCTGACACCTTCAATGAAGCCAAGTACCTGACATTCAGCATGCTTGTGTTCTGCAGTGTCTGGGTCACATTCATCCCTGTATATCACAGCACCAAGGGCAAGGTCATGGTTGCTATGGAGATCTTCTCCATCTTGGCTTCCAGTGCAGGGATGCTTGGATGCATCTTTGTTCCTAAGGTCTATATAATTTTGTTAAGACCACACAGAAATTCTGTTCAAAAGATCAGGAGAAATATTATTCATAAACAAATAGTTCATGAGTTTCAATGTAATGTTTCTGCATAACCACCAAATACTGGGGTGAAATACAAGATCTACCTGCTTTTAGAATGACTCTCACTGTTTCCTATAAAGATATTGGATATCAGTATCGTGATGTCTACTCTTTCTGCTATTGTTTACACTTTCCATATAAACTTGGATCCTTCCCCTATTTTACAAGACCTAGCTATTTAAAAAAAGTTTAGTGCGGAACTGTAATTTACTGCTATAAAATACAAAAAAAATAACCATTAAGAAAAAGTTCTAGCTTTAATATTTTGGTGAATAATCATGACTTTTGTGACAACTCAGTGGTGGGGGTAAAATACCTGATATTTTAATAGAGAGAACTGTAGTTTGAAGATAAAGTTAATACAATGTATTCCTTGCTGTGGGAAGGAAAGATACCTTAATGTTATTCTAGGAATTAGAGTAATGTAGCATAGAATTGAGAGAAATATTGTGATGAAGAGACAGAATATTTTAAAAGATATATTGATGACATTGTCGTTATTAGTATGCCTTGTGCTTTGAGAGGACCTGATTAAATTTCCATTGTAGTCTTGAAAATTGATGCTCCCAACCTCCTGTAACAGTAGCTCCAAAACCCATGAGATGCCCTGGACCTACATGTCTATACAAAAATACAATCACACACACACACACACACACACACACACACACACACACACACACACACACTTAAAATTACATTTTATTCAAAGTGGACCAGGAGTTTGCTTTTCAGGATTATAAGATCTACAATGGAAGGATGAGATGTGAGAAAAGATGACTGGGTCTCTCTTTGTACATCTCATATGAAAACACTCAATTTACATTTAAGAGAGACCCAGTAAAACATTTACACAAGAAGAATAGCTTGTTTAAATGATCTCTTATACTACATGTGAATTGTAGATACACTGACCTTCAAATTTTATGCATATGTCACATCATCTCAATATTTTGTTATTACACTAGAAACTACCATGATGGGCTTTTTTGCATCAATATCCCTGGGACAATATTATGTAACCTACTACTGCAAAAGGATTCTGAGATATATTAATTCTTTACTATAGTTATGGCTTGTTGGCTAAGAGCACTTGACAGTCTTGCAGATGGCCCAATACATTTATCAGAACCTACATCAGGTGGCTCATAACCACTTGCAATTCCACTTCCAAGATCTAATACCATCTTCTGGTCTCCACATACACATGAATACACGTGTTACATATGAATACACTGAGGCACACAGATATACACAGAAAATAATAGTATAAATATGCTTATATGCATATTACTAAGCAAAAAGAAGCTTAAATGGAGTTACACGAAAAGGTAAGGAACACAATGGCTCTTCCTCACAATAGGTCAGTGACAGGTATAGGTTATTTTTTGTGGCGTTGGTCCATGGGATCTCATGGGCTTACCTAAATGTGATAACCTATTGCCATTGCTCTTGAGTTCCACTCAGAATATGAAATTAAGACTCTTATCACTGTAATTAGTAACAAATAATAAATAGTCTAAAATCTAAGCTGAGATATTTCGGGGAGTATTTTGAACACAATATTAGTTATTTCTTTTTTTAAAATTTCATACAGGTATATATGGTATTTTTTTCCTCCTTTATTAATTTATTCTTGTTACATCTCAATGGTTATCCCATCCCTTGTATCCTCCCATTCTTCCCTCCCTCCCAATTTCCCCTTATTCCCCTCCCCTATGACTGTTACTGAGGGGGATTTCCTCCCCCTCTATATGATCATAGGGTATCAAGTCTCTTCTGGGTAAATTGCTGTCCTTCCTCTGAGTGCCACCAGGTCTCCCCGTCCAGGGGACATGGTCAAAGGTGAGGCACCAGAGTATGTGAGAAAGTAATATCCCACTCTCCACTCTACTGTGGGGAGTGTTCTGTCCATTGGCTAGATCTGGGTAGGGGCTTAAGGTTTACCGCCGGTATTGTCCTAGGCTGGTGCCTTAGTTTGAGTGGGACCCCTGGGCCCAAATCTGCCTATCATAATGTTCTACTTGTAGGCTTCTAGGACCCTCTGGGTCCTTCTACTTTGCCTTTCTCCCAAGATTCTCTAATCTAGAGTCCCACTAGAATGTCCTCTCCTCTGTCTCAGTTTCCTGGTAAGTGAAGGCTTTCATAGGACATGCCCCTTGGGCTAATATGCAGATATAAGTGAGTATATACCATTTGAGTCTTTCTTCTTCTGGGTTAACTCACTCATTATGATCATTTCTAGCTCAATCCATTTATCCACAAATTTTGGGAAGTCCTTGTTTTTAATAGTTGAATAGTATTCCATAGTGTATATGTACCACAGTTTCTTTATCCATTCTTCTATTGAGGGAGACTTAGGCTGTTTCCATGTTCTGGCTATTATGAATAAGGCTGCTATGAACATGGTTGAGCAAATTTTCCTGCTGTGTGCTAGAGCATCTTCTGGGTATATTCCAAGGAGTGGAATAGCTGGGTCTTGAGGAAGCCCTATTCCCATTTTTCTGAGATAGCACCAGATAGATTTCCAAAGTGGTTGTACTTGTTTGCATTCCCACCAGCAATGAAGGAGTGTTTCTCTCTCCCCACATCCTCGCCAGCATGTGGTGTCGCTTGAATTTGTGATCTTAGCCATCCTGATGGGTGTAAGATGGAATCTCAGCGTTGTTTTGATTTGCATTTCCCTGATGATTAAGGAGGTTGAGCATTTCTTTAAGTGTTTCTCAGACATTTGATATTCCTCTGTTGAGAATTCTCTGTTGAGAGTTCCATGCCCCATTTCTCGATTGGGTTATTTGGTTTGGTGGTATTTAATTTCTTGAGTTCTTTATATATTTTGGATATTAGACCTTTGTCAGATGTGGGGTTGGTGAAGATCTTTTCCTAGTCTGTAGGCTGTCGCTTTGTTCTCTTTACCGTGTCACCTGCCTTACAGAAGCTTCTCAGCCTCATGAGGTCCCATTTATTAATTGTTGACATTAATGCCTGGGCTGTTGGTGTTCTGTTCAGGAAGTTGTCTCCTGTGCCAATATGTTCCAGGCTCTTCCCCACTTTTTCTTCTAAGTGATTTAGTGTCTCTGGTTTTATGTTGAGGTCTTTAATCCACTTGGATTTGAGTTTTGTACAAGGTGACAAATATGGGTCCAGTTGCATTTTTTTACACATAGACATCCAGTTAGTACAGTGTTTTTACTGTACATGTAAAATTTCCTACATTTATAAAAATCCTAATAGTTTAATCACTGAAAACAAAGACACTCAGAATTATCCAATCTAGCTACATTCCTCAACATTTAACTTTCAAACTACTGCATCTTTGAGTTATATTGTATCAGAATGCTTAACAGTTAAAATTGTTGTTTGAATTGATGACTTGTGTTTCGTTTCTATTAAAAGAAATTTGGCTTGAAATTTGAACAGAATTTCCAACAATTTCTGAAGTGGCCTAGACATAGACATAGTTATTTTCTATTTATATGAAGCAGTGTTCTCAGCATTAATGATTATAAAATCAAAATATTGATTAATACTGAAAGATGTTGAAAATCTGTGCATCCTAGAGTATAAAATATCCAGCCAACATTTCAATCTTTATGGAAAAACTAAAACTATACCCCTTTCAATAGCATGCAAATTTGATCTTGCCTTTAATAATGCTGTAACAGACCCCAGACCTCAACACAACTGATGCCGTGTTAAAGGTACCAAGGCAGCATTCTGACCTAATAGCCTAGCATGTAGACCCTAAGACCTGCCGAATGGGAAAAAACGATCTAAGCCATACACCCCATAATTCTAAGAGAGTGTTTAAATGTACTAGCCATGTGTTTTTGGCTTCTGTATCTCCACGTATTGCTAAGTGTTCTTGTTCATTGAAGAGTGTCAAACCAGGATGTGATTTTTATACATAAAAACCCCAAAATGGCGAAGCCTCAGGGTGGCATGGTTTGGGTGAGCTCCACATGTCATGGCCAGCCAATGAGACTAAAGTCTCTCTGGCTTTGAGCATGTCAGTCTGCTCTCTGGCTGAGTTAACTCACAACAATGATGAAGTTATATACATACCAAAGAATTTTTAAAATAAATTTATGATTTATGATTATATCACTAAAAAAAAGACTCTTATCACTTGAGTTAATGGAGAGAGAAATCAAATTAGTGCTGGCCTGGGAGCTCAGCATTTTTGGAAAACATTCACAGTGCCAGAAGATATACATGTGGTAGGGAAAAGGTGTACAACAATTTCACCCAGGTGATAACCCTGTGATCCATCATAATATCTGGCCTGGCAAGAGATGTTCACTGGTGCAAGAGTAACATGAATGCTATTGGAGTAATCAACCAGCTTTTGTTTGTACTTAAAGCCCACAACATGAGTTAGGTCATTGGGGCAAAATGGTGAAAGAGGACCCTTTATTCAGTCTAAGTGACAGTGTGACCAACACATTTTGGAAATAAGTTTATAGAATTCTCAAAAGGCTAAAATTGAAACGGCTACAGGATCTAGTATGTGCCCAAATAACTCTGTATGCTATGACAGACACCAAAGCATTCCTGTTATATTATCTAAGAAGTTGATTCAGTGTCAATGTTTGTCACTGTTGAATGGATGGATGGATGGATAATGAAAATGCACCATATACAAACAGAATGGAAATCTGTATAATACTAATAAAAACTAATTTTTGTAAAATTGAATTGATCTGGAAGTATTTATACGGGTAAGTTAACTCATGCTCAGATAAGCTAAAGTTCAAATGTTTTAACTAACTTTTGCAGCATAGATGAATAATGTTGATCCAAGAAGCCATAGGTTTCTAAGCAAAATAAAAAAAACCAAATGGAAGGTTTTGTAAAATTTAATTAAAAAACAGGAATCTAAGTTAAAACCCCAATGTCAACCTTAATTTCTCTTGATGGACAGGGATCCCTCAGAACCTTCCAAAAGAAAGAATATTACCAACCGGGCATGGTGGCGCACGCCTTTAATCCCAGCACTTGGGAGGCAGAGGCGGGCGAATCGCTGTGAGTTCAAGGCCAGCCTGGTCTACAAAGTGAGTCCAGGACAGCCAAGGCTGCACAGAGACACCCTGTCTCGAAAATTAAAAAAAAGAAAGAAAGAAAGAAAGAATATTACCATTGTTCTTAGTCACCCATTAGAAACAAATGATGAGCGCCTATGGCTGAAGTCCTCATGAATAAAGACGCAGAAATTAAGCTGCAACTGATCTGGAAGATTCCTCCATACTGCTTTATGTTTTTAGTGCAGGAAAGCTGATGGAGAAGAAAGGTCATCCATCTAGTTACCCAGATGTAGGTACAGCACTGACGTAAAAGTTAAGAAGTGGAATGGATGTTTGGGTGGCAATCAACCATCTCTCATAAGATTTTATGCCTGCTCCATGAAAGTACGTACACACATGTTATATAAACCTTGTCAAAAACATGTATGATTTGTGAGGTCACAAGATCAAGGGAAGAATTTCTACTAATCTACTGACAAATGGACAGGCAGTCGTTCAGCCTTCGGCATGTTTATTCTTATGTCCATTGACACTTATTTTAAACTTGATTTATTTTTGGTATTTACTGCCTCTACCTCCCTTCTCCACTTCAAACACTTCTGACATGCCAAAAATACATATGAGAGAAAGAAGTTTATTGGAGAAATGTGTGTAAACCTGCCTGCTTCTCCTCGTGGTTTAAACTTGTGGAAGCATCTTGCTTTCTCTCTGGGAGCACCATCCTCCAAGGACTCCTATTTGAGTCCTCTTGCTCTCTGTCAGCTTCAAGATGCCATCATTTCTCCATTGGTCCATTTCTTTAAACTGCGACACATTTTCCCTCTCAATCCTCTCCAATACCTCTCTCTCTCTCTCTCTCTCTCTCTCTCTCTCTCTCTCTCTCTCTCTTTCTCTTGCTCTCTCTCGTTCCCCTATTTATACTTCTCATAGTCCTCAGAATTCAACTAACTGCACCTGACAAAGACCATTTCCAACACAAGGCAATCATCACCTATGGACAAACTAAATCCCATACTAAGACCTTAAACTTGAGAATAAAACAGATACACCTTTACATAACTTACCTGATCTACAAATTTCTGACAAAGAGTGGGATTATTTTTCATAACCTGTGGCAAAATGCTCCACTGATACTTTGACAATGTCTCTGAAAGTTAACTGAAGGTATGCTAAATGCAAATGTATGAGAATCTTCAGGATGCAATTCAATAGTGAGGACACAATGTTTTAGATTTATAACAATAATACAATAGTCTTTGCGACTAGCAACAGGAGAAAGAAGACCAGCTTGAACGGCCCCCATATGAGGCATATTCCTATTTACAGTTCTTTTTTAAAATCTTTTAATTAATTTATTCATATTACATCTCAATGGTTATCCCATCCCTTGTATATTTCTGTTCCTAACTCATCCGATTTTCTCCTTACTCCCCTCCCCTGTGACTGTGACTGAGGGAGACTTCTCCCCCTTTATATCCCATAGGGTATCAAGTCTCTTCTTGGCACTCAGAGGAAGGGTAGCAGGCTATCTACAGTTCTTAAATCTTATAAAAAATTTCCATCTCCCTGATTTGTCTGCTCCAGTATCTAGTATTCCTTAAACATCATTCCCTTCTTAATTTTATGGTTTTTAGAGGTCTCTATTTAGGTATCTCCTGAGACCGATGTATTACTTCCATGAAACCAAATCCCTCTTTGCCTCTATCTTCCTTTAAAATTGCATTAGGCAGCTAAACAAAGGGAAGCTACCCGCTGATTCTTGTGCAATTGTACAGTCTCCTTTAAAGAACTAATAATAATCTTTATTTCTCCCTGGAAGTCAGAGTCAATTACTTCTGGGGGCACTTCAATTTTTTTCTTATAATTTGAACTTCTTGCAGTTATAAGGCAAAAGTTACCTAAAGGAAATGGCCCATTAAATCTTGTCCCTATTAACTATCTCCCTCGTAAAGGGAAAGCAGATAATTCTTATCTACTGTAAGATCTAATCCTGCACTTCCTGATGTTGCTCTTTGCAGGTCTAAGATGTTCAATTCATGGGCCAAACTATCCGAGCTACTTTGTTCCTCCTCTTTGTGCTCTCTTTCTAATTAGGGGCTAAGGGCTGGCCCTTTATCCCGTTTTTTGTTTCCCCATCTGTAAGTGAGGTCCCTTCATTGTGAAACTTTGATTTACACTCATATTTCCAATGCTTTCCTTCCTTACACTGAGGCCACAACCCTGGAGACTTGTTCATCTTTTGAAGGTCTGCTTTTCCTTGTAGCAGTCACCAGTAATATGACTCTCCTGACCACAAGGAAAAATATGAAATTTTCTAGTGGTTACCTCCTTGCAGGTTTTGACGGCATAAAAATGTTTCCATTATAAACCTATACTGTAGGCTATCCACTGGAACTAGCTCTGTCTGCGGCATTCACACTCCCTGTTTTTCTAATTAGATCCTGGCAGAGAGTATAGGCATTTTTCATGTAAGTTGTTTTAATAATATCTGATCTCTCAGAGGGAGGAACAAACCTTTGTAGCATCTCTTCTAGCCTGGCTCTTAATGGAGCAACCTCCTCCTCAGTGGATGCTTCCTCTACAAAGAACTGCATTCCACATTTGTCTAATAGCAGATCTCTAATATTTACCCACAAGGAAAATGTCTGTGCTGGTCTCTGACTTGGACCATGAGCTTCATAGTATCTCCTCATTTCTTCTCCTATTCTTTTTCAGTTCTCTAAAGGCGGGCTTCCTTCCAGTGGGAACGAGGGACTCACTTTTAACAAAAAGTCATAAAATTATGACAACTTCTTTTTTGAGGTTTTTATTCCTCTGTCTTCAGACATATGACTTACAACTGCCAAGAGCATAACTCTCTTCTAGGACTGAGATCGCCCCATGGTTCTTATCTACTTGCCCTGTTGGCTCAGCCTGTCCTTTGCTGAGGAGTCTGCAGCACTCTATGGCGAGGTCTTTATCTCTGTTTGAAAAAGTATGTAAAAAGAGGAGAGATAAACTTGCTCCCAGCAAGCCCTGTGGATCGAGCACCACCTGCCGTGGACAGGCTCAATCAGGGGTAGGTCCCTGGGAATGGGGGTTCTAGAAGAGTCAGTGAACAGAGATTAGGTGTGGCAAACAGACACACCCACTCAGATGAGTTTTGCATCTGAGGGTACTTTGCAGCTAGCAGTCTAAGTTTTTAAACATACATTTCAAAAGTGGGGGGAGTGTGCTTACATTTTCCCACAGAGCAGATTCAAGCATACACAGTTCAGGTACAGAATGCAAAGTTATTGTGTTGTCGTATTTGGAATTGCAAATTTGAATGAAACAGTACCAGGTACAGAACACACAGCAAAAGACGTCATCATTTCTAAGTTACTGGCTTGGTATCAATATGTATGTGTTCCTTTTTCCAGGGTCAATGTTCTCTCCCTAACAAAATTTGTGCCCAGCACCAGTGTGCCAAGACTGTTTTTCCTTTTCTATCAGTTCCCTCTTCTGATATCTGAGTACCACTACCTGGAATCTTTTGAAATACTCCACTTCTTTATAGACCATAGCATAACTTATTAAATAATGGTTAATTTCTAGTCATGTTTCTTTTAAAAGTTGAATTGAAGCAGGACTACTCTGGACCTGGACAGTTCCTGGCTGCAGTCCCAAGTCAGGGTCATCTCGTAGTGACCATGTTTATGTCTGAGATTCCTACTTTGGGAGTGAAATGCAGCTAAAACTAAAGAATGAAGATATATCAAAACACAATGAAAGAAATTTAACAGCAGCTTTTCTCCCAGCAGAAAATCAACCCCAGTCGAGGAGATACTTGCCTTTTCGGGGGTCTTAGCATCAGCCCTGTGTAGTATTTGTCACACAGATTCCACTGGAGGGGTGACAAAGCCTGACTCCCTGACTTCCATCCCAGGACTAATACTGCACAAAGAGAACCATTTAACTAAGTCCGTGAAGAAGCACACATGCATACACACTACATAAGTAAATAAATAAATAAATAAATGTAAAATACTATGTAAAATATTTGTATTATTAAGTGTTCAACACACACAAGCAAGTGATTATTGTAAAGATGATTAAATGAACAACTGAATGTAATCTTAGCCTCTTTCACCTCTCTCATTAGTCACCTTCATCTCTTAGTTTTGTTTGCGTATCCTCAAATTCTAATCATCCATCCGTCATCTAAAAATGAGGGAATAAAACTCAACAATTCGAAGAACAATGTATTTCATTGTATAAATTCTTTACTTAACCCAGATTTAAAATATAAATATGGTTAGATGGGGATGAGGAGATGGCACACTGGATAAGAGCACTGAGAGGACTTCTATAGGTCCTGAGGCCAATTTCTACCAAGTGCATGGTGGCAAGACAATACTTCTTCACTGCCATGACTGGAATGTAAAATGAAAAAAAGGAGTTTAGGGAATCAAAAAAAAGTAGAAGAAATGGTTCAGCCCACAGTATTGAATTAGAAAATTGAGAATCTGGGAGAAAGACAGTGATTTAAACTCAAATATTCGGCTTACATTCTCATGAACAAGGATTGGTTGGGTGTAGGACTGCTTGCTATTTATTAGGATTTGAAACAAGGAACACAGATCTGATGTTCTCTCTAGATCTTGCTGAACCTTTAAATATCAACCTTTAATTTGTAAACAAGATAGATGATTTTGGATATAGCAATACTAAGTAGATTTCTGTATTGGACCTGTTTATTGATATTCAAGTCAATGGAAGCAAAAGCTTTGTTTGGATAATCTGTATCAGTAAAAAGTTTAGAATGGTCCCCATATGCTTGCTTTTCGAGTCTCAATTGCTTTAAATGTGTAAATCTCTCTCTGCCTTGGGTTTTACAATGCAATTCCCAATGTGTCCCCATAAATTGGAGTGTTGTGAGTCCTTCCTTAACCATTTCTGTATGTTTCCATGTTGATCATCTAACAGAATACACTGAGATCATTTTTATTTTCCTCACATAATCATTTTGTTTGGACATTCAAAGGAACACATTTGAACAAAAGAATTTTCTCCCAGGGGCTTTAAATTTTAAAACATATGTGAGTTCATTGAACCTTTACCTGAACTATTCACATATTTATTTACCTACCCATGCTTTTCCTATAGACTCTGGATATCGGTTGCACCCCAGGGAAGAGAGTGTTAAAAATTCCTCCAGCAATCAGCATCAATGTGGAAAACAAGGAAACAAGAACATACAGCTAGAGTCTCTTTGACCAGAGAAATAAAAGCAGGTCAAAAAACATAGGTGCTCATTTCATGTGTGGATAGCAGTTCAGATTCCACATTGCCCAGGTTTAAGGCAGGACAAGTATGTGTGCTTGGATTTTCCATTTCTTGCTACTGAACATGTCCCTTCTCCTGGCCAGTTTCATTCATCCTAGGTGTTATTGGAGAATGAAGTTGAAGGAAGATAAAGTACTGGACTTGGGGCCAAATTGTGTCTTCTTCCTTGGAATCGACCCTGAGAAACTAGGCAGAGAGCATTGGAACAAATATCTGAATAAATTGTAAGTGCTTTTTAAATATCTTCCATTTAAATATCCTGACACATATTTCGTGGGGTATTTGATGAGGATCATAGCAATACTTTGAGTCTGTTACCCTGTTCCCATCGCCTGTATAACAAGAGTGAACTATTACTTCTTTACAGACACATTGCTTTTTTCTACTTATAATGATCTTCAGGAATTTTCTGATTTTATTTCTGTTAGGCACCTCATTGAAAGCAGTAGGCTGACTGAAAAACAACATCTCTCATACTGACCCAGCATATATAGTCCTCCTAATCATAGTTTCCATTATACCATAGCGAGTGATGTATGACTGAAAACAATCCCATGTATTTCAACAAGTTTTATCCTAAGTACATTACAGTAAATGACTGTACAGTCTGCTGTATCTCCTTGTGCATGTAGTGTTTGTTCTGTTTGTGTTAGTAGTGTTTGTGCTACACGTGGCTCTTTAGAGCTTCCACATAGATACAAAGACACTCTCTCCAATTCCTTGTGTGTGGTCACACTATGGTTTCTGAGGCTCCACTGAGAATGGAAGTAAGAGATCAGGTTACTGGGAACTATGTTCCTGTTGTTCCATAATTACTTGTATAGGTGTACAAAGACTAGCTTTTATATACAACCAAGGTGAGTTCTTCACACTCTTGGACTGTAATGAATATGTTTGGATTTTTTTAAAAGTGAGGTTATCACTCACACTGTTTACATTTTAGATCCCTTTTTTGCTTGCCTTAGTGGCAGTTGTATTATGTGATAGGTGGCAACACTTGAGAACAGAGGAGTTACTTACTAACTAAATTTTGCCATTATTTAACAGCCATACATCTTCTCCCTTTATGTATGAATTCTTTATTTTCTGAGACTTTAGACATAATTACCTCTTTCATTTCTCTTTCAGTAATTTTTCTATACATAGCTGAATGTTTTAGGAATATAGGATTCATACAAATTTTCTGACTTTCCCAGTTGTTTCAAACACAGAACATTGGACAACTAGGCTACGCATACAACTTAAATAATTGATGTTTCCCAACATTTGTTGTAGGATATAGTTATTGAAAGCACAAGTCCCAAATCTGAATTCCTTTTTCTGTTTCTGAAATTCTCAATGATACATGTTCTGTATAGGTAAAGAATATTCGAATAGAGACTATTTTTAAAAATAAAAACAACATAGAGATACAATTTTTAAATGGAAACTACATAATTCTGAGTGAATCATTCAGAATCATGTAATATGTTTGATGTACATGGGACAGATAGCACTTGACATGGAAGAGAGATGAATTATTTTTTCTCATAAACAAAACTACAATATGCTATGGTTTTATGCCAATTGATGCGTTGATTTTTTTTATTTAAAAACTAACATTCTCACACATCTTTGTATTCTATTTTATAAACATAAATTATGGCATTTACAAAGCTACTGGAAGTTCTGAATGTTTCTTGTTCTCAGTAGAGAGCTACAGTTATGTTAGTGTTACCAGAAAGTTAGGCAAAATAATGTTTTTTGAGACATTTTTTTGTAATGTCTTGGTTATTATGGACTCATTTGATAGAAAATGATGTCTCCAATCTAACAGTAATCTGACTGCATCTGCCTTCCTGAGTGCTGGCATTTCAAGGCATGTACCACCACATCTAGCTAAGGATGTCTTCTCTAAGAAAAAATATGTTACCAGGATATGCACAGTGTGAGTACATCACATGTGTGTGTAAACAAAAATAGATGAATCAAAATTGGGTGGTGGTTTGTGACCTTAATCTCTGATCTCAGGAAAAGAAGCAGGTGTGTGTCTGTACATTTGAGTCAGAATTTTAAAAGCCGTGGATTTTATTATCATATTGTGGCCTAAAAAATTATTGTCCACACAAACATGTGCATACATATTTTTATCAATTATTTTTTAGATATAAGAATTTGGATAACAACAAAATTTACAAAAGGTTTTTATTTCTCTAGTAGTCAAACTGGAAGCAAAAACGCAGGAGATAGAGATGGATATGAGGTGATTTGTTAAATATATTGCTTCTAATTATAAATAAATTTAAGTACAGTAGCCAAATCTAGCCCATTATAATGGCAACTGTGCACTCCTAATACTTTCTTTAACTGCCTTAGCTAATTTCATTAATTTCATGATTAAAACCTAAGGCATCTCACAATCACATATATTTTTATATTGCTCAAAAATTTCAAATTAAAGATTTCTTTAGAAATTCTCTTTGGTCAAACCTATGCTCGTGTCCTTACCTTCTGAGACAGCATCCAAAACAAGACATAAAAACAGTCTCTGTGGAAGATGTCAATATCACATAGTACATGTGGGAGACACACTCTCAGGAGTGTTTAAAGCTTTTGTAATTTCCAGCTTCTCATGTCATTATAATCCCACAACACAGGACAGCTCTTTCAGTCTTTGGAGGTGGGAGGAAATACTGTTCAATAAAGGATATTTCTTGTATTCATTACAAATGATTAGCTGAAGATACTTGTAATAATGTTTATTATCTGAGGCCGTTGGGGTCACTTGGAGTTAGTGATTAATTCCTTGTAAAACTCTTAAGTATTTTTGTAAAGTATCCCTTATTCTTTCTCCATGTGACGCTTTCTGTACTGTTTAATAAATACAGAGAAATGCCAAAAAAAAAAAAACCCCAAATGATTAGCTGTATAACTCTGCCCATAATAAACACTGTATCCTTTTGCAGCACAACACCAAAAAGCCAGCGATTTGCTTTTGCATTGGCTTTTTCCATGGATGAAGTCAGCAGGAACCCTGTTATTTTACCAAATATCTCTGTGCTTGACTACATTGGATTTGGTTGTAAGACACTGTCACAATTGACCAGTCATATGCATATGGCCATAAACAATGTTCTACCTAATTATGACTGTACAAGAAATCCAACGTGTAGAGTGTTACTTACAGGAACAAGCTGGGAAACAACAGCAACAATACAGACATTCATGAACCTGTTCTTAAGTTACAAGGTGAGAGTTTATGGAGTGGGACTTTTGATATTATGTCTCTTTTGGTATGGTTCTGAGATTCTAAGAAGAGTTTAAGGAGGAGAATGACCTCATGATCATATCAATCTATGTTCAAGGGCCTTACTATTTACAGACATGATAGGTCTTCCACACACATGTCCTTCTTTGAAATACAGATGAGGGAAGACATAAGAGCTAATTGGTTTCTCTAGAACTCTCTGAAGAGAAATGTGTTTACAGGTTCTTACATATTCATGCTGCCTCATGCTGCTACCTGTGTCCTAGGTCGTTCTGCTTACATTTGGACCTTTCCATCCCGTCCTAAGTAATCATGAACAATATCCTTTTCTATATCAGATGGGCCCTAAGGACATATCTCTGGCCCTGGCCATGGTCTCCTTCATAATTTATTTCAGATGGAACTGGGTTAAGCTAGTCATCTCAGACAATGATCAGGGCATACAATTTCTCTCATATTTGAGGAGAGAGATGGAAATAAACACAGTCTGCTTTGCCTTTGTGAACATGATCCCAGTCAACATGGAGCTATACATGTCAAGAGCAGAAGTGTATTACAACCAAATCATGACATCTTCCACAAATGTTGTCATCGTTTATGGTGACATAGAGTGTACACTAGCTTTGAGTGTAAGAAGGTGGGAATCTCTAGGTATAAAGAGAATATGGATCACAACCTCTCAGTGGGATGATGCTATAAGTAAGAGGGACTACACACTGGACTCATTTCATGGGACTCTTACTTTTACACACCATCATCCAGACATTTCAGGTTTCAAGAATTTTGTCCAGACATTGAATCCTATCAAATACTCTGACAAATATCTGGCAAGCCTGGAGTGGATGAACTTTAGCTGTGATTACTTGGCATCTAACTGTAACACAATGAAGAACTGCTCATCCAATGCCACATTACAGTGGCTAATGGAAAATTCTTTTGACATGGCCTTTAGTGGTAGCAGTTATGACATATACAATGCTGTGTATGCCTATGCCAATGCCAATCATGAGTGGTTATTTCACTACATACTTCAACAAGAAATAAGCACATGGAACAACTACAATCATCAGTGCTTTAAGGTACTGTTTCTTCTGTTGTATAATATTTGGTGTCATCAAAGACATACTTTTATAAGGCTCTCACAGGTGCCATCTCAGTGTAGTAAAAATGAAAGATAAAGCTTGATAGGGTGAAAGTGAGAGAGAGGGGTTAATGGGAAGATCCAAGTGAGGGGATAACAATTGGGATGTAATCTGAATGAATTATTTAAGGGAAAAAGAAAAGAAATACAAGTAAAAATGCAATATATAAAGGTTCTAGTGTGGTAGGGAATTTTGTTTATGGTGGTTATTGACTTTGATACACAGAACCTTAATATGCACACACCGGTTCAAAACTGGAAGCATAATCAGTGTTTGCAAATTAATCCTCTCCATAATATAAGGATAAGCCCTTGTTCATTAATTGTCATATAAGTTGTAATACTTGTATGGACGGTTTTCCCAAGGTTTTTAAACTGATTCAGCACCCACTGTAAGTATGAGGATCCTTACTTCAGTTGGTGAAAGTAACTACATAGGAAATAGTGCTGGAATTCAATTACATATATAAATGTTTGCTCATATGTGAGAAATTATACTTATCACTTTGTATCTCTGTATGTTTTTCCTGTTGTTGTGCATCTCATTGCATATATTTGTTGCTGTTGCTGTGTATAGATGTTTCTATTCTATCTGCGATCTTCCCATTTATCTGTGGATGTGAACATACATTTTTGTATGTAGCAATGTTTTTCTGTATGTGTGTTTGTGCCTGTTTATATCTTTTTGAGTATATTTGTCATTGAACTTGTTGTGAGGTGAATAAGTCTGTATTTTTTTATGTTTCGGTCAATGTGCTTGCATATAGGTATATCTGCATTGCTGTGTGTGTGTGTGTGTGTGTGTGTGTGTGTGTGTGTGTGTGTGTGACTTTATGTATGCCTGGCTTTATTCCTGCCTATCTGTATATGTTGGATGTGACCACCAATTTATCTGTCTTTGTCATTCTACGTGGTTTTTTTATCTGTTTTTCTCCTGAGTACTTGTCAGGCTATGTGTGTGAATATGCTTTTTATTCTTCTACATCTGTATGTTTCTCTACCTGGGAGTGCTTGTATGCATATAAGTTTGGCGACATGTGTGTGTATTTGTGTGTAAATAATTGTGTTCCTGTATTGTGTGTATCTTCTGTATGATTAAGGAACCTTTCTATGTGTAGTAACATGTGTATGTGTGTCTGTTAGTGTCTATGTGTGTGTCAGTGTGTGTGTCTGTGTGTTCATACTGCATATCTCATTTGGTTCTGGAAATATGTTTCTGGTTTTGACAGTATAATCTTGAAATCTATAAAATCCCAGGGACATTATGGTAATTTTTAATTTTAGTTAATTTATCTATTCTCTTATAATCTGATGGTCGGCTCTTCTCTCAGATTCTCCTGGTTGCACTTTACATCCATCCCCACTACCCTACTCCTCAGAAAAGAGGATCCCTCTTAACAACTCACCGAATCTCATCAAGTGAGTCAAGGCTGAGCATTTCCTCTTCCCTGTGGCCAGGGGAAGAATCTCTACCAGGTTGTAGTGATCATACAGATTGCAAATGTGTCTTAATCTGAGACATCCTGATTGATCCTCATTATAGGGCACACATGAAACCTGAGGTGTTTATATGTTTAGGGGTCCTAGGTCCAGTCTATGCATGATTCTTAGTGTGTGTTTCAAACTACACAAGCTGCTCTGGGCCATGGTTAGCTAGAAATTCTGGCCTACTTGTGGAGATCTGTTACTCCCAGATTCTTTTTCCTTTCCTCCCAACTTTTTATCTAGACTTCATACATTTTACTGTGTATTTGGCTGTGAATCTCAGCATCTGCTTCCATCTACTTCTGGGTGTAGGTTCTCAGAGAACAGCTTTGCTAGGCTCCCATGTTCAAGCATAGCAGAATGTCGTTAATAGTGTCAGCGTCCACCATTCTTCCATGGGGTAGGTCTCCTGTTGATGCAGGCATTGTTTGGACATCTCCTCAATCTTAACGCTATATATATCCTTGCATTTCCCATAGGCAGGGTAAATTTTGGGCTGAAGTTTTGTTGGGTTGCTTGGTGTTCCTCTCCCTTCCCAAAGTGTCCTGTGTAGTCTCCATGACCCTTGTTACTTGGAGTCTCACCTAGACTCTCCCCCATATCCTCGTAGAAGCCCACCATGTCTTAGGTATCCAGATCATCACAGAGATGTTAATTTTGTTTATCCAGTTGCTTTAATTGAATTTTTGCTCCTGGGTAGGTTCATTAAATTTGCCTTTGGGATAAAGTCAGATTTCACTGTCTGGATTCAAGAAAGGGATTATGCACTACAGTATGCTATTTCTATTTCAGTTTTATGACATTCTGAGGAATATCCACTTCACAAATCCAGTTGGTGACAGAGTAAATATGAACCAACTGCAGGAGGAATATGACATTTTCTACTTATCCAATTGGCAACAAGGTCTTGAAATTAAGGTGAAGATTGGAAGTTTCAGCCCATATTTTCCACACGGTCAACAGCTCTATTTATCTGCAGAGATGATGGAATGGGCCACAGGAATTACAAAGGTAGGTCTTGATTTATTGTACTGATTTACCTGACTCACCAGTAAACACTCACATGTGTGCACATTCTAAATTAGTGATATAAAATAGATAGTCATGTATGGAATCAAAAGTTTTCCTATTATACTATGTTTCTTATTTTCGCTTTTTGATGTGATATATTTATTCCTCCTTTGAACATTCTATTTCCATACAGTTACATTTATCATATCAGAGGTCTTTCTGGTTTTTAATAGGACTATAACATTGTCTATTACTACTGTTCAATATTACTTGCTCTAAAATGAGCAATAATTTCTTGGTTCCAGTTTTATTACAAAACAGTGATTTTTCCATTTCTGTTGGGCCTCCGGCACAAATGTCAAATATATTGAGGTTGTTTCAGCATGGAGTAAGGAAAAATATATAAATCATTCATTTTACTATGTAATACTGCTTAATTATTTTTACATTGAGCTTCTAAAGTTTAAATGTTTATATATGTATATATATAAAACTTTCATGAACCATGTTAGATTTTCTAAGATTTGTAAACTTAGTTTTTATCAAATTAATTTTTCTTTCACTTTTTTATAAATGTTTTATCTGTACGTATGTCTATGAAATACTAGCACATGTAATGCATATAGATGCCAAGAAGTGGTTCAGATTCCTGGAAACTTAAGACAGATTTTTGACAAAAAAATACGTTTTTATAGTCTCAGTTCGGTCTGCTTCATGATCAATAATTATTAATGACAATATGCCATCTCCCAAGCCCTGAGTGATACACTAGAGAAGAAATTTTTCAAGGATATAATCTTGTTTAATGCCCTGAATTATGGTAAGGTTATTGGTATAACCAATAATGGGATTGCATTTTTAATTCTATAAATGAGGTGGATTGATAGTAATACAAATGTGGCTTTAACAAAAGAAATTTCACATGCTATATGCTGTGTATATTATTCGTATGAATTCTGATGTGGGTGGTGTTAAGGTATTTACTTCAAATTACCCAATTCAAACTTCATCGAATTTTAAAGATTTAAATTCAGGAGTGTCTTTAATTTTTATTTCAAGTGATATGTCATATTCCTCAGAAAATATAAAATTTAAAGTAAATTATTCTCTTCAGTGTGGTGAGAAAAGAGTATCTAAGGGGAAAACATGTGAATTTCAGGTGTAGCTACTGAAATACATATCAATTCTGTAGTAAGAAATGATAACTCGTATTTGTTATAACCACATCTAAGTAGAATATTACATAAGCAAACACGGGATGAGTATACAGAAGTCAAACAATATAAACAATGCTCTGATCCCCCATGTACATATCACAATACAAAAAAAAATAAGCATCAATATGAAGATATGGAAAGATCGAACATAACTCCAATATTTTAGACTTAAATGAAAGAATGTTCAATGACATATTAAACAACCAATTAATAATAATTATAAGAGGATCCAAGATGGGAGCAAAGATAATGTACTCTGTCTTATCAGAGAGACTGAACCAAGGGACTGGGTTGAAAAATTAATAGCAAGAACTGGAACACCCTGGGTTAGAGCAGTCCACACCGTCTGAAAGATGGGTGGGTCTGACCTCAAGCCACATAAATGGGTCCACAAAGACATTTGTGTTTCTCTGTGGGCATGTACCCAGGCCCCAGAGACTGGATGTCTGTATAAGAGCAGGATCTACACTTTACATCTCAGACTCCGTGTCAGGGAGTAAACAGTGAGCTGCAGGGCACTAGAGTCTGGTTCTTCAGGCTCAACTGAAATTCCAGGCTTTGGAGCACAGGAAAATCTGACCTCAGATCCCCTTGCTAATCCACAGAAATATCCCAGGCACAGGAATGCACTGGCCTGGTCTCCAAAGCCACACACACACTCAACCCAGCCCTGTGCATTGCCACACAATCTCAAACTGAATTGTGGGTTATAGGACCTAAAAAGAAATTTTAGAAATGAAAACAGAACCTGTAGAGAGAAGCAGCCCCATCAAAATACAGGAAAGGGAAGTAAGAATCTCAGGTGTAGAAGATACAATGGAATAATTTGATGAGACCATCAAAGAAAATGTTTACAAATTCCTGACATAAAACATCCAAGGAATCAAGGAGAGCACTAAAAGATGAGACCTAAGAATAATAGGATTTGAGGAAAGAGAAGATGCCAGGATCCAAACCCAGGATAATATTTGCAACAAAATAATAGAAGAAAACTTCTGCAATTTGAAGAAAGAGATGCTTATAGGCATATACGACACCTACAGTCCACCATGTAGAGTAGACTATAAAAAAAAATCATGTTGCCACATAATAACCAAAACACAAAATGCACAGAACAAAGAAAAAGCATTAAAAGCATCAAGAGAAAATGGCCAAGTAACTTACAATTCCAAACATACCAGAATCACATTTGAGTTTTCAGCAGAAGCCATGAAAGCCAGAGGGGCCTGGGCAGAGGTATTACAATCTTAATAGTCTTGAGATGACAATCTATATTACTATACCCAATAAAAAGTTCACTAACCATAGATGAAGAAAATTAGATATTCCATGAAAAACTAAATTAAAACAGTACCTATCAAAAAATTCAGCCCTGGAAGGGGAGACCTGGTGGCACTCAGAGGATGGACAACAGGTTACCAAAAGAGACTTGATACCCTATGAGCATATACAGGGGGATGAAATCCCCCTCAGGAACAATCATAGGGGTGGGGAATAAGGGGGAAATGGGAGGGAGGGAAGAATGGGAGGATACAAGGGATGGGATAACCATTGAGATGTAACAAGAATAAATTAATTTTAAAAATGTTTAAAAATCCAGCCCTATAGAAGATGATAAGAGGAAAACTCCAAACCAAAGAGCCTAACTAAACCAAAAAAACACTGGAATTAGATTACTTCACTTTAGCAAAACAAAATCAGATAAACACACTACCACAAACGACATCAAAATAAAAGAACCTAACGTCCACCGGTCATGAAAATATTTTTCTTTTTTATTATTATTAATTTATTCAGATTACATCTAAATGTTTACCCTCTTTCTTGTTCCATCCTGCTCCACCTTTCTGCCCTCTTTCACCCTACACCCATGCCATATCTCTGCTACAAAAAAGGAAATCTGCCACTAACATATGGTCACAGCCTATCAGGTCTCATCTTCGTAGCCTTCCTATTCTTTCTCTGAGTGCTACCGGGCCTTCCCATCAAGGGGTATTTGGCAAATATGGGGCACCAGAGTTCATGTCAGAGTCAGTCCCTGCACTTCATATGACTGTGGATAACGTCCTGTCCCTTGGCTAGATCAGAGTAAGGGTTCAATATTTACTGTATTTGTCTTTGGTTGGTGCAGTAGCTTGAAAAGACCTCCTAGGTCCAGATCTGCCCATCATGATGTTCTTTTTGTAGGTTTCTAGGACCCTCTGAAAAATTCTATTTCTCTATTCTCATGTACTTCACTGACCTAGAGTCCTAATAGGGGCTCCCGCATCTATGCAAATCTCTTGGTAAGTGAAAATATTCAGGGGACATCCCAGTAGGGATAGTGTCCAGTTATATGTGAGTATATACCATGTGAGTCTTTCTGAGTCTGCATTAACTCACTCAATATGATCATTTCTAGTTCCATCCATTTGTCCACAAATTCCAGGATTTCTTTTCTTTTAAGAGCTGAGTACTATTTTATAGTGTAAATGTATCACAGTTTCTTTATCCATTCTTTGACTGAGGGACATTTAGGTTGTTTCAACATGCTGGCTATTACGAATAAGGCTGCTATGAATATGGCTGAGAGTATGACCTTGTTTTATGGAGGAGCACGTTCTGTGTGTTTTCCAAAGAGTGGAATAGCTGGATCTTGAGGTAGGCCTATTCTAAGTCTTCTGAAAAAACACCAGATTGATTTCCAAAGTGGTTGTACAAGTTTGCACTCTCACCAGCAATGAAGGAGTGTCCCCCTTTCTAAACATCCTCACCAGCTTGTGATGTCACTTTAATTTTTAACTTGGCCATTCAGATGGGTGTAAAATGGAATCTAAGGGTAATTTTGATTTGAATTTTCCTTATGACTATGGATGTTGAGCATTTCTTTAAGTGTTTTTCAAACATTCAATATTCCTCTGCTGAGAATACTGTTTAATTCTAAGCCCCATTTCCTAATTGGGTTATTTGGTTTGATGGTGTTTATTTTCTTGAGCTCTTTATGTATTTTGGATATTGGACCTTTGTTGGATGTGGGATGGGTGAAGATTTTCCCAGTCTGTATGCTGTCACTTTGTTCTGATGACAGTGTCTGTTGCCTTAAAGATGCTTCTCAGCCTCATGAGGTCCAATTTATTAGTCGTCGACCTTAAGGCCTGAGCTGTTGGAGTTCTGTCAGGAAGTGTCTCCTGTGCAAATGAGTTCCAGGCTCTTTCCTGCCTTTTCTTCTAACAGATTTAGTGACTCTGTTTTATGTTGAGGTCTTTAATGCACTGGGACTTGATTTTTGTGCATGGTAAAAATATGGGTCTACTGTATTTTTCTACATCCAGTTAGACCAGCACCACTTGTTGAAGATGCTATCTTTTTTCTGTTGAATAAATTTGGCTTCTTTTTAAAAAATCAAGTTTCCATATGTGTGTGGAGATTTTTTGGAGTCTTTGATTTGATTCCATAGATCAACTACCCTATTGCTATGCCATGACTATGCTGTTTAATTCCTGTTACTGTATAGTACAGCTTGAGATCAGATATGAAGATTCCTCTGGAGGATCTTTCATTGTACAGGATTCTTTTAGGTACTCTGGTTTTTTGTGTTTCCACATGAAACAGTGAGACACACTGAAAACTGTTCAACGTTCTACATCATTAGGGAGAATTTATGAAACCACATCTGTCACTCCATCTTACACCCATCACCATGGCTAAAATAAAAAAAACAGACTCAAGTGACAGTAAATGCTGTCAAGAATTTGGGGAAAAGGGAACACTCTTCCATTAGTGAGGGAAGTGTAAACTTGTACATCCACTAAAGAAATCAATCTGGTGCTTTCTTAGAAAATTGAGAATACTGATAATTAAGGACCCTGATATACCACTCCTGGGAATATACAAAAGAGATGCTCAACCATACAACAAATACATTTGCTCCACTATTTGCAAAACAACCAGAATCTGGAAACAATCTAGAAGCCTCTCACCCAAAGAATGTATAAAGAAACTAGGGTACATTTACACCCTGGAATCCTACTCAGCTTTTAAAAACAAGGACATCTTCAAAATTTCAGGCAAATGTATGGAACTAAAAATGTTCATCCAATGTGAGGTAACAGAGACCTAGAAATTCATGGATGGTATACATTCACTAATAAGATATCAACTCAAAATTGATGCCCTATGAGAGGCTTTCCTCAGCGATGGATTAGCACAAATGCTGGCACTTGCCACTGGACACCTGGTGGAGTGCAGAGAATGGTATTGAAGAATGAGAGATTGGACAGCTCATTCTCCACAGTTGTGTGTACAGCGGACTCTGCCTCTGATATGAACTATATTTCCATATGTCTGATCACTTCTCCTTCATAGGAGGCCCTTGGACACACAGAAAGGGAGAGGAAGGTATCAGGATGAAACCTGGTATGCTGTGGCCATATAGTGGGATAGAAAGTCCCCTATTGTCAGAGGTCTAGGGGAGACTAAAATGGTGGGTTAAAGAGCATGAGAAGATGAAGATACAAGTGAGTAGTAACATTCAGGATGTAATTTGAATAAATAATGTCAAATTTGAAAAAACAATATTTAATGTTTTGTAACCGGGCATTAAAGACAACTCCTAATTTCGTGAGGGCTCACAACTGACCTTTATCTTACATTGATATATATTTTTTTTAACTACATCAGTACCACTGGTGAGATATATGTATTTGAATCATTAATTCCTTGGGCATCAGTTTATTTTTAATTAGATTTGGGCAAGATAACATGCTATATTGACTCCTTCTAAGATAACAGTGAGATAAATTTTAAATTATGTAATGGAAAAAAAATAATAATTTTAAGAGAGTTTCCAACTAATCAAGAAGACAAATCACCTCTGTGAACATACAATGAGATCTTGAAAACTTGGATACTATAAGGCACTGAGTGAAGAGTTGAAACAAGAATGCAAGGAAGATGCAAAAAAATGTTAAATAATCAAACTAAAATATGTAAGGAAACTACAAAATAAATCAAATAAAAACATCAGTATTCTTACCAAGAGAATATTTCAAGTTGAAGACAGGATGTAAAGACTTGAAAACAAGACATATGAGTTAGAATGCTCAAAGATGAAGATAAACACTAAAGAAGAATGAAATACAGAGGATACAAAAGGTAATCGATATTTTATATACGGTATCCAATTAATAATGCAATAATATTGTAGCTTAGAATAATTTATATGGAAAGAATTTAGTTCAAAATCTTAAAATGTTATTCCCACCTACACAGAATGTATTAGTCAAATGATTATTTATTTAGAGCTGACTAAATGCAAATAGCCAATGGACAATTTTTCAATATTTTGCCTGTCATCCTATATAATTAAAGGAAAGTTCTTTTTCTTTTGCTTTTTGTGTGTGTTTTGTTGTTGTTGTAGTTGTTGTAGTTGTAGTTGTTGTTTTGAGACTGGGTTTCTCTATTACCTAGGTCATCTTGGACTCACTTTGTAGACCAGGCTCACTTCGAATGCACAATGATCCACCTTCACCTGCCTCCTGAATTCTGAGACTAAAGGTGTGTACCAAAGGCACTAGTGGCAATTGAGATGACCCAGAATATAAACCTTTTGACACTAAGGCTGACAAACTGAATTCATGGCCAGGATCCATGTAGAAGGAGTAGGTAACTAACTCCTAGAAGATGGCTCTTCACTCCAACATACAACATTGTCTATAATAAACTACATAAAATAAAATTATTTTAAATGTAAAAGCAAGTAATAATAGAGGCTTTTTACATATTTATTAACAAATATCACAAAATTTACAGAAAATTATTTTCATCACTTTAATTAGGTTTATGTTTTAGGGGATGGTGGATGCATGTCACAAGTGCAGATGCAGGTGAGAGGCTACAAAACACATGTAGATAGAGTTACATGCAGTTTTGAAACACCGGACATAAGTACTGGAATTGGAACTCTGCTTTTCTGAGAAATATTTGTATTCCCTTTACAGTTGAGCCAACTAGCCAAGGTATATAAAAACATTCACTAATTATATCTATCTATAAATGCATTCTTCTAGATAAAAATAAAGAAATAGCTAGAAGCACATCATCACTCTCTGCAATTATCCAATGATTGGGTGGAATTTCCCACACATATATTACAGTTGCCATCTGAATCTTGCAATTTATGAATGGGGTACAATAAATATAATGTAAACAATCTTGGTTACCACTATTGGAATCCTTTTGTTATCTTGCTCATGTTGTTTTTGCATATGTCCTTGAGTCCACTCACAGAGTCTGGGTCTAATAGAGTTTAAAAGAAGGGAGGAGGAATGGGCTGAATGATTCCAAACAAAATGGAATCAAAACGAACGTTTTAGTGCTCAGGAAGTTCAGAGTTTTCTACTTTCACTGTTAATGTTGCTGCTTCCCATTAACAGTTATCAGGAGTCCTGGTCTCTATGGATAGATACACATACAAATAAGAAAAGTGTTATTTAATACTTTTGCAGTTTTCAGTCATTAACATTATATTCATATGTCATTCAAATCTCACTCTCACATACTACATCCTCTTTATAAGTACAAGAAAATTCAAATTCACGAGATTTCTTGTTACTTCTACATTCACACACACACACACACACACACACACACACACACACACACACACACACACACACAAACCACACACATAGCCTGCTCATTCCATTTATGTGAATGTGTTTGGGCTAGTGAATTGAAACTCAAATATTTACAACAGGTCTTGTCCTAATAGAAGACAGAGTCTCCCTCTGTCACAGAGGCAACAGTGATAAAACAGACAACAACCTCAGGAGACAATCAATGAAAAAAATTAGTGATTTTCAAATACACTCAGATGCAACATCATTAATGAATTTACCTCTCCTGAACTCAGGAGTCTAAGTAATTTCAGTAAAACATGAAGAATGATGTAAAAAAAAAACTGTACTTACAGACAACATTATAAACAAAATTGAATAAATGTGAAAATGATTGCTTTTTCTTTAAAGAGAGTGAGTATGACCAAATAAAATCATTCCTGTGCAAAATGACATGAAATTCCATAATCAGTATGAAAAGGTGCATACCGCCATCCTTCTCTAATGTCCGATCAATAAACTGCTGAAGCTGCACTAATAAAAACCCCCCTTTCTCCATCAGATGTGGATCAATGTGTGATGTGTCCAGAGGACCAGTATGCCAACCCAGAGCAGAACCACTGTATAGACAAAGCTGTGGTCTTTCTGAGCTATGAAGATCCATTAGGTATGGCTCTTGCCTTAACAGCCTTGTGCTTCACTGCATTCACAGCTGTGGTTCTTAGGGTCTTCATGAAGCACCATGACACTCCTATTGTAAAGGCCAATAACAAAACCCTCAGCTACCTCTTACTTACATCACTCATGTCCTGTTTCCTCTGCTCCTTGCTCTTCCTTGGGCGTCCAAACACAGCCACCTGCATCCTGCAGCAGATCACATTTGGAATTGTATTCACTGTGGCTATTTCCACAGTTCTGGCCCAAACAATCACTGTAGTTCTGGCTTTCAAACTCACAGGTACCAGAAGAAGGATGAAGGATATCCTAATATCAGGGGTACCTAACTACATCATTCCCATCTGCTCCCTATTCCAAGTAATTCTGTGTGCAATCTGGCTAGGATCTTCTCCTCCATTTGTGGATATTGATGCACACTCTGAGCATGGCCATATCATCATTGTGTGCAACAAGGGCTCAGTTACTGCATTCTACTGTGTCCTGTGATATTTGGCCTGCCTGGCCATGGGAAGCTTCACTGTGGCTTTTCTGGTGAGAAACCTGCCTGACACCTTCAATGAAGCCAAGTATCTGACATTCAGCATGCTTGTGTTCTGCAGTGTCTGGGTCAGCTTCATCCCTGTATATCATAGCACCAAGGGCATGGTCATGGTTGCTGTGAAGATCTTCTCCATCTTGGCTTCCACTGCCGGCATGCTTGGATGCATCTTTGTTCCTAAGGTCTGCATAATTTTGTTAAGACCTGAAAGAAATTCTATCCAAAAGATCAGGAGGAAATCCTAGTCCTAAAATCATATTATATGAACTGTAACTTACAAATAATAGGTCTACACAGCCACCAAATATAAGGTTGAAGTACAGTATCTATTTGTTTTTAGAATGACTCTCACACTTTTTTCTAATGGTGATGCTAGTCAGTATCATATCTACTAATGTTATCTACCTTTTCCATATAATCTTGTGCTAAACCTTTCTTCTCATGAGACTTATCTTTTTGGCATGTGTACAGTGTGGAAATGTTCTTTTCTGCTCTAATATAAAAAACTTCAAAATAAACTCAAAGTATTCTTTAACACTTGGATGAATGAATGACTTTTTGACAGTTCAATAGTGAGTGTAAAATACAAGGAGATTTCAGAGAGTGAACAGTTGTTTACAGATGAAATTGAAACAATGTCCCTCTTACAGGGGCATTTAAAAATATTCTAATGGTATTATGTGAGTTAAAGGAATATTACCTAAAATTGAGAGTAATGTCTTAATTAACAAATAAAAAAGTTACAAAAGATGGTTTGATAACTTACTAGTTAATAGTTTGCCTTTCTGTTGTAGAGGACCTGATTCAATATCCAGTCCAGTCTTGAGAAAATGATTATTCCAACCACCTGTACAATAGCTCCAAATAGAAAATGCAACTGATGCCTTCTTTTGGACACCATGGTTATATGAACTCATAGATATACACAAAAATATTCTAAGACACACAATTAAACACATACATGTACACACATGCACACAATTCAAAACGCATCATTTTTTAAAAGTAGTAATATATTTAAAAATCTTCACTAAGATTTGTTTTTCAGTTTTTAATATTTACGTTATATTTCTTTTTTACATACACATCTTGGAAAGATCAGAAATACAAGCAAATACCTAGATATAGCAAAGGCAATATAAAGCAAGCCAATAGTCAACATCAAACTAAATGGAGAGAAATTAAATCAATTCCACTGAAATCAGGGACAAGAAAGGGCTATCTACTCTCTGTATCTCTTGAAAATAGTACTTGAATTCCTAGCTGGAGCAATAAGACCACAAAAGAAGAAAGTATTCTGATTTAGTAAGGGAGTATTCCAAGTATCACTATTGGTACATAATGCGAGAGTAAACATAAGTGATCCCAAACATTCTACCAAGGAACTCTTTTAGCTGAAAAACACCTTCAGCAGAGTGGCTAGATACAAAATCAATTTAAAACCCAGTATCCATACTTATTGTAAAAGGCTAACAAGCTGAGAAAGAAATTAGGGAAACAACACCTTTCACAATAGCCACAAAAATACATAAAATAACTCTAGCCAAGCAAGTGAAATGCCTGTATGAATAAAATTTCAAGTCTGTGAAGAAAGAAATTGAAGAAGTTATCAAAAGATGGTAAGATCCCCAATGTTAATGGATTGGTAGGATTAACTTAATAAAAAATGGACATCTAACCAAAAGCAATATACACTTTCACTGAAATTCCCATCAAAATACAAACACAATTCTTTTTAGAGCTTGAAAGAACAATTCTCAAATTCATTTGGAAACACAGAAAAAAAAAAACCCAAATGGCAAAAAACCATCCTAGACATTAAAGATCTTCTGAAGCTAACTCCATTCCTGATCTCAGGCTGTACTATGGAGCAACACTAATAAAAACTGCATGTACCAGTTGATCAATGGAACCAAATTAAAGGCTATGAAATAAATGAACACACCTATGACCATTTCATATTTGACAATAAAACCAAAACCATACAATGGAAAAAAGACATCATCTTCAATGCATCGTGTTCTTCTAAGTGGATGTCTACATGTATAAAAATGGAACTAGATCCAAATTTTCACACTGTAAAAAACTAAAGTGCAAGTGTGTAGACTCAACTTTCATCACAAATATATTTTATTGCAAACTTATTAACTGAGAGTACCTCACTTATAACCCGACAAACGTAAACAATAAAAAAAGAAGATTAAAGACTACAATAACGAAACCATAAAGATTTCAGTTCTGCTGAATAATTCTCCTCACATAAACAGCAGGATTTCTTCTGCTGGATCCTGGAGCCATCAGAACCCAGAACACGGAGCCTGGAGCCCCAAAGGCTTCCCACAAGTGGTTCTCTCTAGGAGCATCTTGAAGTTGAATGATGAACAGCCAAAACTATCCCAAATCTCTTAAGGCCTCACCTTTTGTTTTTGGCTCATTTTTATATCTCCTCTCAGAATTTGTTCAAGGATGTTTTCCAGGTGGTTAGTAACCAATCTCCCCCACATGGTTGTTCAACTTCTAAGGGGATAAACATCACCTGCTCTCTCACAAGTCTTTTCTCATCCCCGACTTGTGATCTAAAGAAAAATGTCCTTATCTCTCCTTCAAACGTGGATTCAAGACTTCAACATAAAACCAGACACTCTAAATATGTTAGAAAAAATTCTGGAAGAGTCTTGAACTCATTGACACAGGAGATAACTTCCTGAAGAGAATGCCAATAGAATGCTGCAAGTTCAGCCATTGATAAATGGGACATCATGTAACTGACAACTTCTGTAAAACAAGGGACACTTTTAATAGAGCAAAATAACAGTATACAGATGAAGAAAACATTTTCACAAAACCTACATATGATCAAGGGCTAATTTCCAAAATATGTAAGTAAATCAATAAATCAAGTGCCACCAAAACAAAAAGGATAGCGAAAAATGAGGTGCCGAAATAAATAAAGAATTCTCAAATGAGGAATATTGAATGGCTGAGAAACATTTAAACAACTAGTTAAAGTCCCTAGTTATCAGGAAAATTCAAATCAGAACCATTCTGAGATTCAATCTTACACCTCTCAGAATAGCTAAGGTAAAAATATCCAGTGATAGCACCTGCTGGAAAGAATGAGGAGAAAGAGGAACACTCCTAAATTGCTGGCAGGAATGCAAACTTGTACAACCACTTTGGAATTCAATCTGTTGATTTCACAGACAACTGGGAATATAGCTACTACATGTCCCAGTTCCTGGACATATACCTGAAAGATGCTCCACTATACAAGTACATTTTGCTCAAATATGTTCACAGCAGTTTTTATTTGTAATAACCAGAATCATGAAACAACCTACCTTTCCCTCAACTGAAGAATGGAAAGAGAAACTGTTGTACATTTCAGTCAGATTTTAAAAACAAGGACATCTTTGTATTTGCAAGCAAATGGATGAAACTAGAAACAATTATCATGAGTGATGTAACCCAGACCCAGAAAGATACATGTGGCATGTACTCACTTATAAGTGTATATTAGCCAATTAATAGATTATAACCACACAATAATGCAGATACCTAAAGAAACTAAATGACAAGGAGGGCCCTAGGAAGAATGTTTAACTCTCATTCAGAAGGACAAATAGAATAGACACATAAAACAAGTGAAGAAAATGATAGGTATCCTAACAAAGGTCCTTTGAATGATTGCAGAAGCTGAGGCACACAATCAAATATTTTGTTGGAGCACAAAGAATCTTATAGAAGAGTTATGGAATACAAGGGCCTGGAGGGGTCAGAAACACCACAAGGAGCCCAATGGAGCACACAAATCTGAGTGGAGAAAAGGGTGCTGAAGAGACTGATGCATCACCCAAGACCACAATGGTGAGGACTAAGACAGTCTTCTGAGATGTAGTAGATAGGCAGCACATTCTCCTTGTGGGTTCCATAATTTGACATGCTGCCATGCTAGTGACATGGACTGTGGCCACACACATTGATCACTTCCCCCTTGCTTCATGACATTGCCAGGAATAGGATACTGGTAGGCCAGGTGAGACTTCACACCCTGAGAGCAGATGTTGGGGGACAAGTGGTGCCCTTACTGAGGATTATGAAGGGAGGAAGAGAGAAAGGGAGGAAAGTATAAAGGAGGGGGGCTACAATCAGGATGTAAAGTGAACATTAAAAAAAGAAAGTCTTCTTTTGCATCAAGTCTGTGCTACATATTGACTCTAAGCCAACCAGGGTTCATGTGGATACACTGCCTTAAAGAAATGACCATGGATTGGAAAACATTGTGCATTTACTACACTCTTCTTCAAAATAGATCTAAAATTCTCACCAAGTTTAAAAATAAAAAATTTAAAGCATTATATCAAAAATAAGGGTAAAAGTGCCCTAGTCTAAATTACAAATTTTAAGGTTACCTACACTACACTGTGTAACATGTGTCACAAACAAAAACAACAAATGATAGGTTGTGGTTAAGTGTATTCGTGGAGACTATGGGATGAGCCTATACATAAGCGATAGAGGAATGAAAAAATAATTTAAAACACGCAGGCAAATATGGATCAAATTTTCAATTCAGTCACCCAGAAGCAAAAAGAGTTAAATGGTATATACTCATTTATATCGAGACACTAGTACAAGGGGCATGTCCCATGAAAAACTTTACTTACCAGGAAAGTGGGTCAGAGGGGAGGACATCCTATTGAGACTTTAAGTGAGAGAAGCCTGGAAGAATGAGGAAATAGAAGGATCCAGAGGGTCCTGGAAACCTACAAGAGGAACTTTATGACAGGCGGATCAGGGTCCTGGGGTCCTCCTGAAATTATCGCACCAACCAATGAAAATATAGGCACTAAACTTCGAACCCCTACCCAGATCTAGCCAATGGACAGGACATTCTCCACCATTGAGTGGAGAAGGAGAACTGACTTTCACACAAACTCTGTTGCCCCATATCTGACCATGTCCCCTGGATGGGGAGGTCTGGCCGCACTCAGAGGAAGGATAGCAAGTTATCAAGAAGAGACTAGGTACCCTAAGAGCATATATAGGGGGTGGAGGTCCCCCTCAGTCACAGGCATAAGGGAGGGGAGTAGGGGGGAAGCGGGAGGGAGGGAGGAATGGGAGGATACAAAGGATGGGCTAACAACTGAGATGTAATATGAATAAATTAATAATAAAAAAAGAAAAAAGCCAGTGTAAAATAAATAAATAAATAAAATATATAAATAAATAAATCTTTAAGAAAAATCTGATTAGAATCAGAAGAAACAGGGGGGGATTTAGATATGAAGGGGCATCACCAATAAATACCTGTGCAGATGCCTAGCACCCTGGAATTCAGCTGCAGTCCAGAGACACAGAGAATTGCAGAGGAGATGTGAGTATAATTAAGAAGTTTCTTCTTCAATCATCAGCTCAATACCAAGTCAGAGGAAAATGGTATCATGGTGACGTTAGCTAAGACAACCTACCAGCAAGGCACATGTAGAGTGAAGAGGCCAACTTCTATTTAGACTGCATTCTTAGTACTGAGTGGGGAACAGAAACAAACCCAAAAATACTTTGAACCGAAATTTTCCCTGGATGCAAGATGTGTGGGGATAAAGAGTGAGCAGAAATTGAGGGAATGGCAAAGTAATTCATAGCAACACCACGCAAGAGAGCCAACCTCGGACACTATTAACAATGCTTTGCTATACTCACGGACAGGAGCCTACCATAGCCCTCCGTCAAGAGGCTCAACCAAGTAATCAATTGAAATGAATGCTGAGACTAACACTGAAGCATGTGGCAGAGCACACAATTTGTGGAAAACTGGAAGCAAAGGAGGCATTGGAGGGAACACTACCTCCACAAGACCAAAACGGCCAAAAATATGTGCTAAACGGCGCTTGATGAAAGTGAAACATCAACCAGGGGCCATGTATGGACTGTACTTATGCCTGAAAATGGCTGAAAAGATTGAGATGTGGGTGACAGGTGAAGCCGGTATTTGAAAAACTACAGAAGAAAATACCACAGTTAATTCACAAATTGAGCAAGCATAGACTCAAAATTGACATAGAATCAAAAGGAGGATTTTGAACTGAGGAATGAAATCAGTAGGAAGATTAGTAGCAGATATGGATGACAGAGAGACAAATGTTCTTAGGTCCCTGACACGTGTGAGTAACTGTTCTATAAGGAATCCCAGTACATTGTATAAATTTTTAAATAAATAATAATTATTACACACTCAAACTGGATACCATGCTCCACGTTACATAGTGGAAAATTCACTTGCCAGCTTAAAGATTATTTTTTTTCTGTCTGCCTAGAAAAGCCTTCCCTGATGACTTTCCTTTCTATCCATGTCTTAGCACTCCAGGAGAGCTCATCACAGGACAATAGGTCATGTATAAGTTAAATGATGTTTCTTAACTATACAACAAGACACAGAGTAAAATACAATCCTTGAACTCTCATCTCAAATGCTAAATATTCTATATTAGCACACAAACCCGACAATTTTCTGCACTTGTCCTGCTTTTCTTGCAGTCCATGTGCATTTCAAGAAGCTCATGAGCATGAATTCATCAGTAGATGAATAGAAAAATCAAATAAGTGTTTACAGATTAAACAATGTATTGCTTTCCAATTGTTATTTGCTTCTGAGATACTCAAGACAATACTTTTTCACAGCCATGACTGGAATGTAAAATGAGAAAAAGCAATTTAGTAAATCAAAAAAGTAGAAGAAATGGGTCAGCACACAGTATTGAATTTCAAAATGGAGTATGTGGGAGGGAGATAATGATTTAGAAGTCAAATATTCAGCTTACATTCTCATGAACAAGGATTGGTTGGGTGTAGGACTGCTTGGTATTTTTTAGGATTTGAAACAAGGTACACAAGTCTGATGTTCTCTATAGATCTTGCTGAACCTTTAAATATCAACCTTTAATTGGTAAACAAGATAGATATTTTTGGATACAGTAGTACTGAGTAGATCTCTATATTGGACATGTATAATGATATTCAAGGCAATGGAAGCAAAGAATTTGTTTGGATAATCTGTACCAGTGCAAAATGTAGCATTGTCCCCAGTATGATTGCTATTTGAGTCTCAATTGCTCTAAATGTATACAGTCTTTCTCTGAATTGGATTTTATAATACAATTCCCACTGTGTCCCCATATTGGAGTGTAGTGAGTCCTTCCTTAACCATTTCTGCACGTCTCACTGTTGATCATTTGACACAGTACACTGAGATCATTTATAATTTTACTCACACAGTAGTTTTGTTAGGACATTCCAGGGAACAATTTTGAAAAAAAGATTTTTCTCCAAGGGGCTTTCAATTTTAAAACATGAGTTATTTCACTCATGGACGCTGGGACTGAACTATTCACATATTTATTTACCTACCCATGCTTTTCCCATGGACTGTGGACATCAGGTGCATAACCCCAGGGAAGAGGGTGTTAAACATTCATCCAGTAATCGGAATCAGTGTGAAAAACAAGTAAACAAGAACATACAGCTAGAGTCTCTTTGGCCAGAGAAATAAAAGCAGGTCAAAAACCATAGGTGCTCATTTGAGATGTGCTGATGGCAGTTCAGATACTACATTGCCCAGGTTTAAGGCAGGACAAGTATGTGTGCTTGGATTTTCCATTTCTTGCTACTGAACATCCCCCTTCTCCTGGACAGTTTAATTCATCCTAGGTGCTATTGGAGAATGAAGTTGAAGGAAGATAAAGACCTGGACTTGGGGGCAAATTGTGTCTTCTTCATTAAACCAACCTCTGAGATAATAAACAGAGAGCACTGGGAGAAATATCTGAATACATGGTAAGTGCTTTTAAAATCTTCCATGTAAATATCGTGACACATATTTTATGAGGTATCTGATGAGGATCATAGCAATACTTTGAGTCTTCTGTCCTGTTCTCACATGCCAAGGGTGAACCACTACTTCTTTACAGATACCTGGCTTTTTCTACTTTTAATCCTTTTCATTAGTGTACTGGTTTCATTTCTGTTAGGCATATCATTTAAAGCTTTATGATGATTAAAAACATCCCTCACAGTGACCCAACAGATATAGCCCTCCCAAACATAGTTTCCATTTTGCCATACCCAGTGATGTTTGACTGAAAGCAATCCCATATGTTTCAACAAGTTTTATCCTATGTATATTACAGTAAATGGTTATACACTCTACTGTATCTCCTAGTGCATGTAATATTTGTAGTGTTTGTGTTAGTAGTGTTTGTGGTACACATAGCTCTTGAGACCTTACACATACATACAAGGACACTCATTCTAATGCATTGCACTTGGTCACACTGTGGTTTCTGAAGATGGATTGAGACTGGAAGGAAGAAATCAGGTCAGTGGGAACTATGTTCCTGTTGCTCCATACTTTACTTGTATAGTTGTACACACACTAGTTTTTATGTACAACCAAGGCAAGTTCTCCACACTCTTGGACTGTAAAGGATATGTTTGGATTATTTGAAAAGTGAGGCTTTCACCCATCCTGGTGACAGCTTGCATCCCGTTTTTGCTTGCCTGAGTGACAGTTGTGTCGTGTGATAGGTGGCAACACTTGAGAACAGACAGAGAAGCTACTTACTAATACAATTTTGCCATTATTTAATAGCCATACATCTTCTCCCTTTATGTCTGAAATATTTATTTACTGAGACTTAAGTCATATTTATCACTTTCATTTCTCTCTCAGTAATTTTGTTTGCATAGCTGAATGTCTTAGAATTATGGGACTCATACAAAGTTTCTAAATTTCTCAGAGATGTTTTCAAACACAGAACATTGGACAACTAGGCTATTGGTACATCTTAAATAATTGATGTTTCCCAACATTTCTTGTAAGATATAATTATTGAAAGCACAAGGCCTGAATATGAAATCCTTTTTCTATTAATGAAATTCTCAATTATAAATGTCCTGTGCATAGGTAAAGAATATTCTAATAGAGCCTATTATTATAAATAAAAACACCACAGAGATACAATTTTTAAATGGAAACTGATTGTATTTAATTCTGAGTGGATCATGTCTTTACCACCTGAGACCGAATTCAAAAACAAGACATAAAACACTCTCTGTGGAAGATGTCAATATCACATATTATATATGGGAGACACACTCTCAGGAGTGTTTAAAATTTTTATAATTTATAGCTTCTTATGTCAATATAATCTCACAACACAGGACATCTGTGTCAATTTGGAGGTGGGAGGATATACTGTTCGATAAAGGATATTTCTTTTATTTATGACAAATGATTACCTGTATATCACTGTCCATAATAAACACTGTATCTTTTTACAGCACAACACCAAAGAGCCAGCGATTTGCTTTTGCATTGGCTTTTTCCATGGATGAAATCAGCAGGAACCCTGCTCTTTTACCAAATATCTCTCTGTTTGACTACATCATGTTTGGTTGTAAAACACTGTCACAATTCACCACCCATAATCATATGATCATAAACAATGTTAGCCTTAATTATGACTGTTCAGGACATCCAAAGTGTGCAGTGTCACTTACAGGACCAGGCTGGGAAACAACGGCAACTATGCGGATATTATTGGAATTCTTCACGACTCATAAGGTGAGACTTTTTGGAGTGGGAATTTTGATATCATGTCTCTTTTGGTACAATTCAGAGATTCCAAGAAGAGTTTAAGAAGGATAATTACCTCATGATTATATTGATCTATTTGTTCAAGGGCCTGAGTATTTAGAGACATGATAGGTCTTCCACATGTCCTTCTTTGAAATAGAGATGAGGAACACATAACAGCTAATAGGTTTTGCTAGAACTCTCTGAAGTAAAATGTGTTTACAAGTTCTTACATATTCATGCTGCCTCATGCTGCTACCTGTGTCCTAGGTCCTTCAGCTTTCATTTGGACCTTTCCATCCTGTCCTAAATGATCATGAACAATTTCCTCTTCTATATCAGATGGGCCATAAGGACATATCTCTGGCCCTGGCCATGGTCTCCTTCATACTTTATTTCAGATGGAACTGGGTTGGGCTAGTCATCTCAGACAATGATCAGGGCATACAATTTCTCTCTTATTTGAGGAGAGAGATGGAAAAAAACACAGTCTGTTTTGCCTTTGTGAGCATGATTCCAGTCAACATGCAGTTATACATGTCAAGAGCAGAAGTGTATTACAACCGAATCATGACATCTTCCACAAATGTTGTCATCATTTATGGTGAAATAGAGGATACACTAGCTTTGAGCTTAAGAAAATGGGAATCTCTAGGTATAAAGAGAATATGGATCACAACCTCCCAGGGGGATAACAATATAAGTAAGAGAGACTACACACTTGATTCATTTCATGGGACTCTTACTTTTGCACACCATCATCCAGATATTTCAGGTTTCAAAAAGTTTGTCCAAGCATTGGATGCTATCAAATACTCTAACAAATATCTTGCAAGCCAGGAGTGGATGAACTTTAACTGTGAAGCCTTGGCATATAAATTTAATTCACTGAAGAACTGTTCAACCAATGCCACATTGGAATGGCTAATGGAACACACTTTTGACATGGCCTTTAGTGATAGCAGTTATGCCATATACAATGCTGTGTATGCCTCATCCCATGCCATTCATGAATGGATATTTCAATATCTAGTTCATCAGGAAATAGGCACACTGAACAACATCAATATTATCTGTTTGAAGGTACTGTTTCTTCTATTGGAAAATGTTTAATGTCATGAAAGACATACTTTTAGAAGGCTCTCACAGACACAATCTGAGTTTATTAGAAAAGAAATATAAAGCTTGATAGGGTGAAAGAGTGAGAGAGGGGTTAATGGGGAGATACAAGTGAGGGGATAGCAATTGGAATTAATATTAATAAATTATTTAAAGAAAAACGAAAAGAAATACCAGTAAAAATGCAAAATACAAAGGTATTAGTGTGGTAGGGAATTTTGTTTATGATGCCTACTGACTTTGATACAAACAACCTTAATATCATCACACTGATCAAAACTGGAAGTATAATCAGTGTTTGCCAATTAATCCCCTCTATTATGATAGGATAAGCCCGTGTTCAAAAATTGTCTAATATGTTGTCAGAAATTTATGGATTGTTTTCTCAAGTTTTTTAAACTGATTCAACACCCAGTGTAGGTATTAGGATGATTACTTGGGTTTGTGAGAGTAAGTACATAAGAAATAGTGCTGGAATTCAATTCACTACATACATGTTTGTTCATAAGTGAAAAGGTATACTTATCATTTTCTATATGTTTATGTTCTTCCTGTTGTTTTGCATTGCTTTACATATTTGTGTTGCTGTTGCTGTGTATAGATGTTTCTATTCCACCTGCCCATCTTTCCAATTATTTCTGAAAGTTAACATAAATTTTTGTATGTAGCACTGTCTTTAGTATGTGTGTTGCTATTTGCCTGTATCTTTCCATGAGGATTTGTCAGTGAACATGTTGTGAGGTGACTGAGTTTGTATTTTTTATGTTTTGGTCAATGTGCTTGCATGTAGGAATATCTGTGTTGCTTTGTATATGTGGTGTGTGTGTGTGTGTGTGTGTCTGTGTGTGTGTGTGTGTGTGTGTGTGTGTGTGTGTGTGAGTGTGTGACTTTATGTATGTATGGCTTTATACCTGCCTCTCTGTGTATGTTGGATGGGACCATAAATTTATCTTTCTGTCAGTGTCACGCTATGTGGTTGTTTTAATCTTTTTCTCCTGAGTACAAGTCAATGAATGTGTGTGAGTGCCTATGAATGTGTTTTGTACTCTTCTACATCTGTATGTTTCTGTACCTGTGTGCGCTCATATTTTGTAAGTTTGAGGGCATGTATACATATTTCCTGTGTAAATAATTGTGTTCCTGTGTTGTACGTACATTCTGTATGATTAAGGAACCTCCCTATGTGTAGAAATGTGTGTATGTGTATGTGATAATGTGTGTGTGTGCCAGTGTGTCTGTGTGTGTTCATACTGTATATCTGGTTTTGTTCTGCAAGTATGAGCTACAAAATTCTAGGAACATTATGGTATTTTAAAAATTAAACTAAATTATTTATTCCCTTTATATCCTGAGGTTAAGCTCTTCTATCAGATACTCCAAGTCACATTTTACATCCATCCCCACTACCTACTCCTCAAAAAGTGAATTCCTCACTCACCCAAGCTCTTCAAGTTGCAGCAGGGCTTAGCATTTCTTCTTCCCCATGGCCATGCGAGGCATCGCCATCAGGTTGTAGTGATCATAGAGATGTCAACTGAGTCCTAATCTGACTCCTGCTCTCTCATAATTATTGGTCACACATGAAGCCTGATGTGCCCATTGGCTTTATATGTGTAGGGGTCCTAGACCCAATTTATGCATGATCATTACTGTGTATTTCAATCTCCACAAGCCCCTCTGGGCCCTGGTTAGTTAGCTGTTTTGGCCTACTTGTAGAGCTCTTGTTACTCCCAGATACTTCTTCCTTTCCTCCCAACTTGTCCACGAAATTTCATACCTTTCACCCTGTGTTTGGCTGTGAATCTCAGCATCTGTTTCCATCAGTTGTAGGATCTCAGAGAACAGCTTTGCTAGGCTCCCATGTGCAAGCATAGAAGATTGTCATTAATAGTGTCAGGGTCTGGCTTTTCCCAAAGGCATGTTCAGCTGTTGGTCCAGGCATTGTTGGATATCCCATCAATCTCACTGCTATCTTTATCCTTGCATTCTCCGTAGGCAGGGTAAATTTTGGGCTAAAATTTAGTTGGGTGAGTTGATGTTCCTCTCTCTCCAGAAAGTGTCCTGTCCAGTCTACATGACCCTTGCTACTTGGAGTCTCACATAGACTCACTCTCATACCCTCCCAGAAGCCCACCATGTCTTAGTTCTCCAGATGGTCACAGAGATGTTAATTTTATTCATCCAGTTGCTTTAATTGATATTTTGCTCCTGGATACGTTCATTAAACTTCTGTTTAGGATAAGGTCAGATTACGCTGTCTGGCTTCAAGAAAAGAATTATGCACTACAGTATGCTATTTCTATTTCAGCTTTATGACATTCTGAGGAATATCCACTTCACAAATCCAGTTGGTGACAGAGTGAATATGAACCAAAGAGAAAAATTGCAGGAGGAATGTGACATTTTCTATACTTCCAATTTGCAACAAGGTCTTGAAATTAAGGTGAAGATTGGAAGTTTCAGCCCCTATTTTTCACATGATCAACAGCTCCATTTATCTGCAGAGATGATGGAGTGGGCCACAGGAAGTACAAAGGTAGGTTTGAACTGATTGTACTGATTATCTGACTGGCCAGTAAACACTGTCATGTGTGTACATTCTAAATTACTGAAATAAAATAGATTGTCAGATAAGGGATGAAAAAGTGTCCTCTTATACTATGTTTGTTATTTTTGCTTTTGATGTGATATATTTATTAACTCTTTGAACATTCCATAATTCCATACAGTTACATTTCTAATATCAGTGCTGTTTCTGGTTTTTAATATAACTATAATACTGTCTTTTATTACTGTGTTATATTACTTGTTCTAAAGTGAGCAATAGGTTCTTGACTCCAGTCTTATTACAACACAGTGATTTTTAAATTTCTGTTGGATATCTGGCACAGATGTCTAAGATATTGAGATTATTGTAAGGATGGAGTAAGGAAAAATAGATAAATCATTCATTTTATTATGTAATACTGTTTCATTATTTTTACATTGGGCTTCTAAATTCTAAATGCTTCTATATATAAATTTATTTTCATGAACCATGTTAGGTTTTCTAATATTTATAACCTTGGTTTTTATTCAATTAATTATTTCATTAACATGTTTATGAGCGGTTTATTTGTATATATGTCTTTGCAATACTGGCACAAGTAATACACATGGATTCCAAGAAGGGATTCATATTCCTGGGAACATAAGATGAACTTTTGACAGAAAATGTGTTTTCAAAGTCAAACTTGGGTCCTCTTCATGAGCAATAATTATTAGTGACAATGTACAATCTCTCCGGCCCTAGAGAAGAAATTTTTCACCAGAAAAATCTTGTTTAACTCCCTGAATTATGGTATAATGAATTCTAATCAATAATGGGATTTCATTTTGAATTCTCTGTATTATGTGGATTGTTAGTAATACAAATTTGACTTTAAGAAAAGAAATTCCACATGGTATATCTCTCAATATTATAGGTATGAGTTCTGATGTGGATGATGTTAAGGTATTTACCTCATATTACCCAGTTTCAAAGTTCATTGAATTTTAAATGATTCAACTCCAAGAATGTCTTCCATTTTCATATAGAGTTATATGTCATATTGCTCAGAATATATAAAACTGATAGTAAATTATTCTCTTCAGTGTGATGAGAAATGTCTATCTAAGAAAAGAAAATGTGAGCTAAATGTGTAGCTACTGAAATACATGTGAATTCTACGGTAAGAAATGAAAACTCGTTTGTTATAACCACATCTAAGGAGAATATTACATGAACAACCACTGGAAGTGTATACAGAATGCAAAATAATATAAACAATGCCTTGCCCCATATACATATCTAAAGGCAGAAAAAATAAACACAAATGTGAAGATATGGAAAGAAAGAACATGACTCCAATATTATAGAATTAAATAAAAGAATGTTCAATGACATATTAAGCTAAAAATTAATAATAATTGTAAGAGGATTCAGGATAGCAGCACAGACAGATGGCTGTCTGATCAGAGAGACTGAGTCAATGGGACTGGGCTGAGAGATTCAGAACACCAGAGCTGGAGTACCCTGGGTGAGAGGGGTCCACACTGTCTGGAACATGGGTGGGTCTGGCATCAGACCATATAAACTGGTCCACAGAGACATCACTGTTTAACTGTGGGCATAACCCTAGGACCAAGGGTCTGGATGTCTGCCTGAGATCTGCATCTGCACTTTACATCTCTGACTTTGTATCTGGGAGTGAACAGTGAGCTGGAGGGCCCCAGAGTCTGTTTACTCAGGTTCACGTGAAACTGCAAGGTTTGGAGCACAGAAAGATCTGAACTCACATTCCCTGAGTAATACAAAGAAATATCCCAGGCACAGGTGTGCCACAGGTGTGGGCTCCTCTCACCCAGGGTACTCCAGCTCTGGTGTTCTGAATCTCTCAGCTCAGTCCCTTGGCTCAGTCTCTCTGATCAGACAGCCATCTGTCTGTGCTGCTATCTTGAATCCTCTTACAATTATTAATTTTTTGCTTAATGTGTCATTGAACATTCTTCTATTTAAGTCTACATCATTGTAGTGATGTTCTTTCTTTCCATGTCTTCATTTTTATGTTTATTTTTTCTTCATTGAGATATGTATATGGGGGAGCCCACCTGCATAGCCTGAACTCTGCATAGCCACACAATCTCAAACTGAACTGTGGGCTATAGGTACCAGAGTCTAGGTCTGATAGCTGAGGAGAGGCATGAAGGTGTGTACCACCAGTTGATCTATCCTCAATTAAACAGCCTAATGCAAGGAGAGTTCCCAGGTCAAAGCAGGTGCAAACAAAGGAAGGGTCCCTAAACATTAGCCACAAAGCTATAAGTGGACAGCACCCTAGCTCTCTGTGTTTGGTCAAGCAGTGGGATGCAAGGTACCAGTTGCTGGGCCTTCGTAACCAAAGGAAAACTCACATTGAGGACACAAGTGGATCTTTTCAAAGTTCTACCACCTGCCAATCCATGGAGAGTTCCCAGATCTGAACCTAGGTCACCTGCATGACTCAGGAAATGGTTCCCTGATACCTACTAGTGAGAGGTCTCCAAATAAAGCCATTCACCTATGACCAGCTCTCGATGGTCAGAAAAGGACAATGGAAACTACAACCACACATCAGAGACAGCAAGATGACTAAAGGCCAACGGGCCAAAACAAACGATAAGCATCAAAATAATATGGCATCTCCAAAACCCAGTTATCCAAAAGCAATAAGCCCTGAAACCTCTAAGACAACTGAAACAAAGAAAATGGCCTAACAATCACTGTTCATGAAAATCTTTATTATTATTATTATTATTATTATTATTATTATTATTATTATTATTATGTTCAGATTACTTCTCAATTTTTGTTCACTTGTTTGTCTCCTCCCATTCCACTCTCCCTCCCTCTTTCACCCTATTCCCATCCCCTAAGATTGTGACAGAAGGAGACCCTCCTCCTTCACCATATGGTCACAGCCCATCAAGTCTCATCTTGGCAGCCATTCTATTCTTTCTCTGAGTGATACCAGGCCTCCCTACCAAGGGGAAGTGGTCAAATATGGGGCTCCAGAGTTCATTTCACAGTCAATCCCCACTCTCCACATGACTGTGGATAATGCCCAGTCTCTTGGCTAGATCTGAATAGGGGTTCAATATTTACTGCATGTGTTGTCTTTGGTTGGTACAGTAGCTTGAGCAGAGCCCTCTGGGTCCAGATCTACCAATCATGATGTTCTTCTTGTAGGTTTCTAGGACCCTCTGGATCCTTCTATTTCTCTATTCTCCCATACTTCTCTCACCTAGAGTCCAAACAAGAGGTCCCCACATCTGACCCAAACTCCTGGTATTTGAAGACTTTCATGGGACATCACTGTTGGGCCACTGCATAATTATTAGTGAATATATGTCATGTGTGTCTTGTTGGGTCTCAGTCAACATACTCAATAAGATCATTTCTATTTCCATCCATTTGTCTGCAAACTTCAAGACTTCCTTGTTTTTAAAAGCTGAGTAGTATTCCGTAGTGTAAATGTACCTCAGTTTCTTTACCCAGTCTTTGACTGAGGGACATTTAGGATGTTTCCAGGTTCTGGCTATTATGAAGAAGGTTGCTATGAACATCGGTGAACATGTGTCCATTTTGTGTGGTGGAGGATTTTCTGGGTATATTCCAAGAGGGGAATACCTTGATTTTGAGGTTCCACTATTCCCAGTATTCTTAGAATGTGACAGATGGATTTCCAAAGTGGTTGTACAAGTTTCCACTCCTACCAGCAATGAAGGAGTGTTCCCCTTTCTCCACATCCTCGCCAGCATGTGCGGTCCTTTGAGTTTGTGATCTTGCCATATAGATGGGTGTAAGATGAAATCGCAGAGTATTTTTGATTTGCATTTCTCTGATGACTAAGGATGTTGAATATTTCTTTAAGTGTTTCTCAGCAATTCGAGTTGAGAATTCTATATTGAATTCTGAGACCCATTTCTTAATTTGGTTATTTGGTTTGGTGGGTGTTTAATTTCTTGTGCTCTTTATAAATTTTGGATATTAAGCCATTGTCAGATGTCTGTAGGATGTCACTTTGTTCTGTTGACATTGTCTTCTGCTTAAAGAAGCTTCTCAGCCTCTTCAGATCACATTTATTAATTGTTGACCTTAAGGCCTTGGCAGTTAGAATTCTGTTCAGGACGTGTCTCTTGTGTCAATGAGTCCCAGGCTCTTTCCTACATTTTCTTCTAACAGATTTACTGACTCTGGGTTTATGTTGAACTTTTTAATGTACTTGGACTTGAGGTTTTGCATGATGATAACTATGGGTCTACTACATGTTTCTACATCTAGACATCCAGTTAGACTGGCACCATTTATTGAACATGCTATCCTTTTTCCATTGAATAAATATGGCTTCTTTGTCAAATATCAAGTGTCCATATGTGCATAGATTTATTTCTGGGTCTTCAATTTGATTCCATTGATCCACAATCCCATTGCTATACTGATACCAAGGTGTTTGAATAATTGTTGCTCTATAGTACAGTTTGAGATCAGGTATGGAGATTGATCCAGATCTTTTATTGTATAGGATTGTTTTAGGTATTCTGGGTTTTTGATTTTTCATGGGAAACACTGAGAAACACTTTAAAATGCTCAATATTCCTGGTCATCAGGGAAAGGTAAATGAAATCACATCTGACATTCCATCCTACAACCATCATGATGCCAAAATAAAAAAACTCAAGTGGCAGAAAATGCTGTCAAGGATGTGGGGAATGGTGAACACTCTTCCATTGCTGGTGGATGTGTAAACTTGTACAACCACTACAGAAATCAATCTGGTACTTTTTCAGAAAATTGAGAATAATGATACTTAAATACACTGCTATACCACTCCTGGGCATATACAGAAAAGACATTCAACCATACAACAAATAAATTTTTCTCAATTATGTTCACCACAACCCAAATCTGGAAACAACCTAGATGCCCCTCAACCAAAGAATGTATAAAGAAAGTGAGGTACATTTACACACTGGAATCCCACTCAGCTTTTAAAAACAATTAAATCTTGAAATTTGCAGACAAATGTATAAAACTAAAATGATCATCCAAAGTGAGGCTACAAAGACCCAGAAATTCATGCATGGAATATATTCACTTACAAGAATATATCAGCTCAAAATTGTTGTCCTATGAGAGCTTTCACCAAGCAGTAGATTAGCACAGATGCTGGGACTAGCTGCTGGACACCTGGTGAAGTGCAGAATGTGGTATGGAAGAATGAGGAGAGTGGACAACTCATTCTCCACAGTTGTGTACAGCAGGCTCTGCCTCTGACATGACCTATACTTACCCATATTCGATCACTTCCCCTTGGGAGGCCCTTGGGCACACAGAGAAAGGAGAAGAAGGAACCTGGATGAAAGCATGGGAACATGAAGATACAAGTAAGTAGTAAAATTCAGCATGTGATCTGAATTAATAATGTCAAATTTGAAAAAAACAAAATGTAATTATTTTGTAGCTTGCATTAACGACACACCTAATTGCATGAGTGCTCATAACTGAGCTTCATCCTACATTGAGATATATATTTTTAACTACATCTGTACCACTGGAAAGATATATGTCTTTGAATCATGAATTCCTTGGGCATCAGTTTATTTTTATTTAGTTTTTGGGCGAGACAACATGCTATATTGAGTCCTTTTAAGATAACCATGAAATAAAATTTAAATGATGCAATGGAAAAAATAAAAATTATAAGAGAGTTCCCAAAGAATCAAGAGCACAAATCACCTCTGGGAGTATACAGTGAAACCTTGATTATTTGTATACAATGAGACACTGAGTGAGGAGTTGAAACAAGAATGTAATGAAGATACAAAATATTGTTAAATAGTCAACTAACTAAGCCGAGAAATAACATCATTAACCAATGCCATGGGTCAAATGGATCTAACAGATATCTATAGAACGTTTCACCCAAACAAGAAAGAATATACCTTCTTCTCTGCACCCCATGGAACCTTCTCCAAAATTGATCACATCGTAGTTCACAAAGAAAGCCCCAACAGATACAAGAGGATTGAAATAATACCTTGTATCCTATCAGATAATCATGGGCTTAGACTGCAATTCAACAACAACGGAAATAACAAAAAGCCTACACGTATGTGGAAACTAAACAACTCTCTGCTAAATGACACCTGGGTCAGGGAAGAAATAAAGAAAGAAATCAAGGAGTTTCTGAAATTCAATGAAAATGAAGGAACAACATACCCAAATTTGTGGGATACATTGAAAGCTAGCACTAAGTGCCTTTAAATAGAAATTGGAAGCATCGCACATAAACACCTTAATGACACAACTGGAAGCCCTAGAAAAAAAAGAATCAGAAACACCCAAAAGGAGTAGACGTCTGGAAATAATCAAACTCAGGGGTGAAATTAACAAAATAGAAACTAAGAAAACAGTCCAAAGAATCAACAAAACCAAGAGCTGGTTCTTTGAGAAAGTCAACAAGATAGACAGACCATTAGCCAAACTAACTAAAAGGCAGAGAGACAGTATGGAAATCAACAAAATCAGAAATGAAAAGGGAGACATAACAACAGACACTGAAAAAATACAAAGAATCATAAGATCCTACTTTGAAGGCATATATGCCACAAAATTTGAAAATCTAAGGGAAATGGATGATTTTCTTGATCAATTTCACTTGCCAAAGTTGAGTGAAGAACAGATAAACAAGCTAAATAGTCCCATTTCCCCTACAGAAATTGAAGTAATCATTGATAGTCTCCCAACCAAAAAAAGCCCAGGGCCAGATGGCTTCAGTGCAGAATTCTACCAGACCTTCAAAGGCGAGCTAATACCGATACTCTTCAAGCTACTCCAAAAGATAGAAAGGGATGGAACATTACCAAACTCGTTTTATGAGGCCATAGTCTCATTGATACCTAAACCACACAAAGACTCAACAAAGAAAGAGAATTTCAGACCAATTTCTCTGATGAACATCGATGCAAAAACACTAAATAAAATACTAGCAAAACGAATACAAGAGCACATCAGAGATATCATTCATCATGACCAAGTAGGCTTCATTCCAGGCATGCAGGGATGGTTTAATATACGGAAATCCATCAATGTAATCCACCACATAAACAAACTGAAAACAAAAAACCACATGATCATCTCTTTGGATGCAGAGAAAGCATTTGATAAAATCCAAAACCCATTCATGTTTAAAGTTTTAGAGAGATCGGGAATAAAAGGCACTTTCCTCAACACAATAAAGGCTATATATAGGAAGCCAATAGCCAAAATCAAAGTAAATGGTGAGATACTCAAGGAAATTCCTCTAAAATCAGGAGAAAGGCAAGGCTGCCCACTCTCTCCATATCTCTTCAATATAGTACTCGAAGTTCTAGCCAGAGCAATAAGACAACTTAAAGAGATCAAGGGTATTCAAATGGGAAAGGAGGAAGTCAAATTATCCCTATTTGCAGATGATATGATAGTCTACATAAGTGACCCTCAAAATTCCACCAGAGAACTCCTACAGCTGATAAACACCTTCAGCAAATTGGCTGGATACAAAATTAACTCAAAAAAGTCTGTAGTCTTCCTATACACAAATGACAAGCTTGCAGAGGAAGAAATTAGGAAAACTACACCCTTCACATTAGCCACAAGCAATATAAAGTACTTAGGAGTTACTCTTACTTAGCAAGTGAAGGACCTGTTTGAAAAAAATTTCATAACTCTAAAGAAAGAGATTGAAGATGACATGAGAAGATGGAAGGATCTACCTTGCTCATGGATAGGGAGAATTAACATAATAAAAATGGCCATCCTACCAAAAGCAATCTACAGATTCAATGCAATCCCTATCAAATTACCTACACAATTTTTTAAAGACATTGAAAGTTCAATTCTGAACTTCATATGGAAAAACAAAAAACCCAGAATAGCTAAAACAATCTTGTACAATAAAAGGTGCTCTGGAGGAGTCTCCATACCTGATCTCAAACTGTACTATAAAGCAATAGTAATTAAAACAGCATGGTACTGGCACAGCAACAGGCTGGTTGGTCAGTGGATCGAATCGAAGACCCAGATATGAATCCACACACATATGGTCATTTGATTTTTGACAAAGAAGCCAAATCCATTCGATGGAAAAGGGATAGCATCTTCAACAAATGGTGCTGGTCTAACTGGATGTCTATGTGTAAAAAAATGCAACTGGAACCATAATTGTCACCTTGTACAAAACTCAAATCCAAGTGGATTAAAGACCTCAAATAAAACCAGAGACACTAAATCACTTAGAAGAAAAATTGCGAAAGAGCCTAGAACATATTGCAACAGGAGACAACTTCCTGAACAGAACACCAACAGCCCAGGCATTAATGTCAACAATTAATAAATGGGACCTCATGAGGCTGAGAAGCTTCTTCTGTAAGGCAGGAGACACTGTCAAGAGAACAAAGCAACAGCCTACAGACTGGGAAAAGATCTTCACCAACCCCACATCTGACAAAGGTCTAATATCCAAAATATATAAAGAACTCAAGAAATTAAATACCACCAAACCAAATAATCCAATTGAGAAATGGGGCATGGAACTAAACAGAGAATTCTCAACAGAGGAATATCAAATGGCTGAGAAACACTCAAAGAAATGCTCAACCTCCTTAATCATCAGGGAAATGCAAATCAAAACAACGCTGAGATTCCATCTTACACCCATCATGATGGCTAAGATCAAAAATTCAAGCGACACCACATGCTGGCAAGGATGTGGGGAGAGAGGAACACTCCTTCATTGCTGGTGGGAATGCAAACTAGTACAACCACTTTGGAAATCTATCTGGTGCTATCTCAGAAAAATGGGAATAGGGCTTCCTCAAGACCCAGCTATTCCACTCCTTGGAATATACCCAGAAGATGCTCCAGCACACAGCAAGAAAATTTGCTCAACCATGTTCATAGCAGCCTTATTCATAATAGCCAGAACATGGAAACAGCCTAAGTCTCCCTCAATAGAAGAATGGATAAAGAAACTGTGGTACATATACACTATGGAGTACTATTCAGCTATTAAAAACAAGGAATTCCCGAAATTTGTGGATAAATGGATTGGGCTAGAAATGATCATAATGAATGAGTTAACCCAGAAGCAGAAAGACTCAAATGGTATATACTCACTTATATCTGCATATTAGCCCAAGGGGCAGGTCCCATGAAAGACTTCACTTACCAGGAAACTGAGACAGAGGGGAGGACATTCTAGTGGGACTCTAGATGAGAGAATCATGGGAGAAAGGCAAAGTAGAAGGACCCAGAGGGTCTTAGAAGCCTACAAGTAAAACATTATGATAGGCAGATTTGGGCACAGGGGGCCCGCTCTAACTAAGGCACCAGCCAAGGACAATACAGGCGGTAAACCTTAAGCCCCTACTTAGATCTAGCCAATGGACAGAACACTCTCCACAGTAGGGTGGAGAGTGGGATATGACTTTCTCACATACTCTGGTGCCTCACCTTTGAACATGTCCCTTGGATGGAGAGACCTGGTGGCAATCAGAGGAAGGACAGCAGGTTACCAAGAAGAGACTTCATACCCTATGATCATATAGAGGGGGAGTTAATCCCCCTCAGGAACAGTCATAGGGGAGGGGAATAAGGGGAAATTGGGAGGGAGGGACGAATGGGAGGATACAAGGGATGGGATAACCATTGAGATGTAACAAGAATAAATTAATAAAGGAGGAAAAAAAACTTTTCTGCTTAAAATAAAAAAAATAATCAACTAAAATGTAAGGGAACAACATAATAAATCAAATAAAAACATCAGTATTCTCATCAAGAGAACATTTCAAGTTGAAGACTGGATGCAAAGACTTGAAGACAAGACATATGAGTTAGAATGCTCAAAGTGTGATGAACAAAAAAACAATAAAGAAGAATGCAATACGGAGGATACAAAGGGCATACGATGAACAGAACAAATTTACAAACCATGGGAACAATAGCATAAAAAGGACAGACTAAAGGCACCTACATTATATCCAGTAAATGTAGCTTTAAATTTCTTAAATAAAACATGATCAGTGGCGATACAGAGAGAGCACTTATTTATGTACTAAACTCTCAACATCAGAAATGATCCAACTTTGTTTTTGGATGTTGTTTGCTTGATTCTTTGTTTTGTTTTGCTTCGTTTTCTTTTTCTAGATAGGGTTTTTGGTGTAGCCTTGGCAATCCAGGGATCACTTAGTAGAGCACCCTGGTCTCAGAATCACAGCAATTGCCCTGCATCTACCTTGCTCTGTGCCAGGATTAAAGGCACACATCATCACAAAAAATGAGCCAGACATTGATATACATTATTTAAATTTGCTTTGTACCAAGAAGAGGATATAGAATGCTTCTATATAGAAATCCCATTCATAGAATGGCAGCACATGAAGAATAGCAGATTCCACTATGAAGGCTCTTAAAGTTAGAGTATAACTGTTATGTGTGTCAATCATTTAGAAACATAACTGTCAAGGCTAGCTACTAAACACACTATATTGATATCTCATAATAGAAGCAAATAGACCAAAGTTCAATAATGAACACAATTATAGAAATTCATGTGCACTGAGACAGCACTACAAATGATACTTTAAGAATTCTTTCATAATTATAAGTAAGTTCAACAAAAGTTGCCATTGCTACATAAAGACAACAGTAGAACAACAGAAAGAAAATCATCTATTAGAAAGGAATCAATATTGCAGTAACAACATGCAGAAATAATTAAATAATAATTATAAATGATAACAGAATTGCAGTAGTCACATTTTCTAATTGAAAGACAATGGCAATAAGAACTGCTTATAAGAAAGACACGTTTGATGACTCCATGGGAAAGTCAGAAACTCATCACATACATGAAGAGAGCTGTTCTATGAGAATAGTGGAAATGCATTGTACTGAGGTGTAATAGAAAATATTAGACAATTATCTCTAAGGTGGATATGTATGGAATAATTCTTGACTAAACACCTACCAAGAGAACTCAGCAACAAAAGAGAAAGATCACTCTCTTAGCAGAACATGACTTGATTCCCGATATGAAAGCACACCTAAACATACATATATCAGTTAGCATTGATCCATCACATAATTCAACCCAATTATAGAATCACAATTTTATCTATAACAAAGAACAAAGGATTCAAACTGGGAAGGCAGGAATGGATCAATTGTCCATGCAGTCCGCAATTTCGATGTTTATTGTCATGCAAATGACCTTCACGTTCAATATTTTATTTTAACTTAAAATCTTTTCGATTTAAATTAAACAATCTTTATACGAGTGTTTCTCAAAACAAATAAACCAGGATTTGTCCACTCACCTATTTTCTCTTTACATTCAGTTTGTCAAAGTATACACTGTCAATTTATTAGTAGTCATGTCTGGTATCTGAGTTTCTGGAGAAATTTCCCTGGGTGCATGAGTCTTTTAGTCTTACATTGCTAATCTGTTGCTGTGATTAAATACTGACCAGAAGCAAAATGAGGAAAGTTGATTTGCCTCACCCATGACAGTCAGGGGAAGACAAGACAGAAATCTGTGGATTGGAACTAAATCTAGACCCTGAAAAAGCTCTGCATACTGGCTTGTTCTGCTAGATTTCTCATAGATTCCTGCCTGGCAAGAGCACCTCCCACAGTGGGATGGTCACTCATACGGAATTAACATGGAATGAAATGCCTCACAAATATAGGAAAAGTCCAGTCTAATGGATATAATTTCTCAAGTAATTCTTCTCTGTCTTCTTACTGTACTTGGTGTCAAGTTAACATTCATTAACTAGAAAACTGCGGCTGAAGTTCTATAGTGCTTGCATACAGCACACCATCAATTCTTGTTCCTACATTTCTAGGAGTTGGGAAGCCACTCAATTTTTCATCAATTCCTTTCCATACATTTCTATGCTTGACACTATACAATGTGCTAAGTGACATGTGCTCCATCAGTTCATATTTATAGAATAAGGTCATTCATAACTCAACATGCTAATATAATATGTATGGAAGAAGTAGGTAAAAAATCTGATATCAGCATGTGTCTTATTTTTCTCAGATGTTGCCCTCTGTGTGTAGTGCTGACTGTGGTCCTGGATTCAGAAAATTCTGGAAAGAGGGAATGGCCTCCTGTTGTTTTGAATGCAACCCATGCCCAGAAAATGAAATTTCTAATGAGACAAGTAAGTGTTGGTGCTGTGCAGAAACCTTCACATTTATCATCATCTCCTACCCACTTTGAGATACTTAACTTGTCAAACAACAACAACAACAACTGAATAAATAATACATATAACTGTCCTAAGTAGGTCTTTGGAGAAATACAAATATTAACAATTTCCTGAATAACAGCAAACAATAAACCCTCATGTCTTTATAGACACTGTGACTCATTTTCAATTAACAGAGGGTCACATTTTCTCAAAGAAAGATTTTGATAATGAAGCCTCAGTGTTCATGAATTTTATAGATTTTCTTAATGATTTATCTCTTCTAAAACTCTATGTAGATTAGTTCATTAAAAAATTTTTATTTATTCTCTTTGCAAGTATATATGGGCCCCTACATGATTTTTGCACACCACATATGTACAGGAGTCTGTGCAGTACAGATTAGGGCATGAGACATGCTAGATCCTGCCATGTCACTGCTGGGTACCAAATACAAGTTCTCTGTTATATTAATATAGAGGGAAAATATTTCTCCTATTATTGTGAGAATCTAAGAATGAGATGGAAGATATTTTGTAATATCCAAAGACCAATTTTCAAATGTCTGATGTTACATAATGCTAAGTATGGTGGGCCTGAGTCTTCAGACATGATGGAGGAAATATGAGGATTCTTGTAATCAATATATTATATATAGTATCCAATTCATAATGTAATAATATAATACTGTTGTAGCTTAGAATAATTTATACGGAAAGAATTCAGTTCAAGTATTAAAATATTATTACCACCTACACAGAACATATTAGCCACATGATTATTTATTTAGAGATGACTAAATGTAATTAAGCAATGGAAAATTTTTCAAGTATTTCGCCTGTAATCCTATATAATTAAATGAAAGTTCTTAAATGACAGTAGTGGCAATAGAGATGACCCAGAATCTAAATCTCTTGACACTGAGGGTGACGAACTGAATTCATACCCAGGATCCATGTAGAAGGGATAGGCGACTAACTCCTAGAAGATGGCTTCTTACATACATGCATTCCAACATACAACATTCTCTCAAATAAAGTAAGCATAATGAAATTGTTTTAAATGTAAAATCAAGTAATAATAGAGGCTATTAATATTAAAAAATACCACAAAGTTACAAAAATTATTTTTATTACTTTAATTAGGGTTACGTTTTGAGGGAAGGTGGATACATGTAACAAATGCAGATGCAGGTGAGGGGCTACTAAAACATATGTAGACTGAGTTACATGCCGTTTTGAGACAGCTGATAAAAGTACTGGAATTGAACTCTGGTTTTCTGAGAAACATTTAGATTCTCTTTACAGTTGGCCCAACTAGCCAAGGTATATAAAAACATTCAGTAATTATATCTATCCATAAATGCATTCCTCTAGATAAAAATAATGAAATACCTAGAAGTACATCATCACTCTCTGCAATTATCCAATGACTGGGTGGAATTTGACACACATATATTACAGTTGCCATTCTGGATCTTGCAACTTGTGAATGGAGTACTATAGGAAAGTATAAACTGTCTTGGGTACTACTATTGGAATCCTTGTGTCATTTTGCTCATGTTGTTTACTCATGTTTATTTCACCCTTGGGTCCACTCACACAGTCTGGGTCTCATAGAGGTGAAAATAAGGGAGGAGGAATGGGGTGAATGATTCCACACAAAATCAGGATGAAAGGTTTTAGTGCTCAGTAAGTACAGAGTTTTCTACTTTCAGTTTAATGTAGGTGTTTCCCATTAAGAAGTATAGGGCTATATACTCATACAACTGAAAAAATTGTTATTTAAGGTTTTTGCAGTTTTCAATTACTACGTTTATATTCATATGTCATTCAACTCTCATACTCTACTACATCCTCTTTATAACTCCAATAAAACTCAGATTCATAAGCTTTGTTATTACTTCTACATTCCTACACAAAACTATAAACCACACATACAAGCTTCTCATTCCATTCAGGTTAGTGTTCTTGGGATAGTGAATTGAAACTCAAAAATTTGCAACAGTTTTGGTCCCAATAGAGGACAGATTCCCATTCTGTCAGAGAGGCAACAGTGACAAAACAGTCAATGACCTCAGGAGGCAATGAAAGTACAGAATTAAGGATTTCAAAACACACTCAGGTATACCATCATTAATGAATTTCCCTTTCCTGAACTCAAGAGTCTAAGTCATTTTAGTTTGGCACTGAAATTGATGTAATGAAATTGTACGTACAGACAACATTATATATGATATATCATCAACAAAATTCAATAAACACAAATATGATTGGTTTTAATTTAAAGAGAGTGAGTATGGCAATTAAAATCATTGTTGTGCAACAATGACCTTAAATTGCATAATCAGTATTAAAATGTGCATATCGCCATGCTTCTCTAATATGCTATCAATAAATTGCTGAAGCAGCACTAATAAAGTCTCCCTTTCTCCATCAGATGTGGATCAATGTGTGATGTGTCCAGAGGAGCAGTATGCCAACCCAGAGCAGAACCACTGTATAGACAAAGCTGTGGTCTTTCTCAGCTATGAAGATCCATTGGGTATGGCTCTTGCCTTAATAGCCCTGTTCTTCACTGCATTCACTGCTGTGGTTCTTGGGGTCTTCATGAAGCACCATGACACTCCTATTGTAAAGGCCAATAACAAAACCCTCAGCTACCTCTTACTTATATCTCTCATGTCCTGTTTCCTCTGCTCCTTGCTCTTCCTTGGGCGTCCAAACACAGCCACCTGCATCCTGCAGCAGATCACATTTGGAATTGTATTCACTGTGGCTGTTTCTACAGTTCTGGCCAAAACAATCACTGTAGTTCTGGCTTTCAAACTCACAGGTACCAGAAGAAGGATGAAGGATATCCTAATATCAGGGGTACCTAACTACATCATTCCCATCTGCTCCCTATTCCAAGTAATTCTGTGTGCAATCTGGCTAGGATCTTCTCCTCCATTTGTGGATATTGATGCACACTCTGAGCATGGCCATATCATCATTGTGTGCAACAAGGGCTCAGTTACTGCATTCTACTCTGTCCTGGGATACTTGGCCTGCCTGGCCATGGGAAGCTTCACTGTGGCTTTCCTGGCAAGAAACCTGCCTGACACCTTCAATGAAGCCAAGTACCTGACCTTCAGCATGCTGGTGTTCTGCAGTGTCTGGATCAGCTTCATCCCTGTATATCATAGCACCAAGGGCATGGGCATGGTTGCTGTGGAAATCTTCTCCATCTTGGCTTCCAGTGCAGGGATGCTTGGATGCATCTTTGTTCCTAAATTCTACATAATTTTGTTAAGACCAGAAAGAAATTCTATCCAAAAAATTAGGAAGAAATCCTAGTCCTAAATTCATACAAACTACAACTGACAAACAATGGCACAGCACAACCACCAACTAGAGTTGGCAGTGCTGTATATATATGTTTTTAGAATGACTCTCACACTTTTTTCTAATGGTGATGCTAGTCTGTATAAAATTTACTAATGTTATCTACTTTTTTCATATAATCTTGTGATAAACCTCTTTTTATGAAACTGAGCTTTTTGGCATGTGTGGGTGTGGAAATATTCTATTCTGATCTAACATAGAAAATGTTCTCAGTAAATTCAAAGTAACCTTTAAACTTGGATGAATGAAAGACTTTTATGACAGTTCAATGGTGAGAAGAATATACAAGGAGATTAATAGAGTGAACTTTTCTTTACAGATGAAGTTGAAACGATGTTCCCCTTTCAGGGGGAAGGTAAAATGCTCCTATTAGTGTTATATGAGCTAAAGGAATATAACCTAAAAGAGAGAGTAATTTAATTACCAAATAAAAAAGTTACACAAGATGGATTGATGACTTACTAGTAAACAGTATGTCTTACTGTTGTAGAGGACCTGATTCAATATCCAGCCCAATCTTGAGAAAATGATTATTCCAACCAGTTGTAACAATAGCCTCAAAAAGAAAATCAAACTGGTAAGTGAAGGCTTTCGTGGGACATGCCCCTTGGGCTAATATGCAGATACAAGTGAGTATATACCATTTGAGTCTTTCTGCTTCTGGGTTAACTCACTCATTATGATCATTTCTAGCTCAATCCATTTATCCACAAATTTCGGGAATTCCTTGTTTTTAGTAGTTGAGTAGTATTCCATAGTGTATATGTACTACAGTTTCTTTATCCATTCTTCTAAGACAGAGGGGAGGACATTCTAGTGGGACTCTAGATGAGAGAAGCATGGGAGAATAGCAAAGGAGAAGGATCCAGAGGGTCCTAGAAGCCTACAAGTAGAACATTATGATAGGCAGATTTGGGCACAGGGGTCCCGCTCAAACTATGGCACCAGCCAAGGACAATACAGGCGGTAAACCTTAAACCCCTACCCAGATCTAGCCAATGGACAGAACACTCTCCACAGTAGAGTGGAGAGTGGGATATGACTTTCTCACATACTCTGGTGCCTCACCTTTGACCATGTCCCCTGGAGGGAGAGACCTGGTGGCACTCAGAGGAAGGGCAGCAGGTTACCAAGAAGAGACTTGATACCCTATGAACATATACAGGGGGAGGTAATACCCCTCAGGAAAAGTCATAGGGGAGGGGAATAAGAGGAAAATGGGAGGGAGGGACGAATGGGAGGATACAAGGGACGGGATAACCATTGAGATGTAACAAGAATAAATTAATAAAGGAAAAAAATCAAACTGATGTCCTCTTTTGGACACCATGGTTATGTCAATTCATAGGTGTACACAACAATATACTAAGGCACACTAAAACACACACATGTACACACTCACGCACAATTCAAATTACATCATTTTTTTCAATTAATAATACATTGCAAAAATTCTTTACTAAGATTAGTTTTTTGCTTTTTACTTTTTAATTATTTTTCTTCTTTTGCATAAACATTTATATTATTACACATAGGTAAAATAAAGTACATTCATCAAGAAGAACCACAGAACAATAAGAACTATATAAGTGTTACATTGATGGTTTTTGGCTACTTGTATTTGGAAATCTTGACGAAATCATCTTTCCTATATTGATACATCTAAAATTTTCATGAAAATTAATATTTTTCATTTCTCCTTTCTACCAACTTAAAGCACCTATATAGACTGAAAAACATCTTAACCCCTAAACAAGTAAGATTAAAAGGAAGACTAAACTATCTGGTCTCAACCTTATCAGAGACTTGAGGAGGAATAAAACTTAATTACCTCCATAAACCAGAAGTGTAAGTTATCAGGCTCCAAAATGAAAAAGTGATTGAGACAGTCTGCTTCTTGGACAGTCATCCAAAACTCTCTATACCATTGGATTATCATCTTCATCCTTCTGCCCCAATATATCTCTCAGATATATTTGTGGGTCAGGAACTGCTGAGGACTTGCTTACCCTGTCTTGGCAAACTAAGCCATCAACTCTGCCTCTATCCAGCCTTACCAATTTTCGGGCAGAATTTTGTTTTTGGCAGAAATAAGGACATTTTGCACAGTGGCCGGCTTGCTGCACGTGAAACCATCTCCATAAGGGGGTTCTTTGGTGCTCATCATCTTCATTGAGGTAGGCTGGGAGTTGCAAGTGGGGAATCTGTCTTGTCAAATAATCTTTAAAGTAATGAAAATATCTTTAAATGTCATATTTTGTTGATCTCTGAGGCTACTGAAGACCTTATCTAATGATATTACCTGATACAAGTGGAGAGGACAAGGAAGCATCTGGAAGAATGACCTGGACCCAGGGATGAGGAAAAAGCAAGTACAATGTGGGAAACATGAATAGGAGGAAGCTATTCTAGCTTGGAGGTTTAGGATGGAGTAATTATTGCTCAGTTTTGGGCTCAAGACTAATTAAATATATCCTAGTCTCTCTGTGTGTATTTGGGTATATAGCTGGTTAAAGAGTAACCACTGATTTTATTAAAGTGATATATTAATATTAAATATTAATAACCATTCTCTATATAATTACTGGGTCCAACGTTTTCTTAAATATATTGGAATTCAAGTGAAGGACACACAAGGTTTATATAGACATCAGTTTCAAAGGATAAGAGAATGTAATTAGCAGGAATTGAGGGGAGAGCAGGGGATCAAATAAAAATGAACAGAATATCCTGAAAATTTGAGATTTTTCAAAGAGTCTTGTAATAACAGTTTGGTCTGTGACGTGATGTGTGTGTGTGTGTGTGTGTGTGTGTGTGTGTGTGTGTGTGTGTGTGTGCCTATGTGCACAATTTTTTATACAAAACATTAGGAGACATACTATATGAGAACAAAAAATAACTGTAGGTATTAAAGATACAGGTGTTATGTGAAGGCAGTATGTAGAAAACTACGGAAGAATATATCATAGTTTTATTTTCTTTAAACATTTTTACTTTTTACATATACATTTAAATTATTACATGTATATACAGTAAACTATCAAAAGCAGTGAGAACCATGACACAATCAGAAATTACACAAATGGTACATTTTTAGAGTTTTGACTATTTGTGTTTGACAGCCTTGAAGAAAATGGCTTTCCAATCTTGGTGTGCCTAAATTTCTGAATGTAAATAAGTCTCTATCACATCTTGGCATTGTCAATTTAAAACATCTATCTAGATTTAAAAACATCTTAACCTCTATAATGAGTGAGTTAACCAAGAAGCAGAGAGAGTCACTTATATCTACACAATAGCCCAAAGGGCATGTCCTATGAAAGTCTTCATTTGCAAGGAAAGTGGGCAGAGGGGAGGATATCCTATTGGGACTATAGGCAAGAAAAGCATGGGAGAATGGGGAAATAAAAGCATCCGAGGGTCCTAGAAACCTATAAGAAGAACATTATGATGGGAGGATCTGGGCCCAGGGGTCCTGCTCAAACTATGGCACCAGCCAAAGACAATATGTTCAGTAAACTTCAAACCCCTACCCAGGTCTAGTCAATGGACAGGATATTCTCTACAGTTGAGTGGAAAGTGGGGTATGACTTTCACAGGAACTCTACTGTCCTGTATTTGACCACATTCCTTGGGATGGGGAGACCTGGTGGAACTCAGAGGAATGATAGCAGGCTACCAAGAAGAGACATGATACCCTAGGAGCATATACAAGGGGAGGAGGTCCCCCTCAGTCACAGTCATAGGGGAAGGGAGTAAGGGGAAAACGGGAGGGAGGGAGGGAGGAATGGAGAGATACAAGGGATGGGATAATCATTGAGATGTAATATGAATAAAATAATAAAAAACATCTTACCCTCTCAACAACTAAGCTTCCGTGTAAAACTAAGCTGCCTAGTCTTCAACTCTATCAGAGACTTGAGAAGGAATAAACTTGATTATCTGAGTATGCCAGGAGTGCAAGTTAGTAGCTTTCCAAATGAGAAAATGACAAAGTTTGTTACCTGAGAAGTCATCTAAAACTCTTTATTGTGTTAGAGCATCTTCTTCGGCCTTCTGGCCCAATATATATGACAGACATATTTGTGAGGCAGGAACTACTGAGGACTTGCTTACTCTGTCTGGGCAGAGTTTGGCCATTGACTCTGCCTGCATCCAAGCTTGCCACTTTTTAGGCAGAATTCTGTCTGTGGTAGAAATTATAAAATTTGCCCACTGGCTTCTTTGCGATATTTTAAGCCATCTTCTTAAGTAAGTTCTTGGATGCTCATCATTCTCTTTTTTGTAGGCTGGATGTTCGCAGGAGTTAACTTGTCTCATTGTCAGTGAATCTTTAAAATAATAAAAATATTTTCAAATGCCTGACTTCGTTTATCTCTGAGGGTTTTGAAGACCTTATCTAACTATCCTACCTCACCTTTCACTCAGCCTTGGTAAGATCAAGTGTAATACCCGCTTTTACCAGGTTACTATCATAGTTCTTTCGTGAATTGGATATAGCCACACAAAAGTCATGAAGTTAAAATTATGTTGTTTGAAATGAGGAATTGATTCAGTAGTAAGATTCATAACAGATATGGTTGACAGAGGTTTAAATGCCACCTAAGTATATGCTACATTTATGTGAATGTACCACAATGAAATCCACTAAATTGTATATTAATTTAAGAAACAAATAATTATTATTACACAAGAGTAAACTGTATATTGTGGTCAGTCTCATGCACGGGAAATTTCATTCGTCACTTTGAAAGAGGAATTTCTTCTGTCTTCTTTCTAAGGTCTTCTCCAATCACATTATTCTAGATTCACATCTTAGCCCTCCAGGACAGCTCATCACATAACCACAGGTCATGCATGTGTTAAATGATGGTTTTGAAATGTACAGCAAGTTACAGAGGAGAGTATAATTCTTAATTGCCTCATCTCAAATGCTATATAAGGCATGTCACCACTCACACCAAAGACTTGTCTCATTTGTGATGCTTTTCCAGTGGTCTCTTTCATTGTAAGAAGACCATGAGCACACAATCACCAGTGTGTGACCAGGAAAATTCTTATATAAGTTTCCATATTAAACACTGATTCTGAGATACTTAAGGCAAGACTTCTTTATAGCAACTACTGGAAAGTAAAATGATAAAAATCCATTTAGAATTTCAAAGATAATGAGGAAGAAAATGACACAGAAGAAGTTATTGATCTGTGAAAACTGAGTATATGGAAGGGAGATCAATATTTAGAACTCAAAAATTATTGGTTGCTTGTAGGGCTGATATGCCTTTCTCATTATTTGAAATTAGGAGCACAGGTCTGATGTTTCTCTCTAGTTCCTGTTGAACCTTTAAATATCAAGCTCGATTGTGTAAATAAAATGTAGGTCTGTGGCTAAGTCGATGATTTTGGATACAACAAGATTCAGTATATTTCTGGATTGGGCCTGCTTATGGATTTTCAAGACAATAGATGGAAAGGTTTTGCTAAGATATCATATACATGTCACAGGTGTAGCATAGTCCCCACTGTGCATGCTCTGTGGGTTTCCTTTGCTCTAAAATTGAATTGCCTCCCTCTGACTTAGACTTGGCAATACAATTCCCACTGTGTCCCCATGACTTGGAACATTGTGAGTCCTACCTAAACCATTACTGCCAGACTCCCAGTGGATCTTTGGACTCAATCCACTGACATCATTGCTAATTGTGTTCAAGTAATCAGCTTGATAAGACATTTCAGGAGCTAAATTTAAACTAAATGGCTTCCTCCTAGGGACTTTAAAGGTCACAAATATGAGTGATGTCATGGAACCTAAGACTGAATTATCTTCATATGTATTAACCTACCAGGTTTATCACCTGAACTGTGGACATCAGAGCCAAGCCCCAGGATATAGAGTCTTCACAATGCCTGCAGTGGCCAGGAGTAGGGATCATGAAAACTCAAGCAGCTCATCCTTTGATTAGAGGAGAAAGATGAAAATACATAAGTGACCATCTGATATGCTGATTTGCATGGCACTTCACATTCTACATCGTCCAGGGTTGAGGCAGAAAAAATATGTTCACTTTGACTTTCTTCTTCTTGCTCCTGAACATTCCAATTCTCATGGTCAGTTTCATTCATTCCAGATGCTTTTGGAGACTGAGGCAGAATGAAGATAAAGAAAGGAATTTTTTGTTAAGTTGTCCTTTTACTTTTGAACCAGTACAGAGGCCCATGCACCTAGAGGATTGGAACAAACTTCTGAATACTTAGTAAGTGCGTTCATATTTTTCCAGGAAAATATCATAATAAATATTTCAGGAAGTATCTTAGGATGTAGATCAACACAGTGCTCTGAGTTTTTAGTCATGTTCTCACAGCATGCAAACCAAGAAAGAACTTTAAATCTTTGAAAGACCTATTGTGATATTTCCCCTTTTACATCAATCAGAGAGTGATCAGTATGTTTCCACTTAGTCTCCCACTTAAAGAGTGGATGCTAAACAAAAAAGGGACTGAACCTTGATCCCACAAATATATCCCTCTTATTCATAGTTTCCAGCTACACAATAGCCAGTGATTTATTTCTAAAAGGAGTCCCATGCTAGTTCAATTAGTTATAGCATATATACGTGCAAGTAATGGCCATAGACTATGCTGATAGACCATTCATCGGTGTGTGGTTCCTGGTGCATAGTCTGGGACCAGTGGTGTTTGTGACACACAAAGCAGCTGAGACCATTTATCTAGACACACAGTTACTCTATCCAAATCCTTGCATGTGGTCACTCTATGCCTTCTGAAGCTGTGTTGAGAATGAAAAGAGCAGATCTGTCCACAAGAAACTTTCTGTAGGTTCCTGTGGCTCCCTAATTCATTCGTATACCTTTTTCAAACAATGGTTTATATGTATGACCAAGTCATAAATGAGAAAAAGCACAAACTTTGTCCAGATATTTTATTCTGTATACTGCTGTTTCAACATTTAATATTGGCATGTTGAAATTTCACTGCAATTTATGAATGTTCTACCTCTCAGTAGGATTCCAGTGTTGTTACTGTTAACATAAGCGTAGTCAAAAGACATTTTCTAGAAGAAAATGTTGTTATTAGGTATAAGCTGTGTGAGTAAATCACATCTGTGTGTAAGCAGAAAGCAGATAAATGATACTGGGATTGTGATGTCTCATCTTTATCTCCGCACTCCGGTCTGTAAATCTCTTGAAGACACACTGGAAGCAAGTATATCCCTGTGCATGTAAGGTCAGACTAGATTACAGCAAAGTATGATTTGAAACCGAGGATTCTATTGTTCCTTTGTGGCCCAAATAATCATTTCTCATGGCCATTCCTACAAATGAATACATACATATTTTACCAAATGTGTTTCTGTTATATGAAATCATTTAAATATAAATCTTTAGGAAATGATTCTCCTCCTGCAATAGATGAACTCAAAGAAAAGACAAAGAAGATTACGATTGCCAGAAAGGGATATGTTAACTACATTGACCAATAATAAAAAAGTATTGTAAGTATAGGAGCCAAATGCCACCCTCGACAAAGTCCGCTGTATACCTATAAATCATTTCCTTACTGCCTTATCCAATGTTGTTAATTTTAAGAGAATACACTATCCACGCAATGACTTGCACAACACATGTATTGTTTATATTGCTCAATAATTCCATGTTACACACTTGATCAAAAATATTCCTTTATCAAGCCATTGGTCCTGCCTTTACTTACTAACAGAGCACAAGAAAACAGAGATGGAAACATTTTCTGTGGTAGATGTCAATAACACATTTTATATATGGAAGACACACTCTTATGACTGTTTAAATCTTTCACAAGTCTCCAGCTTCAGATGTCATCACAATCTCACAACACAAGACATTTGTTTCAATACTTGGGGGTAAAATGCAATACTGTCTAGTACAGGATATGCCTTGTATTGACTACAAATGATTATCTGTAGATCTATGTTCATGATAAACACTCTGTTCTTTTATAGCAAATCAACTAAAAAGTACCCGTTTGATCTGGCATTGGCCTTTTCCTTGGATGAAGTTAACAGGAACTCTCATCTTTTGCCAAATATTTCTCTAAAATTTAGAGGCCTAACAGCCGGTTGTATGACTCTGTCAGAATTATATGAATTGTTGAGAGCCTATTTAGAAAATGAGTTTTTTGCACCTTTACCTAATTACCTCTGTGACATGGATCCTTCATGTAAGGTGTTGCTTACTGGTCCAAACTGGGAAACATCAGCAGCATATGACACATACATGTTACAACCTCAGGAGGTGAGATTTTGTTAGGTGGGAATACTTGAACTCATGTCTCCTTTGGATCAATTCAGAGATGTTAAAAGAGTTTAAGGAGGAGCCTGGCCTCATGATTATGTCAATCTATTTGTTTAAGGGTACTTCTTCTACAGAGATATGATAAGGCTTTGTCAGTTTCTCATTTCAAATAGAGAGGAGTGAATAAGTAACTACTAATGGGTATCTCTACAGCATTTGCAGAAAAAAAATGTGTATAAAATTTCTTAGAAATATATGCTGACTCATGCTGCTTCCCATGCCCTAGAGGCTTCACCTCACCTATGGACCTTTCCAGCCAGTCCTGGATGATCGTGAACAATTTCCGTATCTGATTCAGATGGCCCCCAAGGACATATCACTTGCCATGGCCATGGTCTCCTTCATACTTTACTTCAGCTGGAACTGGATTGGTCTAGTCATCTCAGACAATGATGTCGGTATCGAATTTCTCTGGTATTTGAGACGAGAGATGGAAAAAAATACAGTCTGCCTTGCCTTTGTGAACATGATCCCAGTCAACATGCAATTATACATGTCAAGAGCTGATGTGTATTACAACCAAATGGTGACATCATCCACAAATGTTGTTATCCTTTATGGTGACATAGATACTACTCTAGCTATGAGCTCAAGAATGTGGGACTCTCTAAGTATGCAGAGAATATGGATCACCACCTCACAGTGGGATGTCAGTATAAATAAGAGGGACTTTATCTTTGACTCATTGCATTTAACTTTTGTTTTTGCACACCACCATGCTGATATTTTAGGTTTTAAAAGTTTTTTGCGATCATTGAACCCATTCAAATACTCAGACAAATATCTGGCAAGCCTAGAGTGGATGTACTTTAACTGTGATGTCTTGTCATCTAAATTAAAAACACTGAAGAACTGCTCATCCAATACCTCATTGGATTGGCTAACGGAACAGACTTTTGACATGGCTTTTATTGATGGCAGTTATCACATATACAATGCTGTGTATGCTGTGGCCCATGCACTCCATGAGATAGCTTTTCTACAGGCAGATCATCGGCCAATGATCTATCACAATGATCTCAACATTAATTGCACTAAGGTACCGTTACTTCCCTTGGAATGTATTTGGTCTCATCAATATCATACTCTTTTAGAGTCTCTCACAGGCCAAATCTGGGTGGAATAGGAAAACTTTTTAAATTAGGAAGATTTATGTACAGTTTCTAGCTAAGGAATGAAATCTAGAGGATAGTGTATATGCAGAATGTGAAGTCACTTGAGATGAGGGCACATTTTTCAGTGAAGATCATGGATTTTGATACAGAGAACCTGAATAGTATCACACTTGTTCTAAGACTGGAAATATAATCAATGCTTCTTAATCAATTCTCTCCTTTATGAGAAAATGATTTCTTGTTCATTACTTGTCAAATATGTTGCCATAATTGCTGGGTATTACAAATTTTCTCTACTCATTCTGCACCCCCTCACAATAGACATTAGTGTCCCTACTTGTGTTTGTGAGATTAATTACACAGGAATCAAATCTAGAATTCAGTTTAATACATACATCTGTGTTCAGTTGTTTGAATGTATAATTATCTGAATGTGTTTGCGTTGCTTTGCCTCTGTTTGTATAATTGTGTGGCTGTGTACGTATGTTTTTATGTCAACCTTCCTATCTTCTCATTTCTTGGTGGAAGTGAGCATATGCTTGTCTGTTTATCAACGTTTTATTGTATAGGTGATTGTGTCTGTATCATCCTGTATGTTTTTGTCAAGTTAATATGTTTACAGGAGCCTCTGGTGTGTGTGTGTGTGTGTGTGTGTGTGTGTGTGTGTGTATGTGTGTGTGTGTGTGCATGTGTGTGTGTGCGCGTGTGCATGTTCATGTGCATGTCCATGTGTGTTTGTGTGTGAGTGCTCATGTGTGTTTGTATGTGTGTGTGTGCATGTGTGTTTGTGTGTGTGTGTGTGCATGCATGTGTTGTGTTTCTCTGTATTTGCCTGCATGAATGTGCATCTGTATTCCAGTCGAAGTGTATCTCTGTGTGTTTGGTGTTGTTATTCTATCTGCCTTTCCATGTGCCTTTGGATGTAAATACGAATTTATCAGTATTTCAGAGTCACTCAGTGAAAATGTCTTTATTTTTGTATAGCTTGCTTGTGTACATGTCAGGCAATGCATGTGAGTGCTTGTGTATGTGTTTTGCGTGTTTCTACATCTGTGTGTCAGTGCGAAGGCCCTACTACTAATGTCTGTCTGTCTGTGTATCATTGTATGTTTATTTGTGTGTCTGGGTATTTGTGTGTATGTTTGTGCAAAAGAGTGTGCCACTGTATTATGTGTATATCCCTGAATCTTTGTGAATATTTTTGGGTTTACATGTTTGCTTGTGTGTGTTGTATATCTATGTTTTGTTTTACAAGTATGTCTAATTGCTTGGTAGACTCTAAAAGAAATAAAATTCTGGGAATAATACAATAATTTTGTTTATCCAGTTGCTTTTATTGATAGTTCACCCCTGGGCATTTTTACTAAAATTTCCTTTTGGAAGAAATCAGATTATATTTTCTGACTTCAAGTAAGGAAATACGCATTATAGTGTGCTGCCTGTCTTTCAGCTGCACTCTTTTGTGAGGAAGAGCCACTTCACTAATCCTGTTGGTGACAGAGTGAATGTGAACCAGAGAGAAAAACTGGGAGAGGAATATGACATTTTCCATATTTCAAAATTGCAACACAGTCTTCGACTTAAGGTGAAGATGGGAAGCTTTAGCCCATACTTTCCACATGGTCAACAGCTCCATTTATCAGTATCTGCGATGGAGTGGGCCACAGGAGATAAAAAGGTGGGTTGAACTGACTGTGCTGATTTAGCTCCAACAGCACTAAACACTGTTAAGTGTGCACATTGTAACTTAGTGAAAAAAATTGTGAAACAAGAAAGCAATTGGGGGAACGTATATTACTTTTCTTCTTCTCAGTTATTAAGGTGACAGTTTTATTAATCCAGGACAAATTCAGACATGTGCACTATGTACTGTAGTCATATCAAAGCCTGTTTCTGAGTTTTAGTATTAATATGAAACAGTTCATCACCTCTATTTGATATTATTTCCAATAAAGTAAGCAAAATTGTTTTGATAACAATCTTCTTACCACACAGCGATTTCTTCCCGGATTTTTGAACTCTGGCGCAAATGTTGAAATGACAGAGGCTAATTGTAAAAAATGAGTTAAATAAACATATGCAAATAATTAATTTTTAAATACTTTGTTATTTAGGTATACAGTGTTTTGGTGACATGTACACTTGCTCCCAAGAACCAGGCACCAGATGTTGTTCTACAGATGGTTGTGAACCACCATATGGTTGCTGGAAATTGAACTCAGGGCCTTTGGAAGAGCAGGCAATGCCCTTAAACTGTGAGCCATCTCTCCAGGCGAAATCATTAAATTTCATTATGTTATACTGTCTAACTGTTTTACAAAAGTCCTAAAATTTTAAAACTCCTAATCATGAATTAACATTTTCAGGAACCATGTAGATATTCTATAAATTATAACATTGTTTTTCCTTTTCTTCTTTTTTACTTTTATTTCATTATATGTGTGCTACCTGCATAGATATTTGTGAAACACTGGCACAAGTGGTGCAGATGGATGCCAAAAAGTGATACAGATTCTTAGAAGCTTAAAACAGTTGATAGTCAGACTATGGGTTCTAAAAATCAAATTTGGATATTGCTAGTGAGCAACAAATATTATTGAAAATGGTTCATGTTTTCATCCTTCGATGATGCCATGTACAAGAAATTGCTCAATTGATGAACGTTGCTTGTTACACTTAACTATGGCATAGTTCTTTTTAACTAATAAAAGCCTGTCTACTTTTCTTCTATGCATGGGGAAGGATTGATAGTAATAAAAATTTGGCTTTCATAAAAGAAATGTTATGGCTCTTATATGGGTGGTTTAAGGTATCTTAGTTGCAAATTTCATTCCATTTTTAAAAAGATAATTACAGGAAAGTCTTCAAGTTTTATCTGAAGTTATATATCAGGTTGGTAAGATAAAATAAAATGTATAGTAAATGATTCTTCTAAGAGTGATGATAAAAGGCTTTCTAAGGGAAAAGGACATGTAAGCTGAAGGTGTAGCTACTGAACTACATATCCATTCAGTGGGAAGAAGTGAAGTCTCATATTTCTTAACTACACATCAGTTCAACCTTACATGAGCATCCACTGGATGTGTACGCAGGAGTGAAATAATACAAGCAGTGTTCTGCTTCTAATTTTGCATATCCCATTGAAGAAACAAACAAACATAATCATAACGATATTGAATAAACATGACTCCAAATGTTAGAGTTATACATGTAAATGTGAGTGTGTTTCATGACAAATTGTTAACAAACTAAAATATGATTATATGAGTATTCTGAAAAAATGAAGAAAGTCAGATATGTTCTTTAGGAACATACAATGAGATATTAAAACTTGCATACAATAAGCCACTGAGTGACTATGGGACAAAGGACTTCAATAAAGATAAAAAATAAAATCTAAATAAAATATACAGAAAATCAAAAAATAAAATTAAAACAGCAGTATAAGGCCACACAAAGAGAATACTTCATAATCAATCTAGCATGTCAATTCTTGAAGACCATGCTTAAAATTTAGAAAATTCAAAGTATGATGAAGGTAAAACAACAAGGAGATTAAAAATCATAGGAGATCAAAGGGATATGATGACAATCTCAAATTAATAAACCATGAGCACAAGAGGAGAGGAAGGAAACACTAAAGGGGTCTATATTGTATCCAGTAAAATGTGCTATGCATCCCCAAAGTACACCAGTGTTTGTGGTCATCTAGATACAATATTCATTTAAATACCAAAGTCTGATCATCAAAAAAAAAAGAACTAGCCCTTGGCATATTTTATTTACATTTGTTTTGTAACAGAGCAGAGAAATACAAGCTTAAAGAGAGAAGCTCCATTAATATAAAGGTCCCATATTGATATCAGCCTATTCCGCTATGGACATTCTTAGAGGAGAGTAACAGTGGTGTATATGAAAAACTTAGAGACATAGCTGCCAACCCCGGTTACTCTACCCAGTATACTTATCCCCCATAAAAGAATGAAACAGATCAAAATTCAATAATAAACAGTTACAAAAATTCATACCCACATGTATATGTAAAATATTGAATAAAATTGTTTTTAAAAAGAATCAATTCACTACTTCATCAATTCATTTTCATATTTTAATATACTTTGTATTAAGTATATTAAGCACTAAGTGACATGTGCCCCCTCAGTTCTTGTATATAAAATAAGCTTATTCATATCACAATAACATAATGTATAGGAGAGATAACAGTAAAACTTCTGATTTCGGTCTGTGTCTACTTTTCTCAGATGCTTCCTTCTGTGTGCAGTGATGACTGTGGTCCTGGATTCAGAAAATTCTCAAGGGAAGGCATGGCAGTCTGCTGTTTTGAATGCATCCCATGCCCAGAGAAGGAAATTTCTAATGAGACAAGTGAGCATTTGCTATTGTGCTAAATTCTTTATGTGGATTTTCCTCTCCCAAGCTCACCGACATTACAGAGCTGTCTGAAAAGCAACTGCACAAATAAAATGGGTCATTTCTCTAAGTTTATCTTTCCAGGAATACAACTACTAATATTTCTTCAACAACAACAAACTCTTTTTTTTCATGTTTTTCTTCTTTATTAATTTATTCTTGTTACATCTCAATGGTTATCCCATCCCTTGTATCCTCCCATTCTTCCCTCCCTCCCATTTTTCCCTTATTCCTCTCCCCTATGACTGTTCCTGAGGGGGATTACCTCCCCCTGTATATGTTCATAGGGTATCAAGTCTCTTCTTGGTAACCTGCTGTCCTTCCTCTGAGTGCCACCAGGTCTCCCCCTCCAGGGGACATGGTCAAAGGTGAGGCACCAGAGTATGTGAGAAAGTAATATCCCACTCTCCACTCAACTGTGGAGAGTGTTCTGTCCATTGGCTAGATCTGGGTAGGGGTTTAAGGTGTACCGCCTGTATTGTCCTTGGCTGGTGTCTTAGTTTGAGCGGGACCCCTGTGCCCAAATCTGCCTATCATAATGTTCTACTTGTAGGCTTCTAGGAGCCTCTGGATCCTTCTACTTTGAACAACAAACTCTTATGAGTTTATCCTCACTGACTCTTATAAATTCATGGAGGATCACATTTTTTTTCTAAGAAAGAGTTTTGATAGTCAAACTGCAAAGTGAGTGAATTTTATACTCACTAGTTTCTTAATAATTAATCTCATCTGAGAAGTCGTGTAGATTAAATTCCAATCATATCATTGATAATATTATGTTCTCTTTGCATGTATGTATGCATCCCTATGTGACTTTGTGCACCCCATTTATGAACAGGAGGCCATGTAGAACAAAACAGGACATCATACCCGATGAGCTATGTCATTCTAGAGTTGGTAACCAAATCCAAGTACTCTGTAATACTAATATAGATTTCATGGTTTCCTTGTTTGTAATAGCTGAGTAGTATTCCATAGTGTAAATGTGTAAATGTACCACAGTTTCTTCATCGATTCTTCAACTGAGGGACATTTAGGTTGTTTCCATTTGTTAATGTTATATGTTCTTACACACACACATGCACAAACACAATCAAACACACATACACACAACCACGCATACGACCTACTACTTCCATCTAATGTTGCTTCTATGTCATTGTGTTGGTGCTGGTGAACTGAATATCTAACACCAATCACAGGTCTGATCCCAGTAGAAGACAGAGGCTTCCTTATGTCATAGAGACAGCATTCCTAAAACAATAAACCACCTCAGGAAACAATGAATATATGGGATTGGTGATTTCAAAACACAATCAGCTACATTGTGGTTAATGAATTTTCCTTCTGGAATTCAAAAGCATAAGTTGTTTCATAATGTCACCAAAATTGATGGACAAAGAAATGATTCTGTAACTTTCTATCCCATAAAGAAAATGAGCATTATAAAATGGAAGCATCACAGTGTAGCGATTTCCTTCGATAATATTCTCAGTATAAATACAGATGTTGCAATGCTGTTCTAATAAACTCTCAATAAAATGCGACAGCAGCACTAACAAAACTTTCCTTTCTCAATCAGATGTGGATAAGTGTGTGAAGTGCCCAGAGGACCAGTATGCCAACCCAGAGCAAAACCACTGTAGGCACAAAGTGGTGGTCTTTCTGAGCTATGAAGATCCATTAGGTATGGCTCTTACCTTAATAGCCTTGTGCTTCTCTACATTAACTGCTGTGGTCTTTGCAGTCTTTGTGAAGCACCATGGCACTCCGCTTGTGAAGGCCAATAACAGAACCCTCAGCTACCTCTTACTTATGTCACTCCTATTCTGTTTCCTCTGCTCCTTGTTTTTCCTTGGCCATCCGAACTCAGCCACCTGTATCCTGCAGCAAATCACATTTGCAATTGCATTCACCATGGCCATTTCCACAGTTCTATCCAAAACAATCACTGTAGTTCTGGCTTTCAAAGTCACAGCCAGAAGACAGATGAAGTACATCCTAGTATCAGGGGCTCCTAACTACATCATTCCCATCTGTTCCCTATCTCAATGTATTTTGTGTGCAATCTGGCTAGCATCTTCCCCTCCATTTGTTGATATGGATGCACACTCTGAGCATGGCCGTATCATCATTGTGTGCAACAAGGGCTCAGTTACTGCATTCTACTGTGTCCTGGGATACTTGGCCTGCCTGGCCATGGGAAGTTTCACTGTGGCTTTCCTGGCAAGAAACCTGCCTGACACCTTCAATGAAGCCAAGTACCTGACATTCAGCATGCTTGTGTTCTGCAGTGTCTGGGTCACCTTCATCCCTGTATATCACAGCACCAAGGGCAAGGTCATGGTTGCTATGGAGATCTTCTCCATCTTGGCTTCCAGTGCAGGGATGCTTGGATGCATCTTTGTTCCTAAGGTCTACATAATTTTGTTAAGACCACACAGAAATTCTGTTCGAAAGATCAGGGAGAAATCTTATTCGTAAACAAATAGTTCATGAGTTTCAATGTAATGTTTCTGCATAACCACCAAATACTGGGGTGAAATACAAGATCTACCTGCTTTTAGAATGACTCTCACTGTTTCCTATAAAGATATTGGATAGCAGTATCGTGATGTCTACTCTTTCTGCTATTGTTTACACTTTCCATAAAAACTTGGATCCTTCCCCTATTTCACAAGACCTAGCTATTTAAAAAAAAGTTTAGTGTGGAACTGTACTTTACTGCTGTAAAATACAAAAAAAAATAACCATTAAGAAAAAGTTCTAGCTTTAATATTTTGGTGAATAATCATGACTTTTGTGACAATTCAGTGGTCGGTGTAAAATACCTGATATTTTAATAGAGAGAACTGTAGTTTGAAGATGAAGTTATTACAATGTTTTCCTTGCTGTGGGAAGGAAAGAAACCTTAATGTTATTCTAGGAATTAGAGTAATGTAATATAGAACTGAGAGAAATATTGTGATAAAGAGACAGACAGCATATTTTAAAAGATGTATTGATGAGACTGTCGTAATTAGTATGCCTTGTGCGTTGATAGGACCTGATTGAATTTCCATTGTAGTCTTGAAAATTGATGCTCCCAACCTCCTGTAACAGTAGCTCCAAAACACATGAGATGCCCTGGACCTACATGTCTATACAAAAATACAATCACACACACACACACACACACACACACACACACACACACACACACACTTAAAATTACATTTTATTCAAAGTGGACCAGGAGTTTGCTTTTCAGGATTATAAGACCTACAATGGAAGGATGAGATGTGAGAAAAGATGACTGGGTCTCTCTTTGTACATCTCATATGAAAACACTCAATTTACATTTAAGAGAGACCCAGTAAAACATTTACACAAGAAGAATAGCTTGTTTAAATGATCTCTTATAATACATGTGAATTGTAGATACACTGACCTTCAAATTTTATGCATATGTCACATCATCTCAATATTTTGTTATTACACTAGAAACTACCATGATGGGCTTTTTTGCATCAATATCCCTGGGGCAATATTATGTAACCTACTACTGCAAAAGGATTCTGAGATATATTAATTCTTTACTATAGTTATGGCTTGTTGGCTAAGAGCACTTGACAGTCTTACAGATGGCCCAATACATTTATCAGAACCTATATCAGGTGGCTCATAACCACTTGCAATTCCACTTCCAAGATCTAATACCATCTTCTGGTCTCCACATATACATGAATACACGTGTTACATATGAATACACTGAGGCACACAGATATACACAGAAAATAATAGTATAAATATGCTTATATGCATATTACTAAGCAAAAAGAAGCTTAAATGGAGTTACACGAAAAGGTAAGGAACACAATGGCTCTTCCTCACAATAGGTCAGTGACAGGTATAGGTTATTTTTTGTGGCGTTGGTCCATGGGATCTCATGGGCTTACCTAAATGTGATAACCTATTGCCATTGCTCTTGAGTTCCACTCAGAATATGAAATTTAGACTCTTATCTCTTGAGTTAATGGAGAGAGAAATCAAATTAGTGGTGGTCTGGGAGGTCAGCATTTTTGGAAAACATTCACAGTGCCAGAAGATATACATGTGGTAGGGAAAAGGTGTACAATTTCACCCAGGTGATAACCCTGTGATCCATCATAATATCTGGCCTGGCAAGAGATGCTCACTGGTGCAAGAGTAACATGAATGCTATGGGAGTAATCAACCAGCTTTTGTTTGTACTTAAAGCCCACAACAAGAGTTAGATCATTGGGGCAAAATGGTGAAAGAGGACCCTTTATTCAGTCTAAGTGACAGTGTGACCAACACATTTTGGAAATAAGTTTATAGAATTCTCAAAAGGTTAAAATTGAAACTGCTACAGGATCTAGTATGTGCCCAAATAACTCTGTATGCTATGACAGACACCAAAACATTCCTGTTATATTATCTAAGAAGTTGATTCAGTGTCAATGTTTGTCACTGTTGAATGGAAGGATGGATGGATAATGAAAATGCACCATATACAAACAGAATGGAAATCTGTATAATACTAATAAAAACTAATTTTTGTAAAATTGAATTGATCTGGAAGTATTTATATGGGTAAGTTAACTCATGCTCAGATAAGCTAAAGTTCAAATGTTTTAACTAACTTTTGCAGCATAGATGAATAATGTTGATCCAAGAAGCCATAGGTTTCTAAGCAAAATAAAAAAAACCAAATGGAAGGTTTTGTAAAATTTAATTAAAAAACAGGTATCTAAGTAAAAACCCCAATGTCAACCTTAATTTCTCTTGATGGACAGGGATCCCTCAGAACCTTCCAAAAGAAAGAATATTACCAACCGGGCATGGTGGTGCACGCCTTTAATCCCTGCACTTGGGAGGAAGAGGCGGGCGAATCGCTGTGAGTTCAAGGCCAGCCTGGTCTACAAAGTGAGTCCAGGACAGCCAAGGCTGCACAGAGACACCCTGTCTCGAAAACCAAAAAAAGAAAGAAAGAAAGAAAGAAAGAATATTACCATTGTTCTTAGTCACCCATTAGAAACAAATGATGAGCCCCTATGGCTGAAGTCCTCATGAATAAAGACCCAGAAATTAAGCTGGAACTGATCTGGAAGATTCCTCCATACTGCTGTATGTTTTTAGTGCAGGAAAGCTGATGGAGAAGAAAGGTCATCCATCTAGTTACCCAGATGTAGGTACAGCACTGACGTAAAAGTTAAGAAGTGGAATGGATGTTTGGGTGGCAATCAACCATCTCTCATAAGATTTTATGCCTGCCCCATGAAAGTACGTACACACATGTTATATAAACCTTGTCAAAAACATGTATGATTTGTGAGGTCACAAGATCAAGGGAAGAATTTCTACTAATCTACTGACAAATGGACAGGCAGTCGTTCAGCCTTCGGCATGTTTATTCTTATGTCCATTGACACTTATTTTAAACTTGATTTATTTTTGGTATTTACTGCCTCTACCTCCCTTCTCCACTTCAAACACTTCTGACATGCCAAAAATACATACAAGAGAAAGAAGTTTATTGGAGAAATGTGTGTAAACCTGCCTGCTTCTCCTCGTGGTTTAAACTTGATGGAAGCATCTTGCTTTCTCTCTGGGAGCACCATCCTCCAAGGACTCCTCTTTGAGCCCTCTTGCACTCTGTCAGCTTCAAGATGCCATCATTTCTCCATTGGTCTATTTTCTTTAAACTGCCACACATTTTCCCTCTCAATCCTCTCCAATGCCTCTCTCTCTCTCTCTCTATCTATCTATCTATCTATCTATCTATCTATCTATCTCTCTTTCTCTTGCTCTCTCTCTTTCCCCTATTTATACTTCTCATAGTCCTCAGAATTCAACTAACTGCACCTGACAAAGACCATTTCCAACACAAGGCAATCATCACCTATGGACAAACTAAATCCCATACTAAGACCTTAAACTTGAGAATAAAACAGATACACCTTTACATAACTTACCTGATCTACAAATTTCTGACAAAGAGTGGGATTATTTTTCATTCCCTGTGGCAAAATGCTCCACTGATACTTTGACAATGTCTCTGAAAGTTAACTGAAGGTATGCTAAATGCAAATGTATGAGAATCTTCAGGATGCAATTCAATAGTGAGAACACAATGTTTTAGATTTATAACAATAATACAATAGTCTTTGCGACTAGCAACAGGAGAAAGAAGACCAGCTTGAACGGCCCCCATATGAGGCATATTCCTATTTACAGTTCTTTTTTAAAATCTTTTAATTAATTTATTCATATTACATCTCAATGGTTATTCCATCCCTTGTATATTTCTGTTCCTAACTCATCCGATTTTCTCCTTACTCCCCTCCCCTGTGACTGTGACTGAGGGAGACTTCTCCCCCTTTATATCCCATAGGGTATCAAGTCTCTTCTTGGCACTCAGAGGAAGGGTAGCAGGCTATCTACAGTTCTTAAATCTTATAAAAAATTTCCATCTCCCTGATTTGTCTGCTCCAGTATCTAGTATCCCTTAAACATCATTCCCTTCTTAATTTTATGGTTTTTAGAGGTCTCTATTTAGGTATCTCCTCAGACCAATGTATTACTTCCATGAAACCAAATCCCTCTTTGCCTCTATCTTTCTTTAAAATTGCATTAGGCAGCTAAACAAAGGGAAGCTACCCGCTGATTCTTGTGCAATTGTACAGTCTCCTTTAAAGAACTAATAATAATCTTTATTTCTCCCTGGAAGTCAGAGTCAATTACTTCTGGGGGCACTTCAATTTTTTTCTTATAATTTGAACTTCTTGCAGTTATAAGGCAAAAGGTACCTAAAGGAAATGGCCCATTAAATCTTGTCCCTATTAACTATCTCCCTTGTAAAGGGAAAGCAGATAATTCTTATCTACTGTAAGATCTAATCCTGCACTTCCTGATGTTGCTCTTTGCAGGTCTAAGATGTTCAATTCATGGGCCAAACTATCCGAGCTACTTTGTTCCTCCTCTTTGTGCTCTCTTTCTAATTAGGGGCTAAGGGCTGGCCCTTTATCCCGTTTTTTGTTTCCCCATCTGTAAGTGAGGTCCCTTCATTGTGAAACTTTGATTTACACTCATATTTCCAATGCTTTCCTTCCTTACACTGAGGACACAACCCTGGAGACTTGTTCATCTTTTGAAGGTCTGCTTTTCCTTGTAGCAGTCACCAGTAATATGACTCTCCTGACCACAAGGAAAAATATGAAATTTTCTAGTGGTTACCTCCTTGTAGGTTTTGACGGCACAAAAATGTTTCCATTATAAACCTATACTGTAGGCTATCCACTGGACCTAGCTCTGTCTGCGGCATTCACACTCCCTGTTTTTCTAATTAGATCCTGGCAGGGAGTATAGGCATTTTTCATGTAAGTTGTTTTAATAATATCTGATCTCTCAGAGGGAGGAACAAACCTTTGTAGCATCTCTTCTAGCCTGGCTCTTAATGGAGCAACCTCCTCCTCAGTGGATGCTTCCTCTACAAAGAACTGCATTCCACGTTTGTCTAATAACAGATCTCTAATATTTACCCACAAGGAAAATGTCTGTGCTGGTCTCTGACTTGGACCATGAGCTTCATAGTATCTCCTCATTTCTTCTCCTATTCTTTTTCAGTTCTCTAAAGGTGGGCTTCCTTCCAGCGGGAACGAGGGACTCACTTTTAACAAAAAGTCATAAAATTATGACAACTTCTTTTTTGAGGTTTTTATTCCTCTATCTTCAGACATATGACTTACAACTGCCAAGAACATAACTCTCTTCTAGGACTGAGATCGCCCCATGGTTCTTATCTACTTGCCCTGTTGGCTCAGCCTGTCCTTTGCTGAGGAGTCTGCAGCATTCTATGGCGAGGTCTTTATCTCTGTTTGAAAAAGTATGTAAAAAGAGGAGAGATAAACTTGCTCCCAGCAAGCCCTGCGGATCCAGCACCACCTGCCGTGGACAGGCTCAATCAGGGGTAGGTCCCTGGGAATGGGGGTTCTAGAAGAGTCAGTGAACAGAGATTAAGTGTGGCAAACAGACACACCCACTCAGATGAGTTTTGCATCTGAGGGTACTTTGCAGCTAGCAGTCTAAGTTTTTAAACATACATTTCAAAAGTGGGGAGAGTGTGCTTACATTTTCCCACAGAGCAGATTCAAGCATACACAGTTCAGGTACAGAATGCAAAGTTATTGTGTTGTCGTATTTGGAATTGCAAATTTGAATGAAACAGTACCAGGTACAGAACACACAGCAAAAGACGTCATCATTTCTAAGTTACTGGCTTGGTATCAATATGTATGTGTTCCTTTTTCCAGGGTCAATGTTCTCTCCCTAACAAAACTTGTGCCCAGCACCAGTGTGCCAAGACTGTTTTTCCTTTTCTATTAGTTCCCTCTTCTAATATCTGAGTACCACTACCTGGAATCTTTTGAAATACTCCATTTCTTTGTAGACCATAGCATAACTTATTAAATAATGGTTAATTTCTAGTCATGTTTCTTTTAAAAGTTGAATTGAAGCAGGACTACTCTGGACCTGGACAGTTCCTGGCTGCAGTCCCAAGTCAGGGTCATCTCCTAGTGACCATGTTTATGTCTGAGATTCCTAATTTGGGAGTGAAATGCAGCTGAAACTAAAGAATGAAGATATATCAAAACACAATGAAAGAAATTTAACAGTAGCTTTTCTCCCAGCAGAAAATGAACCCCAGTCGAGGAGATACTTGCCTTTTCGGGGGTCTTAGCATCAGCCCTGTGTAGTATTTGTCACACAGATTCCACTGGAGGGGTGACAAGGCTGGCTCCCTGACTTCCATCCCAGGACTCATATTGCACAAAGAGAACCATTTAACTAAGTCCGTGAAGAAGCACACATGCATACACACTACATAAGTAAATAAATAAATGTAAAATACTATGAAAAGTATTTGTATTATTAAGTGTTCAACACACACAAGCAAGTGATTATTGTAAAGATGATTAAATGAACAACTGAATGTAATCTTAGCCTCTTTCACCTCTCTCATTAGTCACCTTCATCTCTTAGTTTTGTTTGCGTATCCTCAAATTCTAATCATCCATCCGTCATCTAAAAATGAGGGAATAAAACTCAACAATTCAAAGAACAATGTATTTCATTGTATAAATTCTTTACTTAACCCAGATTTGAAATATAAATATGGTTAGATGGGGATGAGGAGATGGCACACTGGGTAAGAGCACTGAGAGGACTTCTATAGGTCCTGAGGCCAATTTCTACCAAGTGCATGTTGGCAAGACAATACTTCTTCACTGCCAGGACTGGAATGTAAAATGAAAAAAAGGAGTTTAGGGAATCAAAAAAAGTAGAAGAAATGGTTCAGCCCACAGTTTTGAATTAGAAAATGGAGAATCTGGGAGGGAGACAGTGATTTAAACTCAAATATTCGGCTTACATTCTCATGAACAAGGATTGGTTGGGTGTAGGACTGCTTGCTATTTATTAGGATTTGAAACAAGGAACACAGATCTGATGTTCTCTCTAGATCTTGCTGAACCTTTAAATATCAACCTTTAATTTGTAAACAAGATAGATGATTTTGGATATAGCAATACTAAGTAGATTTCTGTATTGGACCTGTTTATTGATATTCAAGTCAATGGAAGCAAAAGCTTTGTTTGGATAATCTGTATCAGTAAAAAGTTTAGAATGGTCCCCATATGCTTGCTTTTTGAGTCTCAATTGCTTTAAATGTGTAAATCTCTCTCTGCCTTGGGTTTTACAATGCAATTCCCAATGTGTCCCCATAAATTGGAGTGTTGTGAGTCCTTCCTTAACCATTTCTGTATGTTTCCATGTTGATCATCTAACAGAATACACTGAGATCATTTTTATTTTCCTCACATAATCATTTTGTTTGGACATTCAAAGGAACAAATTTGAACAAAAGAATTTTCTCCCAGGGGCTTTAAATATTAAAACATATGTGAGTTCATTGAACCTTTACCTGAACTATTCACATATTTATTTACCTACCCATGCTTTTCCTATAGACTCTGGATATCGGTTGCACCCCAGGGAAGAGAGTGTTAAAAATTCCTCCAGCAATCAGCATCAATGTGGAAAACAAGGAAACAAGAACATACAGCTAGAGTCTCTTTGACCAGAGAAATAAAAGCAGGTCAAAAAACATAGGTGCTCATTTCATGTGTGGATAGCAGTACAGATTCCACATTGCCCAGGTTTAAGGCAGGACAAGTATGTGTGCTTGGATTTTCCATTTCTTGCTACTGAACATGCCCCTTCTCCTGGCCAGTTTCATTCATCCTAGGTGTTATTGGAGAATGAAGTTGAAGGAAGATAAAGAACTGGACTTGGGGCCAAATTGTGTCTTCTTCCTTGGAATCGACCCTGAGAAACTAGGCAGAGAGCATTGGAACAAATATCTGAATAAATTGTAAGTGCTTTTAAATATCTTCCATTTAAATATCCTGACACATATTTCGTGGGGTATTTGATGAGGATCATAGCAATACTTTGAGTCTGTTACCCTGTTCCCACCGCCTGTACAACAAGAGTGAACTATTACTTCTTTACAGACACATTGCTTTTTTCTACTTATAATGATCTTCAGGAATTTTCTGATTTTATTTCTGTTAGGCACCTCATTGAAAGCAGTAGGTTGACTGAAAAACAACATCTCTCATACTGACCCAGCATATATAGTCCTCCTAATCATAGTTTGCATTATACCATAGCCAGGGATGTATGACTGAAAGCAATCCCATGTATTTCAACAAGTTTTATCCTAAGTACATTACAGTAAATGACTGTACAGTCTGCTGTATCTCCTTGTGCATGTAGTGTTTGTTCTGTTTGTGTTAGTAGTGTTTGTGCTACACGTGGCTCTTTAGAGCTTCCACATAGATACAAAGACACTCTCTCCAATTCCTTCTGTGTGGTCACACTATGGTTTCTTAGGCTCCACTGAGAATGGAAGTAAGAGATCAGGTTACTGGGAACTATGTTCCTGTTGTTCCATAATTACTTGTATAGGTGTACAAAGACTAGCTTTTATATACAACCAAGGTGAGTTCTTCAAACTCTTGGACTGTAATGAATATGTTTGGATTTTTTTAAAAGTGAGGTTATCACTCACACTGTTTACATTTTAGATCCCCTTTTTGCTTGCCTTAGTGGCAGTTGTATTATGTGATAGGTGGCAACACTTGAGAACAGAGGAGTTACTTACTAACTAAATTTTGCCATTATTTAACAGCCATACATCTTCTCCCTTTATGTATGAATTCTTTATTTAAAAACTAACATTCTCACACATCATTGTATTCTATTTTATAAACATAAATTATGGCATTTACAAAGCTACTGGAAGTTCTGAATGTTTCTTGTTCTCAGTAGAGAGCTACAGTTATGTTAGTGTTACCAGAAAGTTAGGCAAAATAATGTTTTTTGAGACATTTTTTTGTAATGTCTTGGTTATTATGGACTCATTTGATAGAAAATGATGTCTCCAATCTAACAGTAATCTGACTGCATCTGCCTTCCTGAGTGCTGGCATTTCAAGGCATGTACCACCACATCTAGCTAAGGATGTCTTCTCTAAGAAAAAATATGTTACCAGGATATGCACAGTGTGAGTACATCACATGTGTGTGTAAACAAAAATAGATGAATCAAAATTGGGTGGTGGTTTGTGACCTTAATCTCTGATCTCAGGAAAAGAAGCAGGTGTGTGTCTGTACATTTGAGTCAGAATTTTAAAAGCCGTGGATTTTATTATCATATTGTGGCCTAAAAAATTATTGTCCACACAAACATGTGCATACATATTTTTATCAATTATTTTTTAGATATAAGAATTTGGATAACAACAAAATTTACAAATGGTTTTTATTTCTCTAGTAGTCAAACTGGAAGAAAAAACACAGGAGATAGAGATGGATATGAGGTGATTTGTTAAATATATTGCCTCTAATTATAAATAAATTTAAGTACAGGAGCCAAATCTAGCCCATTATAAGGGCAACTGTGCACTCCTAATACTTTCTTTAACTGCCTTAGCTAATTTCATTAATTTCATGATTAAAACCTAAGCCATCTCACAATCACATATATTTTTATATTGCTCAAAAATTTCAAATTAAAGATTTCTTTAGAAATTCTCTTTGGTCATACCTATGCTCGTGTCCTTACCTTCTGAGACAGCATCCAAAACAAGACATAAAAACAGTCTCTGTGGAAGATGTCAATATCACATAGTACATGTGGGAGACACACTCTCAGGAGTGTTTAAAGCTTTTGTAATTTCCAGCTTCTCATGTCATTATAATCCCACAACACAGGACAGCTCTTTCAGTCTTTAGAGGTGGGAGGAAATACTGTTGAATAAAGGATATTTCTTGTATTCATTACAAATGATTAGCTGATGATACTTGTAATAATGTTTATTATCTGAGGCCGTTGGGGTCACTTGGAGTTAGTGATTAATTCCTTGTAAAACTCTTAAGTATTTTTGTAAAGTATCCCTTATTCTTTCTCCATGTGACGCTTTCTGTACTGTTTAATAAATACAGAGAAATGCCAAAAAAAAACCCCAAATGATTAGCTGTATATCTCTGCCCATAATAAACACTGTATCCTTTTGCAGCACAACACCAAAAAGCCAGCGATTTGCTTTTGCATTGGCTTTTTCCATGGATGAAGTCAGCAGGAACCCTGTTCTTTTACCAAATATCTCTGTGCTTGACTACATTGGATTTGGTTGTAAGACACTGTCACAATTGACTAGTCATATGCGTATGGCCATAAACAATGTTCTACCTAATTATGACTGTACAAGAAATCCAACGTGTGGAGTGTTACTTACAGGAACAAGCTGGGAAACAACAGCAACAATACAGACATTCATGAACCTGTTCGTAAGTTACAAGGTGAGAGTTTATGGAGTGGGACTTTTGATATTATGTCTCTTTTGGTATGGTTCAGAGATTCTAAGAAGAGTTTAAGGAGGAGAATGACCTCATGATCATATCAATCTATGTTCAAGGGCCTTACTATTTACAGACATGATAGGTCTTCCACCCACATGTCCTTCTTTGAAATACAGATGAGGAAAGACATAAGAGCTAATTGGTTTCTCTAGAACTCTCTGAAGAGAAATGTGTTTACAGGTTCTTACATATTCATGCTGCCTCATGCTGCTACCTGTGTCCTAGGTCGTTCTGCTTACATTTGGACCTTTCCAACCTGTTTTAAGTGATCATGAACAATATCCTTTTCTATATCAGATGGGCCCTAAGGACATATCTCTGGCCCTGGCCATGGCCTCCTTCATAATTTATTTCAGATGGAACTGGATTGGACTAGTCATCTCAGACAATGATCAGGGCATACAATTTCTCTCATATTTGAGGAGAGAGATGGAAATAAACACAGTCTGCTTTGCCTTTGTGAACATGATCCCAGTCAACATGGAGCTATACATGTCAAGAGCAGAAGTGTATTACAACCAAATCATGACATCTTCCACAAATGTTGTCATCGCTTATGGTGACATAGAGTATACACTAGCTTTGAGTGTAAGAAGGTGGGAATCTCTAGGTATAAAGAGAATATGGATCACAACCTCTCAGTGGGATGATGCTATAAGTAAGAGGGACTACACACTGGACTCATTTCATGGGACTCTTACTTTTACACACCATCATCCAGACATTTCAGGTTTCAAAAATTTTGTCCAGACATTGAATCCTATCAAATACTCTGACAAATATCTGGCAAGCCTGGAGTGGATGAACTTTAGCTGTGATTACTTGGCATCTAACTGTAACACAATGAAGAACTGCTCATCCAATGCCACATTACAGTGGCTAATGGAAAATTCTTTTGACATGGCCTTTAGTGGTAGCAGTTATGACATATACAATGCTGTGTATGCCTATGCCAATGCCAATCATGAGTGGTTATTTCACTACATACTTCAACAAGAAATAAGCACATGGAACAACTACAATCATCAGTGCTTTAAGGTACTGTTTCTTCTGTTGTATAATATTTGGTGTCATCAAAGACATACTTTTATAAGGCTCTCACAGGTGCCATCTCAGTGTAGTAAAGATGAAATATAAAGCTTGATAGGGTGAAAGTGAGAGAGAGGGGTTAATGGGAAGATCCAAGTGAGGGGATAACAATTGGGATGTAATCTGAATTAATTATTTAAGTGAAAAAGAAAAGAAATACAAGTAAAAATGCAATATATAAAGGTTCTAGTGTGGTAGGGAATTTTGTTTATGGTGGTTATTGACTTTGATACACAGAACCTTAATATCCACACACCGGTTCAAAACTGGAAGCATAATCAGTGTTTGCAAATTAATCCTCTCCATAATATAAGGATAAGCCCTTGTTCATTAATTGTCAAATAAGTTGTAATACTTGTATGGATGGTTTTCCCAAGGTTTTTAAACTGATTCAGCACCCACTGTAAGTATGCGGATCCTTACTTCAGTTGGTGAAAGTAACTACATAGGAAATAGTGCTGGAATGCAATTACATATATAAATGTTTGTTCATATGTGAGAAATTATACTTATCACTTTGTATCTCTGTATGTTTTTCCTGTTGTTGTGCATCTCATTACATATATTTGTTGCTGTTGCTGTGTATAGATGTTTCTATTCTATCTGCGATCTTCCCATTTATCTGTGGATGTGAACATACATTTTTGTATGTAGCAATGTTTTTCTGTATGTGTGTTTGTGCCTGTCTATATCTTTTTGTGTATATTTGTCATTGAACTTGTTGTGAGGTGAATAAGTCTGTATTTTTTTATGTTTCGGTCAATGTGCTTGCATATAGGTATATCTGCATTGCTGTATGTGTGTGTGTGTGTGTGTGTGTGTGTGTGTGTGTGTGTGTGACTTTATGTATGCCTGGCTTTATTCCTGCCTATCTGTATATGTTGGATGTGACCACCAATTTATCTGTCTGTGTCATTCTACGTGGTTGTTTTTATCTGTTTTTCTCCTGAGTACTTGTCAGGCTATGTGTGTGAATATGCTTTTTATTCTTCTACATCTGTATGTTTCTCTACCTGGGAGTGCTTGTATGCGTATAAGTTTGGCGACATGTGTGTGTATTTGTGTGTAAATAATTGTCTTCCTGTATTGTGTGTATCTTCTGTATGATTAAGGAACCTTTCTATGTGTAGTAACATGTGTATGTGTGTCTGTTAGTGTCTATGTGTGTGTCAGTGTGTGTGTCTGTGTGTTCATACTGCATATCTCATTTGGTTCTGCAAATATGTTTCTGGTTTTGGCAGTATAATCTTGAAATCTATAAAATCCCAGGGACATTATGGTAATTTTTAATTTTAGTTAATTTATCTATTCTCTTATAATCTGATGGTCGGCTCTTCTCTCAGATTCTCCTGGTTGCACTTTACATCCATCCCCACTACCCTACTCCTCAGAAAAGAGGATCCCTCTTAACAACTCACTGAATCTCATCAAGTGAGTCAAGGCTGAGCATTTCCTCTTCCCTGTGGCCAGAGGAGGAATCTCCACCAGGTTGTAGTGATCATACAGATTGCAAATGTGTCTTAATCTGAGACATCCTGATTGATCTTCATTATAGGGCACACATGAAGCCTGAGGTGCTTTATATGTTTAGGGGTCCTAGGTCCAGTCTATGCATGATTCTTAGTGTGTGTTTCAAACTACACAAGCTGCTCTGGGCCATGGTTAGCTAGAAATTCTGGTCTACTTGTGGAGATCTGTTACTCCCAGATTCTTCTTCCTTTCCTCCCAACTTTTTATCTAGACTTCATACATTTTACGGTGTATTTGGCTGTGAATCTCAGCATCTGCTTCCATCTACTTCTGGGTGTAGGTTCTCAGAGAACAACTTTGCTAGGCTCCCATGTTCAAGCATAGCAGAATGTCGTTAATAGTGTCAGCGTCCACCATTCTTCCATGGGGTAGGTTTCCTGTTGATGCAGGCATTGTTTGGACATCTCCTCAATCTTAACGATATCTATATCCTTGCATTTCCCATAGGCAGGGTAAATTTTGGACTGAAGTTTTGTTGGGTTGCTTGGTGTTCCTCTCCCTTCCCAAAGTGTCCTGTGTAGTCTCCATGACCCTTGCTACTTGGAGTCTCACCTAGACTCACCCCCATATCCTCGTAGAAGCCCACCATGTCTTAGGTATCCAGATCATCACAGAGATGTTAATTTTGTTTATCCAGTTGCTTTAACTGAATTTTTGCTCCTGGATTGGTTCATTAAATTTGCCTTTGGGATAAAGTCAGATTTCACTGTCTGGATTCAAGAAAGGGATTGTGCACTACAGTATGCTATTTCTATTTCAGCTTTATGACATTCTGAGGAATATCCACTTCACAAATCCAGTTGGTGACAGAGTAAATATGAACCAACTGCAGGAGGAATATGACATTTTCTACTTATCCAATTGGCAACAAGGTCTTGAAATTAAGGTGAAGATTGGAAGTATCAGCCCATATTTTCCACACAGTCAACAGCTCCATTTATCTGCAGAGATGATGGAATGGGCCACAGGAACTACAAAGGTAGGTCTTGACCTATTGTACTGATTTACCTGACTCAACAGTAAACACTGTCATGTGTGCACATTCTAAATTAGTGATATAAAATAGATAGTCATGTATGGAATCAAAAGTTGTCCTATTATACTATGTTTCTTACTTTCACTTTTTGATGTGATATATTTATTCCTCCTTTGAACATTCTATTTCCATACAGTTACATTTATCATATCAGAGCTCTTTCTGGTTTTTAATAGGACTATAACATTGTCTATTACTACTGTTCAATATTACTTGCTCTAAAATGAGCAATAATTTCTTGGTTCCAGTTTTATTACAAAACAGTGATTTTTCCATTTCTGTTGGGCCTCCGGCACAAAAGTCAAATATATTGAGGTTGTTTCAGCATGGAGTAAGGAAAAATATATAAATCATTCGTTTTACTATGTAATACTGCTTAATTATTTTTACATTGAGCTTCTAAAGTTTAAATGTTTATATATGTATATATATAAAACTTTCATGAACCATGTTAGATTTTCTAAGATTTGTAAACTTAGTTTTTATCAAATTAATTTTTCTTTCACTTTTTTATAAATGTTTTATCTGTACGTATGTCTATGAAATACTAGCACATGTAATGCATATAGATGCCAAGAAGTGGTTCAGATTCCTGGAAACTTAATACAGATTTTTGACAAAAAAATACGTTTTCATAGTCTCAGTTCGGTCTGCTTCATGATCAATAATTATTAATGACAATATGCCATCTCCCCAGCCCTGAGTGATACACTAGAGAAGAAATTTTTCAAGGGTATAATCTTGTTTAATTCCCTGAATTATGGTAAGGTTATTGGTATAACCAATAATGGGATTGCATTTTTAATTCTCTAAATGAGGTGGATTGATAGTAATACAAATGTGGCTTTAACAAAAGAAATTTCACATGCCAAATGCTGTGTATATTATTCGTATGAATTCTGATGTGGGTGGTGTTAAGGTATTTACTTCAAATTACCCAATTCAAACTTCATCGAATTTTAAAGATTTAAATTCAGGAGTGTCTTTAATTTTTATATCAAGTGATACGTCATATTCCTCAGAAAATATAAAATTTAAAGTAAATTATTCTCTTCAGTGTGGTGAGAAAAGAGTATCTAAGGGGAAAACATGTGAATTTAAGGTGTAGCTACTGAAATACATATCAATTCTGTAGTAAGAAATGATAACTCATATTTGTTATAACCACATCTAAGTAGAATATTACATAAGCAAACACAGGATGAGTATACAGAAGTCAAACAATATAAACAATGCTCTGATCCCCCATATACATATCACAATACAGAAAAAATAAGCATCAATATGAAGATATGGAAAGATCGAACATAACTCCAATATTTTAGACTTAAATGAAAGAATGTTCAATGACATATTAAACAACCAATTAATAATAATTATAAGAGGATCCAAGATGGGAGCAATGATAATGTACTCTGTCTTATCAGAGAGACTGAACCAAGGGACTGGGTTGAAAAATTCATAGCAAGAACTGGAACACCCTGGGTTAGAGCAGTCCACACCGTCTGAAAGATGAGTGGGTTTGACGTCAAGCCACATAAATGGGTCCACAAAGACATTTGTGTTTCCCTGTGGGCATGTGCACAGGCCCCAGAGACTGGATGTCTGTATAAGAGCTGGATCTACACTTTACATCTCAGACTCCGTGTCAGGGAGTAAACAGTGAGCTGCAGGGCACTAGAATCTGGTTCTTCAGGCTCAACTGAAATTCCAGGCTTTGGAGCACAGGAAAATCTGACCTCGGATCCCCTTGCTAATCCACAGAAATATCCCAGGCACAGGAATGCACTGGCCTGGTCTCCAAAGCCACACACACACTCAACCCAGCCCTGTGCATTGCCACACAATCTCAAACTGAATTGTAGGTTATAGGACCTAAAGAGAGATTTTAGAAATGAAAACAGAACCTGTAGAGATAATCAGCCCCATCAAAATACAGGAAAGGGAAGTAAGAATCTCAGGTGTAGACGATCCAATGGAATAATTTGATGAGACCATCAAAGAAAATGTTTACAAATTCCTGACATAAAACATCCAAGGAATCAAGGAGAGCACTGAAAGATGAGACCTAAGAATAATAGGATTTGAGGAAAGAGAAGATGCCAGGATCCAAACCCAGGATAATATTTGCAACAAAATAATAGAAGAAAACTTCTGCAATTTGAAGAAAGAGATGCTTATAGGGATATACGAGACCTACAGTCCACCATGTAGAGTAGACTATAAAAGAAAATCATGTTGCCACATAATAACCAAAACACAAAATGCACAGAACAAAGAAAAAGCATTAAAAGCATCAAGAGAAAATGGCCAAGTAACTTACAATTCCAAACATACCAGAATCACATTTGAGTTTTCAGCAGAAGCCATGAAAGCCAGAGGGGCCTGGGCAGAGGTATTACAATCTTAATAGTCTTGAGATGGCAATCTATATTACTATACCCAATAAAAAGTTCACTAATCATAGATGAAGAAAATTAGATATGCCATGAAAAACTAAATTAAAACAGTACCTATCAAAAAATTCAGCCCGGGAAGGGCAGACCTGGTGGCACTCAGAGGAAGGACAACAGGTTACCAAAAGAGACTTGATACCCTATGAGCATATACAGGGGGAAGAAATCCCCCTCAGGAACAATCATAGGGGTGGGGAATAAGAGGGAAATGGGAGGGAGGGAAGAATGGGAGGATACAAGGGATGGGATAACCATTGAGATGTAACAAGAATAAATTAATTTAAAAAATGTTTAAAAATCCAGCCCTATAGAAGATGATAAGAGGAAAACTCCAAACCAAAGAGCCTAACTAAACCAAAAAAACACTGGAATTAGATTACTTCACTTTAGCAAAACAAAATCAGATAAACACACTACCACAAACAACATCAAAATAAAAGAACCTAACGTCCACTGGTCATGAAAATATTTTTCTTTTTTATTATTATTAATTTATTCAGATTACATCTAAATGTTTACCCTCTTTCTTGTTCCATCCTGCTCCACCTTTCTGCCCTCTTTCACCCTACACCCATGCCATATCTCTGCTACAAAAAAGGAAATCTGCCACTAACATATGGTCACAGCCTATCAGGTCTCATCTTCGTAGCCTTCCTATTCTTTCTCTGAGTGCTACAGGGCCTTCCCATCAAGGGGTATTTGGCAAATATGGGGCACCAGAGTTCATGTCAGAGTCAGTCCCTGCACTTCATATGACTGTGGATAACATCCTGTCCCTTGGCTAGATCAGAGTAAGGGTTCAATATTTACTGTATTTGTCTTTGGTTGGTGCAGTAGCTTGAAAAGACCTCCTAGGTCCAGATCTGCCCATCATGATGTTCTTTTTGTAGGTTTCTAGGACCCTCTGAAAAATTCTATTTCTCTATTCTCATGTACTTCACTGACCTAGAGTCCTAATAGGGGGTCCCGCATCTATGCAAATCTCTTGGTAAGTGAAAATATTCAGGGGACATCCCGGTAGGGATAGTGTCCAATTATATGTGAGTATATACCATGTGAGTCTTTCTGAGTCTGCATTAACTCACTCAATATGATCATTTCTAGTTCCATCCATTTGTCCACAAATTCCAGGATTTCTTTTCTTTTAAGAGCTGAGTACTATTTTATAGTGTAAATGTATCACAGTTTCTTTATCCATTCTTTGACTGAGGGACATTTAGGTTGTTTCAACATGCTGGCTATTACGAATAAGGCTGCTATAAACATGGCTGAGAGTATGACCTTGTTTTATGGAGGAGCACGTTCTGTGTGTTTTCCAAAGAGTGGAATAGCTGTACCTTGAGGTAGGCCTATTCTAAGTCTTCTGAAAAAACACCAGATTGATTTCCAAAGTCGTTGTACAAGTTTGCAATCTCACCAGCAATAAAGGAGTGTCCCCCTTTCTCCACATCCTCACCAGCTTGTGATGTCACTTTAATTTTTAACTTGGCCATTCAGATGGGTGTAAAATGGAATCTAAGGGTAATTTTGATTTGAATTTTCCTTATGACTATGGATGTTGAGCATTTCTTTAAGTGTTTTTCAAACATTCAATATTCCTCTGCTGAGAATACTGTTTAATTCTAAGCCCCATTTCTTAATTGGGTTATTTGGTTTGATGGTGTTTATTTTCTTGAGCTCTTTATGTATTTTGGATATTGGACCTTTGTTGGATGTGGGATGGGTGAAGATTTTCCCAGTCTGTAGGCTGTCACTTTGTTCTGATGACAGTGTCTGTTGCCTTAAAGATGCTTCTCAGCCTCATGAGGTCCAATTTATTAGTCGTCGACCTTAAGGCCTGAGCTGTTGGAGTTCTGTCAGGAAGTGTCTCCTGTGCAAATGAGTTCCAGGCTCTTTCCTGCCTTTTCTTCTAACAGATTTAGTGACTCTGTTTTATGTTGAGGTCTTTAATGCACTGGGACTTGATTTTTGTGCATGGTAAAAATATGGGTCTACTGTATTTTTTCTACATCCAGTTAGACCAGCACCACTTGTTGAAGATGCTATCTTTTTTCCGTTGAATAAATTTGGCTTCTTTTTAAAAAATCAAGTTTCCATATGTGTGTGGAGTTTTTTCGGGGTCTTTGATTTGATTCCATAGATCAACTACCCTATTGCTATGCCATGACTATGCTGTTTAATTCCTGTTACTGTATAGTACAGCTTGAGATCAGGTATGAAGATTCCTCTGGAGGATCTTTCATTGTACAGGATTCTTTTAGGTACTCTGGTTTTTTGTGTTTCCACATGAAACAGTGAGACACACTGAAAACTGTTCAACGTTCTACATCATTAGGGAGAATTAATGAAACCACATCTGTCACTCCATCTTACACCCATCACCATGGCTAAAATAAAAAAAAGACTCAAGTGACAGTAAATGCTGTCAAGAATTTGGGGAAAAGGGAACACTCTTCCATTAGTGAGGGAAGTGTAAACTTGTACATCCACTAAAGAAATCAATCTGGTGCTTTCTTAGAAAATTGAGAATACTGATAATTAAGGACCCTGATATACCACTCCTGGGAATATACAAAAGAGATGCTCAACCATACAACGAATACATTTGCTCAACTATTTGCAAAAAAACCAGAATCTGGAAACAATCTAGAAGCCTCTCAACCAAAGAATGTATAAAGAAACTAGGGTACATTTACACCCTGGAATCCTACTCAGCTTTTAAAAACAAGGACATCTTCAAAATTTCAGGCAAATGTATGGAACTAAAAATGTTCATCCAATGTGAGGTAACAGAGACCTAGAAATTCATGGATGGTATACATTCACTAATAAGATATCAACTCAAAATTGATGCCCTATGAGAGGCTTTCCTCAGCGATGGATTAGCACAAATGCTGGCACTTGCCACTGGACACCTGGTGGAGTGCAGAGAATGGTATTGAAGAATGAGAGATTGGACAGCTCATTCTCCACAGTTGTGTGTACAGCGGACTCTGCCTCTGATATGAACTATATTTCCCTATGTCTGATCACTTCTCCTTGGTAGGAGGCCCTTGGACACACAGAAAGGGAGAGGAAGGTATCAGGATGAAACCTGGTATGCTGTGGCCATATAGTGGCGTAGAAAGTCCCCTATTGTCAGAGGTCTAGGGGAGACTAAAATGGTGGGTTAAAGAGCATGAGAAGATGAAGATACAAGTGAGTAGTAACATTCAGGATGTAATTTGAATAAATAATGTCAAATTTGAAAAAACAATATTTAATGTTTTGTAACCAGGCATTAAAGACAACTCCTAATTGCCTGAGTGCTCATAACTGACCTTTATCTTACATTGATATATATTTTTTTTAACTACATCAGTACCACTGGTGAGATATATGTATTTGAATCATTAATTCCTTGGGCATCAGTTTATTTTTAATTAGATTTGGGCAAGATAACATGCTATATTGACTCCTTCTAAGATAACCGTGAGATAAATTTAAAATATGTAATGGAAAAAAATAATAATTTTAAGAGAGTTTCCAACTAATCAAGAAGACAAATCACCTCTGCGAACATACAATGAGATCTTGAAAACTTGGATACTATAAGGCACTGAGTGAAGAGTTGAAACAAGAATGCAAGGAAGATGCAAAAAAATGTTAAATAATCAAACTAAAATATGTAAGGAAACTACAAAATAAATCAAATAAAAACATCAGTATTCTTACCAAGAGAATATTTCAAGTGGAAGACAGGATGTAAAGACTTGAAAACAAGACATATGAGTTAGAATGCTCAAAGATGAAGATAAACACTAAAGAAGAATGAAATACAGAGGATACAAAAGGCATGTGATGAACAGAACAAATTGACAAACCAGGGACACAATAGGAGAAAAAGCAGAAACTAAAGGTATATACATTATATTCAGTAAAATTTAAATTTAAATTTCTTAAATAAAACATGATCTGTGGCTATACAGAGAGAGCATTTATTTAAGTACTACCTAAACTCTCCACAACAGAAATTATCTAACTTTGTTTTAGTTGCTGTTTGCTTGTTTCTTTCTTTGGTTTCTCTAGATAGGGTTTCTCTGTGCAGCCTTGGTACCCAGAGCTCATTTAGTAAATCAGGCTTGTCTCAGAATCACAGCAATTGCCTCCCTTAGTGCTAGGAATAAAGGCATACACCACCACAAAAATAAGCCAAGGCTTGATATATATTACTTAAATTTGCTTTGTACCAAGAAGAAGCTTTGGAATGCCACTAAATAGAAGCCCCATTCATAAAATAGCAACACATGGAGAATTGCAGATTTTACCATGGAGGCCTTTAAAGGTGGAGAGTAACAATGATGTGTGTCAAAAAATTAGACACATAACTGCCAAGGCTAGTTACTATACACAGTGTATTGATATCTCATAATAGAAGGACACAGAACAAGGTTCAATAATGAACACAATTACAGAAATTCATATGTGCTGAAACAACACTACAAATGATACTTTAAGAATTCTTTCATAATTATAAGTAAAATGAACAGGTTTCCAAAGCTATGTAAAGACAACGCTAGGATGGCAGAAAGAAGAACATCCATTAGAAAGGAATCAATATTGCAGTAACAACATGCAGAAAGTAAAACAAATAATTCTAAATGACTGAATTGTAGTAGTCACATTTTGTAACTGAAACACAAAGGAAATGAGAATTGCTTATGAGAAAGACACGTTTGCTGCCTCCATGGAAAAGTCAAAGCTCATTCACATACATGAAGAGAGCTGTTCTAAAGTATAGGAGATATCCATTGTAATAAAGTGTAATAGAAAATATTGAAAAGTAATCTATAATTTGGATATGTATGGAATAATTCTTGACTAAATATGTACTAAAAAACACAGCAACAAAAGAGAAAGATGACTGTCTTAGCATAACATGATTTCACTCCCAGAATGAAAGCATGGCTCAACATCCATAAATCAAATAGGGTTGATCCATCACATAATTCAATTCAATTATAGAATCACATTTTTATCCACAACAAAGAACAAATGATTCAAACTGGGAAGGCAGAAACAGATCAATTTTCCATGCAGTCCCCAATTTCAATGTTCATTGTCATACAAATGATCTTCAAGTTCAATATTTTATTTTAACTGAAAAACTTTTCTTGAGTTCAATGCCAGCCTTGTCTACAAATGAATCCAGGAGAGTCAAGGCTACACAGAGAAATCCTGTCTCAAAAAACCAAAGAAATTTTTTTTCAATTTAAATTAAACAATCTTTATTCAAGAGTTCCCTGTATTTCTCACCCCTATTGAGCCTGTTCACCTCAGGAAATACTCCACCCTTCAGCCCAATACACAGAAATTCAGTACTTATGCTAATAATAAACCAGGATTTACCCACTCACCTTTGTTTCTCTTTACACACACTTGTCAAAGTTTAAACTGCCAATTTATTCGAAGTCATGTTTGGTATCTGAGATTCAAGGACTACTTTCCCTGATGCAAGAGCCTTGTAGTCTTATATTCCTAATCTGTTGCTGTGATTAAATACTGACCCTAAGCAAAATAAGGAAAAAGTTGATGTGGGTCAGAGAAAATACTGTCAAGGGAAGACAAGGCAGGAACCTCTGCATTTGGAACTAAATCTAGACCCTCAAAAAGCTCTGCTACTGGCTTGTTCTGTTAGATTTCACATAGATCCCTGCCTAACAAGAGCACCTCCCACAGTGGGATGGTCACTCATACATCAATTACCACTGAATGAAATGCCTCACAAATATAGGCAATGCCTAGAGTGATGGACATAATTTCTCAAGTAATTTTTCTCTGTATTTTTACTGTGCTTAGGGTCAACTTGACAATCATTAACTAGAAAAATCCAGCTGAAGTCTCTATAGTGTTTGCATACAGCACACTATAAATTCTTGTTCCTACATTTCTAGGAGTTTAAGAGCAACTCAATTTTTCATCAATTTATTTCCATATATTTATGTGCCTGACACTATACTATGAATTAAATGACATGTTCTCCATCAGTTCATGTTTATTGAATAAAGTTATTCATAACTCAACCAACTAATATAATATATATGGAAGAAGTAGGTAAAAATCTGATATCAGTATGTGTCTAATTTATCTCAGATCTTGCCCTCTGTGTGTAGTGCTGACTGTGGTCCTGGATTCAGAAAATTATGGAAAGATGGGGCAGCCACCTGTTGTTTTGAATGCAGCCCATGCCCAGAAAATGAAATTTCTAATGCGACAAGTGAGTGTTGCTGCTGTATAGAAACCTTCACATTTATCATCATCTCCTACCCACTTTGAGATACTCAAGTTGTCAAAAAAAAACTGAACAAATATTACATATAACTGTCCTAATAAGGTCTTTGTAAAATGCAAATATTAACAATTTCCTGAACAACAGCAAACAATAAGCCCTCATGTGTTTATGGATGCTGTGACTCATTTTCTTTTTTTCTTTTTTTTTTTTTTTTCCTTTTATTTTATTTTATTTTTTTTATTTTTTTATTTTTTGGTTTTTCGAGACAGGGTCTCTCTGTGTAGCCTTGGCCGTCCTGGACTCACTTTGTAGACCAGGCTGGCCTCGAACTCACAGCGATCCGCCTACCTCTGCCTCCCGAGTGCTGGGATTATTTATTTATTTATTTTTTATTATTAATTTATTCTTGTTACATCTCAATGGTTATCCCGTCCCTTGTATCCTCCCATTCTTCCCTCCCTCCCATTTTCCCCTTATTCCCCTCCCCTATGACAGTTCCTGAGGGGGATTACCTCCCCCTCTATATGATCATAGGGTATCAAGTCTCTTCTTGGTAACCTGCTGTCCTTCCTCTGAGTGCCATCAGGTCTCCCCATCCAGGGGACATGGTCAGAGGTGTGGCACCAGAGTGTGTGAGAACGTAATATCCCACTCTCCACTTTACTGTGGAGAGTGTTCTGTCCATTGTCTAGATCTGGGTAGGGGTTTAAGGTTTACCGCCTGTATTGTCCTTGTCTGGTGCCTAGTTTGAGTGGGACCCCTGTGCCCAAATCTGCCTATCATAATGTTCTACTTGTAGGCTCCTAGGACCCTCTGGGTCCTTCTGCTTTGCCTTTCTCTCATGAATCTCACATCTAGAGTCCCACTAGAATGTCCTCTCCTCTGTCTCTGTTTCCTGGTAAGTGAAGGCTTTCGTGGGACATGCCCGTTGGGCTAATATGCAGATATAAGTGAGTATATACCATTTGAGTCTTTCTGCTTCTGAGTTAACTCACTCATTATGATCATTTCTAGCTCAATCCATTTATCCACAAATTTTGGGAATTCCTTGTTTTTAATAGCTGAATAGTATTCCATAGTGTATATGTACCACAGTTTCTTTATCCATTCTTCTACTGAGGGACACTTAGGCTGTTTCCATGTTCTGGCTATTATGAATAGGGCTGCTATGAACATGGTTGAGCAAATTTTCTTGCTGTGTGCTGGAGCATCTTCTGGGTATATTCCAAGGAGTGGAATAGCTGGGTCTTGAGGAAGCCCTATTCCCATTTTTCTGAGATAGCACCAGATAGATTTCCAAAGTGGTTGTACTAGTTTGCATTCCCACCAGCAATGAAGGAGTGTTCCTCTCTCCCCACATCCTCGCCAGCATGTGGTGTCGCTTGAATTTTTGATCTTAGCCATTCTGATGGGTGTAAGATGGAATCTCAGCGTTGTTTTGATTTGCATTTCCCTGATGATTAAGGAGGTTGAGCATTTCTTTAATTGTTTCTCAGCCATTTGATATTCCTCTGTTGAGAATTCTCTGTTTAGTTCCATGCCCCATTTCTCGATTGGGTTATTTGGTTTGGTGGTATTTAATTTCTTGAGTTCTTTATATATTTTGGATATTAGACCTTTGTCAGATGTGGGGTTAGTGAAGATCTTTTCCCAGTCTGTAGACTGTCGCTTTGTACTCTTTACGGTGTCATCTGCCTTACAGAAGCTTTTCAGCCTCATGAGGTCCCATTTATTAATTGTTGACATTAATGCCTGGGCTGTTGGTGTTCTGTTCAGGAAGTTGTCTCCTGTGCCAATATGTTCCAGGCTCTTCCCCACTTTTTCTTCTAAGTGATTTAGTGTCTCTGGTTTTATGTTGAGGTCTTTAATCCACTTAGATTTGAGTTTTGTACAAGGTGACAGATAGGGGTCCAGGTGCATTTTTTTACACATAGACATCCAGTTAGACCAGCACCATTTGTTGAAGATGCTATCCCTTTTCCATCGAATGGATTTGGCTTCTTTGTCAAAAATCAAATGACCATATGTGTGTGGATTCATATCTGGGTCTTCGATTCGATTCCACTGATCAACCAGCCTGTTGCTGTGCCAGTACCATGCAGTTTTAATTACTATTGCTTTATAGTACAATTTGAGATCAGGTATGGAGATTCCTCCAGAGAACCTTTTATTGTACAGGATTGTTTTAGCTATTCTGGGTTTTTTGTTTTTCCATATGAAGTTCAGAATTGAACTTTCAATGTCTTTAAAAAATTGTGTAGGTATTTTGATAGGGATTGCATTGAATCTGTAGATTGCTTTTGGTAGGATGGCCATTTTTATTATGTTAATTCTCCCTATCCATGAGCAAGGTAGATCCTTCCATCTTCTCATGTCATCTTCAATCTCTTTCTTTAGGGATTTGAAATTTTTTTCAAACAGGTCCTTCACTTGTTTAGTAAGAGTAACTCCTAAGTACTTTATATTACTTGTGGCTAATGAGAAGGGTGTAGTTTTCCTAATTTCTTCCTCTGCAAGCTTGTCATTTGTGTATAGGAAGGCTACAGACTTTTTTGAGTTAATTTTGTATCCAGCCAATTTGCTGAAGGTGTTTATCAGCTGTAGGAGTTCTCTGGTGGAATTTTGAGGGTCACTTATGTAGACTATCATATCATCTGCAAATAGGGATAATTTGACTTCCTCCTTTCCCATTTGAATACCCTTGATCTCCTTATGTTGTCTTATTGCTCTGGCTAGAACTTCGAGTACTATATTGAAGAGATATGGAGAGAGTGGGCAGCCTTGCCTTGTTCCTGATTTTAGAGGAATTTCCTTGAGTATCTCACCATTTACTTTGATTTTGGCTATTGGCTTCCTATATATAGCCTTTATTATGTTGAGGAAAGTGCCTTGTATTCCCGATCTCTCTAAAACTTTAAACATGAATGGGTGTTGGATTTTATCAAATGCTTTCTCTGCATCCAAAGAGATGATCATGTGGTTTTTTGTTTTCAGTTTGTTTATGTGGTGGATTACATTGATGGATTTCCGTATATTAAACCATCCCTGCATGCCTGGAATGAAGCCTACTTGGTCATGATGAATGATATCTCTGATGTGCTCTTGTATTCGTTTTGCAAGTATTTTATTTAGTATTTTTGCATCGATGTTCATCAGAGAAATTGGTCTGAAATTCTCTTTCTTTGTTGAGTCTTTGTGAGGTTTAGGTATCAATGAGACTATGGCCTCATAGAATGAGTTTGGTAATGTTCCATCCCTTTCTATCTTTTGGAGTAGTTTGAAGAGTATCGGTATTAACTCGCCCTTGAAGGTCTGGTAGAATTCAGCACTGAAGCCATCTGGCCCTGGGCTTTTTTTGGTTGGGAGACTATCAATGATTACTTCAATTTCTGTAGGGGAAATGGGACTATTTAGCTTGTTTATCTGTTCTTCATTCAACTTTGGCAAGTGAAATTGATCAAGAAAATCGTCCATTTCCCTTAGATTTTCAAATTTTGTGGCATATATGCCTTCAAAGTAGGATCTTATGATTCTTTGTATTTCTTCAGTGTCTGTTGTTATGTCTCCCTTTTCATTCCTGATTTTGTTGATTTCAATACTGTCTCTCTGCCTTTTAGTTAGTTTGGCTAAAGGTCTGTCTATCTTGTTGACTTTCTCAAAGAACCAGCTCTTGGTTTTGTTGATTCTTTGGACTGTTTTTTTAGTTTCTAATTTGTTAATTTCACCCCTGAGTTTGATTATTTCCAGGCGTCTACTCCTTTTGGGTGTTTCTGCTTCTTTTTTTTCTAGGGCTTCCAGTTGTGTCATTAAGGTGTTTATGTGCGATGCTTCCAATTTCTTTTTAAAGGCACTTAGTGCTATGAATTTTCCTCTTAGCACTGCTTTCAGTGTATCCCACAGATTTGGGTATGTTGTTCCTTCATTTTCATTGAATTTCAGAAACTCCTTGATTTCTTTCTTTATTTCTTCCCTGACCCAGGTGTCATTTAGCAGAGAGTTGTTTAGTTTCCACATACGTGTAGGCTTTTTGTTATTTCTGTTGTTGTTGAATTGCAACCTAAGCCCATGATGATCTGATAGGATACAAGGTATGATTTCAATCCTCTTGTATCTGTTGAGGCTTTCTTTGTGAACTACGATGTGATCAATTTTGGAGAAGGTTCCATGGGGTGCAGAGAAGAAGGTGTATTCTTTCTTGTTTGGGTGCAAGGTTCTATAGATATCTGTTAGGTCCATTTGACCCATGGCATTGGTTAGTGATGTTATTTCTTGGCTTAGTTTCTGTTTTGATGACTTGTCCTTCAGTGAGAGTGGGGTGTTGAAATCTCCCACTATTATTGTGTGGGGCTTGATGTGTGGTGTAAGCCTTTTTAACAGATCTTTTACAAATGTGGGTGCCCTTGTATTGGGAGCATAGATGTTCAGAATTGTGATGTCATCTTGGTTTACTTTACCTTTGATGAGTAAGAAGTGTCCATTCTCATCCCTTTTGATTAATCTTGGTTGAAAATCTATTTTGTTCGATATTAAAATGGCTACGCCTGCTTGCTTCTTGTGTCCATTTGCTTGGAATATTTTTTTCCAACCTTTTATCCTGAGGTGATGCCTATCATTATGGGTGAGATGTGTTTCTTGGATGCATAAGAATGTTGGATCCTGTTTATGCACCCATTCAGTTAGTCTGTGTCTTTTTATTGGAGAATTGAGACCATTGATGTTGAGAGATATTAACGACCAGTTACTATTAAGAGTCTTAATTTTGATGTTGTTTTCAGTTGAGCGTTTGTGTAGTTGTCTTTTTGCCATGGTATAGTTATCTATTTCCTGAGTAGTTTTGGTTGTAGCTTGACCCTTTGGGATGGAGTTTTCCTTCTAGTACCTTCTGTAAAGCTGGATTTGTGGATAGGTACTGTTTGAATTTGGTTTTGTCATGGAATATTTTGTTTTCTCCATCAATGGTTATTGATAGTTTTGCTGGGTAAAGTAGTCTGGCCTGGCATCTGTGGTCTCTTAGGGTTTGCAGGATCTCTGTCCAGGCCCTTCTGGCTTTGATGGTCTCTGCTGAGAAGTCGGGTGTAATTCTGATAGGTTTGCCATTAAATGTTATTTGGCCCTTTTCCCTTGCAGCTTTTAATATTTTTTCTTTGTTCTGTATGTTTTGTGTTTTGATTATTATGTGACGGGCAGTTTTTCTTTTCTGGTCAATTCTATTAGGTGTTCTGTATGCCTCTTGTATGTTTATAGGCACCTCTTTCTTTAGATTGGGGAAATTTTCTTCTATGATTTTGCTGAGAAGAGTTTCTGGGCCTTGGAGTCTGATATCTTCTCTTTCTTCAATGCCTATTATCCTCAGATTTCTTCTTTTCATGGTGTCCTTAATTTCTTGGATGTTTTGTGTCAGGAGTTTTCCAGATTTGGCATTTTCTTTATTGGTTGCTTCAAGATCTGTGATTGTATCTTCTAGACTTGAGATTCGCTCTTCCATCTCTTGGATTCTATTAGAAAAGCTCAGCACTGAGTCATTCACCTTCTTCTCTGAGGCCTCACGTTCTCGTTTTTCTTCTGTCTGTGTGTTTATCATTGAATCCATTTTCATCTTCATATCTTGAACAGATTTTTTAATTTCTTTCATCTGGTTGCTTATGTTTTCCTGAAAAATTTCCAGTTCTACTCTATGTGCTTCTTTTATGTCTCGCACCTGCTTCGCTGCTTCTTCGTGCATCTGATTTCTAATTCTATTTGTTTCCTCCGATACCATCCTCATTACCAAGGCTTTGAGGTCATTTTCTTGTGTTTCCATTGTATGTGAGTTCTCCGTGTTGTTTTCTTTGGGATAGCTGGGAGCTGGAGACTCCATGTTGTTTTGGGGTTTTTTGCGAATGCTTTTACGCTGTCCCTTAGACATCTTGCCGTCTCTGTTTTTGTTGGGTAACTTCCAGAGTTGAGTGGATGGAGTCTGATGATAGATTCACTTGTTTTCTCACGATTTCCGTAGGCTGGAAGCCCTGATACTTCACTGGTGTGGATGGCAGGAGGTTAGCCCTGTAGTTTTGGGCTCTCACCACCAGTGATCCTCAGCTCCCCTTTGCTGTGGATCCTGCAATCTTTCTGGGTCTCTGAGTGATCGTTGGGTCAGGCCAAGGTAATCACAACCTTTTGGGTCCCTTGCCAAGTCCCGCCAGAGATACTGGGCCCGAGCCACGTGGCGAGCTCAGCTAGTTTCTCAGGGCCTGAACCGTCTGTCACAGCAGGAGAACTGCGATTGCACTGAGCAATCACCCCGGGTGGAAGTGAGTGCTCCACCCACCCCGTGTCTCCGCAGGAAAACCAAGGCTGCTTGAGCAAGCACCCCGGGTATAACTGAGTGCCCCGCCCAGCCCGCGTCACAGCAGGAAAACTGTGGCAGTGCTGCGCACTCACCTAGGGTAGAAGTGAGCGCTTCTCCAGGCTTGTGTCACAGCAGGGAAACTGGGACCTTGATGAGCAAGCACCCAGGGTAGAAGGGAGCGCTCCACCCAGCTTGCGTGGTAGTAGAAAAACCAATGCTGGGCTGGGCAAGCACCCAAAGTATTACTGAGCGCTCCGCCCTGCACGTGTCACAGCAGGATAATTAGGTCTGCGCTGAGCCGGAGCGCAGGATGGAAGCCGGCTCACCGCCCAGCTTGCGTCACAGCAGAAAAACCCAGGCTGCCTGAGCAAGCACCCAGGGTATAACTGAGTGCTCCGCCCCGCTCGTGTCCCAGCAGGAAAGCTGAGCTTGCGCTGAGCCGGAGCCCAGGGTGGAAGCCGGCTCACCTCCCAGCTTGCGTCACAGCCGAAAAACCAAGGCTGCTTGAGCAAGCTCCCCGGGTATAACTGAGCGCTCTGCCCCGCTCGCGTCACAGCAGGAAAACCACGTCTGCGCGGAGCCGGAGCTCAGGGTGGAAGCCGGCTCTCTGCCCCGCCTGCGTCACAGCAGGGGAGCTGCGCCTCGGGCAGCCGAGCCAGCCTCTCCACAGCCCAGCTCACTGAGCCCACCCAGGATTCTGGGGCCGAACCGTCCGCTGAGTCCAGCCTGGGTCTCAAGGCACCACGCGACCCAAATCCTGTCCAGAGTCCCCTCTCCCGCAGCAACTCCCACTGTCCACCGCACTAATCGCCTCCACTGGAAGGCTCTGAGCTGCAAACCTCAGCCACCGCCTCTGGCGCTGCCGGAGCCGCTGTGGGCACTGTTGTTCTCACCGCCGCCGCTCTGATCCGAGAAAGTCCTCGCTCCTCCTGTGTGCAGGGGCCGGCAGGTCCTCCGCACCCTGGTCCCTCCGGACCGTGGAGCACTTCTGCTGCCGTGGTGTGGGGACCTTGGTGTTCCTGGCTCAGAAATCTGTGCAATTCCCTGAATTGTTCGCTGGAGCTTTCAAACACGGTCCACACTGCTCGCCGCCATCTTGGATCCCCCCTGTGACTCATTTTCAATTGACAGAAAATCACATTTTCTCAAAGATAGATTTTGATAATCAAACCTTAATTTGCATGCATTTTATAGACTTTCGTAATGATTTATCTCTTCTAAAACTCTATATAGATTAGATTCTTGTCTAAGAATTTTAAAAATATTTATGTATTCTCTTAGCATATATATGTGTGTCCCTACATGATTTGTGCACATTGCATAAGTACAGGATTCCATGCAGAACAAAACAGGGCCTCAGACAAACTAGATCCTGTCATGTCACTGTTGCATACTGATTATAGGTTTTCTGTTATTTTAATATGGAGGGAAAATAATTCTCTCATGATTGTGAGAATCTAAGAATGAGAGGTAAGATACTTTGTAATATACAAAGACCAATTTTTAAATGTCTGAGGTTATATGATTCTAGGTATGCGTGGAATGTGTCTACAGACATGATGGAGGAAATATGAGGATTCTTGTAATCGATATTTTATATACAGTATCCAATTAATAAAGCAATAATATTGTAGCTTAGAATAATTTATATGGAAAGAATTTAGTTCAAAATCTTTAAATGTTATTCCCACCTACACAGAATGTATTAGTCAAATGATTATTTATTTAGAGCTGACTAAATGCAAATAGCCAATGGACAATTTTTCAATATTTTGCCTGTCATCCTATATAATTAAAGGAAAGTTCTTTTTCTTTTGCTTTTTGTGTGTGTTTTGTTGTTGTTGTAGTTGTTGTAGTTGTAGTTGTTGTTTTGAGACTGGGTTTCTCTATTACCTAGGCCATCTTGGACTCCCTTTGTAGACCAGGCTCACTTCGAATGCACAATGATCCACCTTCATCTGCCTCCTGAATTCTGAGACTAAAGGTGTGTACCAAAGGCACTAGTGGCAATTGAGATGACCCAGAATATAAATCTTTTGACACTAAGGCTGACAAACTGAATTCATGGCCAGGATCCATGTAGCAGGAGTAGGTAACTAACTCCTAGAAGATGGCTCTTCACTCCAACATACAACATTGTCTATAATAAACTACATATAATAAAATTGTTTTAAATGTAAAAGCAAGTAATAATAGAGGCTTTTACACATTTATTAACAAATATCACAAAATTTACAGAAAATTATTTTCATCACTTTAATTAGGTTTATGTTTTAGGGGATGGTGGATGCATGTCACAAGTGCAGATGCAGGTGAGAGGCTACAAAACACATGCAGATAGAGTTACATGCAGTTTTGAAACACCGGACATAAGTACTGGAATTGGAACTCTGGTTTTCTGAGAAATATTTGTATTCCCTTTACAGTTGAGCCAACTAGCCAAGGTATATAAAAACATTCACTAATTATATCTATCCATAAATGCATTCTTCTAGATAAAAATAAAGAAATAGCTAGAAGCACATCATCACTCTCTGCAATTATCCAATGATTGGGTGGAATTTCCCACACATATATTACAGTTGCCATCTGAATCTTGCAATTTATGAATGGGGTACAATAAATATAATGTAAACAATCTTGGTTACCACTATTGGAATCCTTTTGTTATCTTGCTCATGTTGTTTTTGCATATGTCCTTGTGTCCACTCACAGAGTCTGGGTCTAATAGAGTTAAAAAGAAGGGAGGAGGAATGGGCTGAATGATTCCAAACAAAATGGAATCAAAACGAACGTTTTAGTGCTCAGGAAGTTCAGAGTTTTCTACTTTCACTGTTAATGTTGGTGCTTCCCTATAACAGTTATCAGGAGTCCTGGTCTCTATGGATAGATACACATACAAATGAGAAAAGTGTTATTTAATACTTTTGCAGTTTTCAGTCATTAACATTATATTCATATATCATTCAAATCTCACTCTCACATACTACATCCTCTTTATAAGTACAAGAAAATTCAGATTCATGAGATTTCTTGTTACTTCTACATTCACACACACACACACACACACACACACACACACACACAAACCACACACATAGCCTGCTCATTCCATTTATGTGAATGTGTTTGGGCTAGTGAATTGAAACTCAAATATTTACAACAGGTCTTGTCCTAATAGAAGACAGAGTCTCCCTCTGTCACAGAGGCAACAGTGATAAAACAGACAACAATCTCAGGAGACAATCAATGAAAAAAATTAGTGATTTTCAAATACACTCAGATGCAACATCATTAATGAATTTACCTCTCCTGAACTCAGGAGTCTAAGTAATTTCAGTAAAACATGAAGAATGATGTAAAAAAAAACTGTACTTACAAACATTATAAACAAAATTGAATAAATGTGAAAATGATTGCTTTTTCTTTAAAGAGAGTGAGTATGACCAAATAAAATCATTGCTGTGCAAAATGACATGAAATTACATAATCAGTATGAAAAGGTGCATACCGCCATCCTTCTCTAATGTCCGATCAATAAACTGCTGAAGCAGCACTAATAAAAACCCCCCTTTCTCCATCAGATGTGGATCAATGTGTGATGTGTCCAGAGGAGCAGTATGCCAACCCAGAGCAGAACCACTGTATAGACAAAGCTGTGGTCTTCCTGAGCTATGGAGATCCATTAGGTATGGCTCTTGCCTTAATAGCCCTGTGCTTCACTGCATGCACTGCTGTGGTTCTTGGGGTCTTCATGAAGCACCATGACACTCCTATTGTAAAGGCCAATAACAAAATCCTCAGCTACCTCTTACTTATATCACTCATGTTCTGTTTCCTCTGCTCCTTGCTCTTCCTTGGGCGTCCAAACACAGCCACCTGCATCCTGCAGCAGATCACATTTGGAATTGTATTCACTGTGGCTATTTCCACAGTTCTGGCCAAAACAATCACTGTAGTTCTGGCTTTCAAACTCACAGGTACCAGAAGAAGGATGAAGTATATCCTAATATCAGGGGTACCTAACTACATCATTCCCATCTGCTCCCTATTCCAAATAATTCTGTGTGCAATTTGGCTAGGATCTTCTCCTCCATTTGTGGATATTGATGCACACTCTGAGCATGGCCATATCATCATTGTGTGCAACAAGGGCTCAGTGACTGCATTCTACTGTGTTCTGGGATATTTGGCCTGCCTGGCCATGGGAAGCTTCACTATGGCTTTTCTGGTGAGAAACCTGCCTGACACCTTCAATGAAGCCAAGTACCTGACCTTCAGCATGCTGGTGTTCTGCAGTGTCTGGATCAGCTTCATCCCTGTATATCATAGCACCAAGGGCATGGTCATGGTTGCTGTGGAGATCTTCTCCATCTTGGCTTCCACTGCCGGGATGCTTGGATGCATCTTTGTTCCTAAATTCTACATAATTTTGTTAAGACCTGAAAGAAATTCTATCCAAAAGATCAGGAGGAAATTCTAGTCCTAAACTCATATTGTATGAACTACAACTTACAAATAATGGGTCTACACAGCCCCCAAATATAAGGATGCAGTACAGTATCTCGTTGCTAAGTGACTCTCACACTTTTTTCTAATGGTGATGCTAGTCAGTTTCTTATCTACTAATGCTATCTACCTTTTCCATATAATCATATGCTAAACCTTTCTTTTCATGAGACTTATCTTTTTGGCATGTGTATGGAAATGTTCTTTCCTCTCTCACATAAAAAACTTCAAAATAAACTCAAAGTATTCTTTAACACTTGGATGAATGAATGACTTTTTGACAGCTCAATAGTGAGAGTAAAATACAAGGAGATTTCAGAGAGTGAACAGTTGTTTACAGATGAAATTGAAACAATGTCCCTCTTGGAGGGGCATTTTAAAATACCCTAATAGTATTATGTGAATTAAATGAATATTACCTAGAATAGAGAGTAATGTCTTAATTAACAAATAAAAAAGTTACAAAAGATGGCTTGATAACTTTCTAGTTAATAGTATGCCTTTCTGTTGTAGAGGACCTGATTCAATAACCAGTCCAGTCTTGAGAAAATGATTATTCCAACCACCTGTACAATAGCTCCAAATAGAAAATGCAACTGATGCCTTCTTTTGGACACCATGGTTATGTGAACTCATAGGTGTACACAAAACATACTAAGACACACACTTAAACACATACATGTACACACATGCACACAATTCAAAATGCAACATTTTTAAAAGTAGTAATATATTTAAAAATCTTCACTAAGATTTGCTTTTCAGTTTTTAATTTTTAAGTTACATTTCTTTTTTACATACACATATTATTACACATAAATAAAATAAACTACCTACAGCAGGAAGAACCACAGAACAATCAAGACTTATAAAAATGGTACATTCATACTGTTTGGCTACTTGTATTTGGCAATCTTGAAGAAATTATATTTCCTATAATGGTGCATCTAAAATTCTGAATGCAAATTAATATCTTTCATATCTCCTCTTGAATAACTTAAAGCATCTATATAGACTGAAAACCATCTTAACAGCTAAACAACTAAGTTTAGTTGGAAAATTAAACTATCTTGTCTCAACTACATCAGAGACTTGAGCAAGAATAAAACTTAATTATCTATGTAGACCAGAACTGTAGGTTAGCAGCTTCCAAAATGAAAAAGAGACTGAGACAGTTTGCTTCTTGAACAGTCATCCAAAGCTCTCATGCAGGTATAATTCAACATACAGAAATCCTCCAGTGTAATCCTTCATATAAACAAACTTTTAAAGAAAGAACCACATGAAAATCTCCTTAGATGCCAGAAAATTATTTTAAAAATCCGGCACCATTAATGCTTAAATCTTGGAAAGTTCAGGAATACAAGCAAATACCTAGATATAGCAAAGGCAATATAAAGCAAGCCAATAGTCAACATCAAACTAAATGGAGAGAAATTAAATCAATTCCACTGAAATCAGGGACAAGAAAGGGCTATCTACTCTCTGTATCTCTTGAAAATAGTACTTGAATTCCTAGCTGGAGCAATAAGGCCACAAAAGAAGAAGAAAGTATTCTGATTTAGTAAGGGAGTAGTCCAAGTATCACTATTGGCACATAATGTGATAATAAACATAAGTGATCCCAAACATTCTACCAAGGAACTCTTTTAGCTGAAAAACACCTTCAGCAGAGTGGCTAGATACAAAATCAATTTAAAACCCAGTATCCATACTTTATATAAAAGACAAACAAGCTGAGAAAGAAATTAGGGAAAAAACACCTTTCACAATAGCCACAAAAATACATAAAATAACTCTAGCCAAGCAAGTGAAATGCCTGTATGAATAAAATTTCAAGTCTGTGAAGAAAGAAATTGAAGAGGTTATCAAAAGATGGAAAGATCTCCAATGCTCATGGATTGGTAGGATTAACTTAATAAAAAATGGACATCTAACCAAAAGCAATATACACTTTCAGTGAAATTCCCATCAAAATACAAACACAATTCTTTTTAGAACTTGAAAGAACAATTCTCAAATTCATTTAAAAAACACACAAAAAAAACCCAAATAGCAAAAAACCATCCTAGACAATTAAAGATCTTCTGAAGGTAACTCCATCCCTGATCTCAGGCTGTACTATGGAGCAACATTAACAAAATCTGCATGTGCCAGCTGATCAATGGAACCAATTTAAGGCTATGAAATAAATGAACACACCTATGACCATTTGATATTTGACAGTAAAACCAAAACCATACAATGGAAAAAAGACATCATCTTCAACACATCATGTTCATCTAAGTGGATGTCTACATGTAAAAAATGGAACTAGATCCATATTTATCAAACTGTAAAAAACTAAAGTGCAAATGTGTAACTCAATTTTCATAACAAATATATTTTATTGCAAACTTATTAACTGAGAGTACCTCACTTATTAACATGGTTGAGCATATGTCCCTGTTGTGTGGTAGTGCATCTTCTGGGTATATTCCAAGGAGTGGAATAGCTGAGTCTTGAGGAAGTCCTATCCCCATTTTTCTGAGAAAGCACCAGATATATTTCCAAAGTGGTTGTACTAGTGTGCATTCCCACCAGCAATGAAGAGTGTACCTCTTTCTCCACACCCTCACCAGCATGTGGTGTTAGTTGAGTTATTGATCTTAGCCGTTCTGATTGGTGTAAGATGGAATCTCAGTGTCATTTTGATTTTGCAAATGACTAAGGAGGTCGAGCATTTCTTTAAGTGTTTGTCAGCAATTTGACATGCTCAACCATGTTCATAGCTGCCTTATTCATAATAGCCAGAACATGGAAACAACCTAGGTTTCCCTCAGTAGAAGAATGGATAAACGAACTGTGGTACATCTACACTATGGAATACTACTCAGCTATTAAAAACAAGAAATTTCCAAAATTTGTGGACAAATGCATTGAACTAGAAATTGTCATAATGAGTGAGTTCACACAGAAGCAAAAAGAGCTAAATGGTATATACTCACTTATACTGAGACACTAGTCCAAGGTGTACGTCCCCATGAAAAACTGTACCTACCAGGAAAGTGGGTAAGAGGGGAGGACATCCTATTGAGACTTTAGGTGGGAGAAGCATGGGAGAATGAGAAAATAGAAGGATCCAGCGGGTCCTGGAAAACTACAGGCGAGTCTGAGCCCTGGGGTCCTCTGCAAACTATGGCAACAGCCAAGGAAAATATAGGCAGTAAACCGCGAACCCTTACCCACACTAGCCGATGGACAGGACATTCTCTACTGTTGAGTGGAGAAGGAGATCTGACTTTCACACAAAATCTGGTGCCCCATATTTGACCATGTCCCTTGGATGGAGATGCCTGGTGGCACTCAGAAGAAGGATAATAGGTCACCAAGGAGAGACTTGATACCCTATGAGCATATACAGGGGGAGGAGGTACCCCTCAGACACAGACAGAGGGGAGAGGAGTAGGCGGGAAGTGGGAGGAAGGAAGGAATGGGAGGAGACAAGGTATTGGCTAACAACTGAGATGTAATATGAATAAATTAATTTTAAAAACTTAAAAAAAGGAGAGAGTACCTCACTTATAACCCAACTAATGCAAACAATAGGAAAAGAAGATTAAAGACTACAATAACAAGTCAGAGGAAAATGGTGTCATGGTGACGTTAGCTAAGACAACCTACCAGCAGGGCACATGTAGAGTGAAGAGGCCAACTTCTATTTGGACTGCATTCTTAGTACTGAGAGGGGAACAGAAACAAACAGAAAAAATACTTTGAACCAAAATTTTCCCTGCATGCAAGATGTGAGGGGATAAAGAGTGAGCAGAAATTGAGGGAATGTCAAAGTAATTCATAGCAACACCATGCAAGAGAGCCAACCTCTGACACTATTAACAATGCTCTGCTATACTCACGGACAAGAGCCTACCATAGCCCTCCGTCAAGAGGCTCAACCAAGTAATCAATTGAAATGAATGCTGAGACTCACATTAAAACACCTGGCAGAGCACACAATTTGTGGAAAACTGGAAGCAAAGGAGGCATTGGAGGGAACACTACCTCCACAAGACCAAAACGGCCAAAAAATATGTGCCAAACAGCACTTGATGAAAGTGAAACATCAACCAGGGGCCATGTATGGACTGTACTTATGCCTGAAAATGGCTGAAGATATTGAGATGTGGGTGACAGGTGGAGCCGGTATTTGAAAAACTACAGAAGAAAATACCACAGTTAATTCACAAATTGAGCAAGCACAAACTCAAAATTGACATAGAATCAAAAGGAGGATTTTGAACTGAGGAAGGAAATCAGTAGGAAGATTAGTACCAGATATGGATGACAGAGAGACAAATGTTTCTTAGGTACCTGACACATGTGAGTAACTGTTCTATAAGGAATCCCAGTACATTGTATAAATTTTTAAATAAATAATAATTATTACACACTCAATCTGGATACCATGCTCCACGTTACATAGTGGAAAATTCACTTGCCAGCTTAAAGATTATTTTTTTCTGTCTGCCTAGGAAAGCCTTCCCTGATGACTTTCCTTTCTATCCATGTCTTAGCACTCCAGGAGAGCTCATCACAGAACAATAGGTCATGTAGAAGTTAAATGATGTTTCTTAACTTTACAAGACACAGAGGAAAATACAAACCTTGTACTCTCATCTCAAGTGCTAAGTATTCTATATCAGCACACAAACCCGACAATTTTCTGCACTTGTCCTGCTTTTCTTGCAGTCCATGTGCATTTAAAGAAGCTCATGAGCATGAATCCATCAGAAGATGAATAGAAAAATCACATAAGTGTTTACAGATTAAACAATGTACTGCTTTCCAGTTGTTATTTGCTTCTGAGATACTCAAGACAATACTTTTTTACAGCCATGACTGGAATGTAAAATGAGAAAAAGCAATTTAGTAAATCAAAAAAGTAGAAGAAATGGGTCAGCACGCAGTATTGAATTTCAAAATGGAGTATGTGTGAGGGAGATAATGATTTAGAAGTCAAATATTCAGCTTACATTCTCATGAACAAGGATAGGTTGGGTGTAGGACTGCTTGGTATTTATTAGGATTTGAAACAAGGTACACAAATCTGATGTTCTCTATAGATCTTGCTGAACCTTTAAATATCAACCTTTAGTTGGTAAACAAGATAGATATTTTTGGATACAGTAGTACTGAATAGATCTCTATATTTGACATGTATAATGATTTTCAAGGCAATGGAAGCAAAGAATTTGTTTGGATAACCTGTACCAGTGCAAAATGTAGCATTGTCCCCAGTATGATTGCTGTTTGAGACTCAATTGCTCTAAATGTGTACAGTCTCTCTCTGAATTGGGTTTTACAATACAATTCCCACTGTGTCCCCATATTGGAGTGTAGTGAGTCCTTCCTTAACCATTTCTGCACGTCTCACTGTTGATCATTTGACACAATACACTGAGATCATTTATAATTTTACTCACACAGTAATTTTGTTAGGACATTCCAGGGAACAATTTTGAACAAAAGATTTTTCTCCAAGGGGCTTTAAATTTTAAAACATGAGTGATTTCACTCACGGACCCTGGGACTGAACTATTCACATATTTATTTATCTACCCATGCTTTTCCCATGGACTGTGGACATCAGGTGCATAACCCCAGGGAAGAGGGTGTTATACATTCATCCAGTAATCGGAATCAGTGTGAAAAACAAGTGAACAAGAACATACAGCTAGAGTCTCTGGCCAGAGAAATTAAAGCAGGTCAAAAACCATAGGTGCTCATTTGAGATATGCTGATGGCAGTTCAGATACCACATTGCCCAGGTTTAAGGCAGGACAAGTATGTGTGCTTGGATTTTCCATTTCTTGCTATTGAACTTCCCCCTTCTCCTGGACAGTTTAACTCATCCTAGGTGCTTTTGGAGAATGAAGTTGAAGGAAGATAAAGAATTGGACTTGGAGACAAATTGTTTCTTCTTCATTAAACCAACCTTTGAGATAATAAACAGAGAGCACTGGGAGAAATATCTGAATACATAGTAAGTGCTTTTAAAATCTTCCATGTAAATACCGTGACACATATTTTATGAGGTATTTGATGAGGATCATAGCAATACTTTGAGTCTTCTGTCCTGTTCTCACATACCAAGAGTGAACCACTACTTCTTTACAGACACCTGGCTTTTTCTACTTTTAATTCTTTTCATGAGTGTTCTGGTTTCATTTCTGTTAGGAACATCATTTAAAGCTTTAGGATGATTAAAAACATCCCTCACAGTGACCCAACATATATAGCCCTCCTAATCATAGTTTACATTTTACCATACCCAGTGATGTTTGACTGAAATCAATCCCGTATGTTTCAACAAGTTTTATCCTATGTATATTACAGAAAATGGTTATACCCTCTACTGTATCTCCTAGTGCATGTAGTGTTTGTAGTGTTTGTGTTAGTAGTGTTTGTGGTACACATAGCTCTTGAGAGCTGACACATACATACAAAGACATTCATTCTAATGCATTGCATGTGGACACACTGTGGTTTCTGAAGCAGGATTGAGACTGGAAGGAAGAAATCAGGTTAAGGGGAACTATGTTCCTGTTGCTCCATACTTACTTGTATAGTTGTACAAACATTAGTTTTCATAGACAATCAAGTCAAGATCTTCACACTCTTGGACTGTAAAGGATATGTTTGGATTATTTGAAAAGTGAGGCTTTCACCCATCCTGGTGACAGCTTACATCCCTTTTTTGTTTGCCTGAGTGACAGTTGTGTCGTGTGATAGTTGGCAACACTTGAGAACAGACAGAGAAGCTACTTACCAATTCAATTTTGCCATTATTTAATAGCCATACATCTTCTCCCTTCATGTCTGAAATATTTATTTACTGAGACTTAAGTCATATTTATCACTTTCATTTCTCTTTCAGTAATTTTGCTTTGCATAGCTGAATGTCTTAGAATTATGGGATTCATACAAAGTTTCTAAATTTCTCAGAGATGTTTTCAAACACAGAACATTGGACAACTAGGCCACTGGTACATCTTAAATAATTGATGTTTCCCAACATTTCTTGTAAGATATAACTATTGAAAGCACAAGGCCTGAATATGAAATCCTTTTTCTATTAATAAAATTCTCAATTATAAATGTCCTGTGCATAGGTAAAGAATATTCTAATAGAGCCTATTATTATAAATAAAAACACCACAGAGATACAATTTCTAAATGGAAACTGATTGTATTTAATTCTGAGTGAAACATGTCTTTACCATCTGAGACAGAATTCAAAAACAAGACATAGAAACACTCTCTGTGGAAGATGTCAGTATCACATATTATATATGGGAGACACACTCTCAGGAATGTTTAAAATTTTCGTAATTTCTAGCTTCTTATGTCAATATAATTTCGCAACACAGGACACCTGTGTCAATTTGGAGGTGGGAGGATATGCTGTTCAATAAAGAATATTTCTTTTATTTATGACAAGTGATTGCCTGTATATCACTGTCCATAATAAACACTGTATCTTTTTATAGCACAACACCAAAGAGCCAGCGATTTGCTTTTGCATTGGCTTTTTCCATGGATGAAGTCAACAGGAACCCTGTTCTTTTACCAAATATCTCTCTGTTTGACTACATGATGTTTGGTTGTAAAGCACTGTCACAATTCACCACCCATAATCATATGATCATAAACAATGTTAGCCTTAATTATGACTGTTCAGGACATCCAAAGTGTACAGTGTCACTTACAGGACCAAACTGGGAAACAACTGCAACTATGCAGATATTATTGGAGTTCTTCACGACTCATAAGGTGAGAGTTTTTGGAGTGGGAATTTTGATATCATGTCTCTTTTGGTACAATTCAGAGATTCCAAGAAGAGATTAAGAAGGATAATTACCTCATAATTATATTGATCTATTTGTTCAAGGGCCTGAGTATTTAGAGACATGATAGGTCTTCTACATGTCCTTCTTTGAAATAGAGATGAGGAACACATAACAGCTAATAGGTTTAGCTAGAACTCTCTGAAGTAAACTGTGTTTACAAGTTCTTACATATTCATGCTGCTTCATGCTGCTACCTGTGTCCTAGGTCCTTCAGCTTTCATTTGGACCTTTCCATCCTGTCCTAAATGATCATGAACAATTTCCTCTTCTATATCAGATGACCCCTAAGGACATATCTTTAACCTTGGCCATAGTATCCTTCCTACTTTATTTCAGATGGAACTGGGTCGGGCTAGTCATCTCAGACAATCATCAGGGCATCCAATTTCTCTCTTATTTGATAAGAGAGATGGAAAAAAACACAGTCTGCTTTGCCTTTGTGAACATGATCCCAGTCAACATGGAGTCATACATGTCGAGAGCAGAAGTGTATTACAACCAAATCATGACATCTTCCACAAATGTTGTCATCATTTATGGTGACATAGAGTATACACTAGCTTTGAGCTTAAGAGAGTGGGAATCTCTAGGTATAAAGAGAATATGGATCACAACCTCCCAGTGGGATGACAGTATAAGTAAGAGAGACTACACACTTGATTCATTTCATGGGACTCTTACTTTTGCACACCATCGTCCAGATATTTCAGGATTCAAAAAGTTTGTCCAAGCGTTGGATGCTATCAAATACTCTAACAAATATCTTGCAAGCCAGGAGTAGATGAACTTTAACTGTGAAGCCTTGGCATCTAAATTTAATTCACTGAAGAACTGTTCAACCAATGTCACATTGGAATGGCTAATGGAACAGACTTTTGACATGGCCTTTAGTGATAGCACTTATGCCATATACAATGCTGTGTATGCCTCAGCCCATGCCTTCCATGAATTGATATTTCAATATATAGTTCATCAGGAAATAGGCACACTGAACAACATCAATATGATCTGTTTGAAGGTACTGTTTCTTCTATTGGAAAATGTTTAATGTCATGAAAGACATACTTTTAGAAGGCTCTCACAGACAGAAACTGAGTTTATTAGAATAGAAATATAAAGCTTGATAGGGTGAAAGATTTAGAGAGGGGGTAATGGGACAATACAAGTGAGGGGATAGCAACTGGAATAAATATTAATAAATTATTTAAAGAAAAGAGAAAAGAAAGACCAGTAAAAATGCAAAATACAAAGGTATTAGTGTGGTAGGGAATTTTGTTTATGATGCCTACTGACTTTGATACAAACAACCTTAATATCATCACACTGGTCAAAACTGGAAGTATAATCAGTGTTTGCCAATTAATCCTCTCCATGATGACAGGATAAGCCCTTGTTCATAAATTGTCAAATATGTTGTCATGACTTTACGGACTGTTTTCTCAAGTTTTTTAAACTGATGCAACACCCAGTGTAGGTATTAGGATGATTACTTGGGTTTGTGAGAGTAAGTACATAAGAAATAGTGCTGGAATTCAAATCACTACATACATGTTTGTTCATAAGTGAAAAGTTATACTTATCATTTTCTATATGTTTATGTTCTTCTTGTTGTTTTGCATTGCTTTACATATTTGTGTTGCTGTTGCTGTGTATAGATGTTTCTATTCCACCTGCCTATCTTTCCAATTATCTCTGGAAGTTAACATAAATTTTTGTAGGTAGCACTGTCTTTAGTATGTGTGTTGCTGTCTGTCTGTATCTTTCCATGAGGATTTGTCAGTGAACATGTTGTGAGGTGACTGAGTTTGTATTTTTTATGTTTTGGTCAATGTGCTTGCATGTAGGTATATCTGTGTTGCTTTGTATATGTGGGGTGTGTGTGTGTGTGTGTGTGTGTGTGTGTGTGTGTGTGTGTGTGTGTGACTTTATGTATGTATGGCTTTATACCTGCTTCTCTGTGTATGTTGGATGGGACCATAAATTTATCTTTCTGTCAGTGTCACGCTATGTGGTTGTTTTAATCTCTTTTTCTCCTGAGTACCTGTCAGGGAATGTGTGTGAGTGCCTATGAATGTGTTTTGTACTCTTCTACATCTGTATGTTTCTGTACCTGTGTGCGCTTGTATTTTTTAAGTTTGGGGGCTTGTATACATATTTCTTGTGTAAATAATTGTGTTCCTGTATTGTACGTACATTCTGTATGATTAAGGAACCTCCCTATGTGTAGGAATGTGTGTATGTGTGTGTGATAATGTGTATGTGTATGCCAGTGTGTCTGTGTATGTTCGTACTGTACATCTGGTTTTGTTCTGCAAGTATGAGCTACAAAATTCTAGGAACATTATGGTATTTTAAAAATTAAACTAAATTATTTATTCCCTTTATATCCTGAGGTTAAGCTCTTCTATCAGACACTCCGAGTCACACTTTACATCCATCCCCACTACCTACTCCTCAAAAAGTGAATTCCTCACTCACCCAAGCTCTTCAAGTTGCATCAGGGCTGAGCATTTCTTCTTCCCCATGGCCATGCGAGGCATCTCCATCAGGTTGTAGTGATCATAGAGATGTCAACTGAATCCTAATCTGACTCCTGCTCTCTCATAATTATTGGGCACACATGAAGCCTGAGGTGAACATAGGCTTTATATGTGTAGGGGTCCTAGACCCAATCTATGCATGATCATCAGTGTGTGTTTCAATCTCCACAAGCCCCTCTGGGCCCTGGTTAGTTAGCTGTTTTGACCTACTTGTAGAGCTCTGTTACTCCCAGATACTTCTTCCTTTCCTCCCAACTTGTCCACTAAATATCATACCCTTCACCCTGCGTTTGACTGTGAATCTCAGCATCTGTTTCCATCACTTCTTGGTGCAGGGTCTCAGAGAACAGCTTTGCTAGGCTCCCATGTGCAAGCATAGAAGATTGTCATTAATAGTGTCAGGGTCTCCCTTTTTCCCAAGGCATGTTCAGCTATTGGTCCAGGCATTGTTTTGATATCCCATCAATCTCACTGCTATCTTTATCCTTGCATTCTCCGTAGGCAGGGTAAATTTTGGGCTGAAATTTAGTTGGGTGAGTTGATGTTCCTCTCCCTCCACAGAGTGTCCTGTCCAGTCTACATGACCATTGCTACTATGAGTCTCACATAGACTCACTCCTATACCCTCCCAGAAGCCCACCATGTCTTAGTTCTCCAGATGGTCACAGAGATGTTAATTTTATTTATCTAGTTGCTTTAATTGATATTTTGCTCCTGGATACGTTCATTAAATTTCTCTTTAGGATAAAGTCAGATTACACTGTCTGGCTTCAAGAAAAGAATTATGCACTACAGTATGCTATTTCTATTTCAGCTTTATGACATTCTGAGGAATATCCACTTCACAAATCCAGTTGGTGACCAAGTGAATATGAACCAAAAAGAAAAATTGCGGGAGGAATGTGACATTTTCTAAATTTCCAATTTGCAACAAGGTCTTGAAATTAAGGTGAAAATTGGAAGTTTCAGCCCCTATTTTCCACATGATCAACAGCTCCATTTATCTACAGACATGATGGAGTGGGCCACAGGAAGTACAAAGGTAGGTTTGAACTGATTGTACTGATTTATCTGACTGGCCAGTAAACACTGTCATGTGTGTACATTCTAAATTAGTGAAATAAAATAGATTGTCAGATAAGGGATCAAAAAGTGTCCTCTTATACTATGTTTGTTATTTTTGCTTTTGATGTGATATATTTATTAACTCTTTGAACATTCCATAATTCCATACAGTTACATTTCTAATATCAGTGCTGTTTCTGGTTTTTAACATAACTATAATACTGTCTTTTATTACTGTGTTATATTACTGGCTCTAATGTGAGCTATAGGTTCTTTACTCCAGTCTTATTACAACACAGTGATTTTTACATTTCTGTTGGACATCTGGCACAGATGTCTAAGATATTGAGATTATTGTAAGGATGGAGTAAGGAAAATATATAAATCATTCATTTTATTATGTAATACTATTTAATTATTTTTACATTGAGCTTCTAAATTCTAAAGGCTTCTATATATAAATTTATTTTCATGAACCATGTTAGGTTTTCTAATATTTATAACCTGGTTTTTTATTCAATTAATTATATCTTTAACATGTTTATGAGCGGTTTATCTGTATATGTGTCTCTGCAGTACATGCACATATAATACACCTGGATTCCGAGAAGTGATTCATATTCCTAGGAACTTAAGATGGACTTTTGACAGAAAATGTGTTTTCAAAGTCAAACTTGGGTCCTCTTCATGAGCAATAACTATTGGTGACAATGTACAATCTCTCTGGCCCTAGAGAAGAAATTTTTCATCAGAAGAATCTTGTTTAACTCCCTGAATTATGGTATAGTGAATTCTAATCAATAATAGGATTTCATTTTTAATTCTCTGTATTATGTGGATTGTTAGTAATACAAATTTGACTTTAAGAAAAGAAATTTCACATGGTATATCTCTCAATATTATAGGTATGATTTCTGATATGGATGATGTTAAGGTATTTACCTCACATTACCCAGTTTCAAAGTTCATTGAATTTTAAATGATTCAACTCCAAGAATGTCTTCAATTTTCACATAGAGTTATATGTCATATTGCTCAGAATATATAAAACTGATAGTAAATTATCCTCTTCAGTGTGATGAGAAATGTCTATCTAAGAAAAGAAAATGTGAGCTAAACGTGTAGCTACTGAAATACATGTGAATTCTGGGGTAAGAAATGAAAACTCATGTTTGTTATAGCCACATCTAAGGAGAATATTACATGAACAACCACTGGAAGTGTATACAGAAGGCAAAACAATATAAACAATGCCCTGCCCCATATACATATCCAAAGGCAGAAAAAATAAACATAAATATGAAGATATGGAAAGAAAGAACATGACTCCAATGTTATAGAATTAAATAAAAGAATGATCAATGACATATTAAGCTAAAAATTTATAATAATTGTAAGAGGATTCAGGATAGCAGCACAGACAGATGGCTGTCTGATCAGAGAGACTGAGTCAATGGGACTGGGCTGAGAGATTCAGAACACCAGAGCTGGAGTACCCTGGGTGAGAGGGGTCCACAGTGTCTGTAACATGGGTGGGTCTGGCACCAGACCATATAAACTGGTCCACAGAGACCTCACTGTTTAACTGTGGGTATAACCCTAGGACGCAGGGTCTAGATGTCTGCCTGAGATCTGCATCTGCACTTTACATCTCAGACTTTGTATCTGGGAGTGAACAGTGAGCTGGAGGGCACCAGAGTCTGTTTATTCAGGTTCAAGTGAAACTGCAGGGTTTGGAGCGCAGGAAGATCGGACCTCACATTCCCTGACTAATACAAAGAAATATCCCAGGCACAGGTGTGCCACAGGTGTGGGCTCCTCTCACCCAAGGTACTCCAGCTCTGGTGTTCTGAATCTCTCAGCCCAGTCCCTTGGCTCAGTCTCTCTGATCAGACAGCCATCTGTCTGTGCTGCTATATTGGATCCTCTTACAATTATTAATTTTTTGCTTAATGTGTCATTGAGCATTCTTCTATTTAAGTTTATAACATTGGACTCATGTTCTTTCTTTCCATGTCTTCATTTTTATGTTTATTTTTTCTTCATTGAGATATGTATATGGGGGAGCCCACCTACACTTAGGCCTGCACTCTGCATAGCCACACAATCTCAAACTGAACTGTGGGCTATAGGTACCAGAGTCTAGGTCTGATAGCTGAGGAGAGGCATGAAGGTGGGTACCACCAGTTGATCTGTCCTCAATTCAACAGCAAAATGCAAGGAGAGTTCCCAGGTCAAAGCAGGCGCAAACAAAGGAAGGGTCCCTAAACATTAGCCACAAAGCTATAAGTGGACAGCACCCTAGCTCTCTGTGTTTGGTCAAGCAGTGGGATGCAAGGTACCAGTTGCTGGGCCTTCGTAACCAAAGGAAAACTCACATTGGGGACACAAGTGCATCTTTTCAAAGTTCCACCTGCCAATCCATGGAGAGTTCCCAGATCTGACCCTAGGTCACCTGCATGACTCAGGAAATGGTTCCCTGATACCTACTAGTGAGAGGTCTCCAAATAAAGCCATTCACCTATGACCACCTCTCGATGGTCAGAAAAGGACAATGGAAACTACAACCACACATCAGAGACAGCAAGATGACTAAAGGCCAAAGGGCCAAAACAAATGATAAGCATCAAAATAATATGACATCTCCAAAACCCAGTTATCCAAAACCAATAAGCCTTGAAACCTCTAAGACAACTGTAACAAAGAAAATGGCATAACAATCACTGGTCATGAAAATCTTTATTATTTTTTTGTTGTTGTTGTTCAGATTACTTCTCAATTTTTGTTCCCTAGCTTGCCTCCTCCCATTCCAACTTGCCTCTCTCTTTCACCCTATTCCCATCCCCTAGGATTGTGACAGAAGGAGACCCTCCTCCTTCACCATATGGTCACAGCCCATCAAGTCTAATCTTGGCAGCCTTTCTATGCTTTCTCTGAGTGATACCAGGCCTCCCTACCAAGGGGAAGTGGTCAAATATGGGGATCCAGAGTTCATGTCAGAGTCAATCCCCACTTTCCACATGACTGTGGATAATGCCCAGTTCCTTGGCTAGATCTGAATAGGGGTTCAATATTTACTGCATGTGTTGACTTTGGTTGGTACAGTAGCTTGAGCAGAGCCCCCTGGGTCCAGATCTACCAATCATGATGTTCTTCTTGTAGGTTTCTAGGACCCTCTGGATCCTTCTATTTCTCTATTCTCCCATACTTCTCTCACCTAGAGTCCAAATAAGAGGTCCCTACATCTAAGGCAAACTCCTGGTATTTGAAGATTTTCATGGGACATCACTGTTGGGCCACTGCATAATTATTAGTGAATATATGTCATGTGTGTCTTGTTGGGTCTGGGTCAACATAATCAATAAGATCATTTATATTTCCATCCATTTGTCTGCAAACTTCAAGGTTTCCTTGTTTTTAATAGCTGAGTAGTATTCCATAGTGTAAATGTACCTCAGTTTCTTTGCCCATTCTTCGACTGAGGGACATTTAGGATGTTTCCAGGTTCTGGCTATTATGAATAAGGCTGCTATGAACATGGTTGAACATATGTCCATGTTGTGTGGTGGAGCATTTTCTGGGTATATTCCAAGAGGGGAATACCTGGATTTTGAGGTTGCACTACTCCCAGTATTCTTAGAGACTGACAGATTGATTTCCAAAGTGGTTGTACAAGTTTCCACTCCTACCAGAAATGAAGGAGTGTTTGTGCGGTCATTTGAGTTTTTGATCTTGGCCATATACACGTGTGTAAGATGAAATAGCAGGATATTTTTAATTTGCATTTCTCTGATGACTAAGGATGTTGAATATTTCTTTAAGTGTTTCTCAGCATTTTGAGTTGAGAATTCTATATTGAATTCTGAGACCCATTTCTTAATTTGGTTATTTGGTTTGGTGGTGTTTAATTTCTTGTGCTCTTTATAAATTTTGGATATTAAGCCATTGTCAGATGTCTGTAGGATGTCACTTTGTTTGGTTGACATTGTCTTCTGCTTAAAGAAGCTTCTCAGCCTCTTCAGATCACATTTATTAATTGTTGACCTTAAGGCCTGGGCAGTTAGAATTCTGTTCAGGAAATGTCTCCTGTGCCAATGAGTCCCAGGCTCTTTCCTACATTTTCTTCTAACAGATTTATTGACTCTGGTTTTATGTTGATCTCTTAATGTACTTGGACTTGAGGTTTTGCATGATGATAACTATGGGTCTACTACGTGTTTCTACATCTAGACATCCAGTTAGACTGGCACCATTTATTGAAGATGCTATCCTCTTTCCATTGAATAAATTTGACCTCTTTGTCAAACATCAAGAGTCCATTTGTGCATAGATTTATTTCTGGGTCTTCAATTTGATTCCATTGATCAACCATCCCATTGCTATGCTGATACCATTGTGTTTTAATTATTGTTGCTCTATAGTACATTTGAGATCAGGTATGGAGATTGATCCAGAAGATCTTTTATTGAATAGGATTGTTTTAGGTATTCTGGGTTTTTTGTTTTTCCATGGGAAACACTGAGAAACACTTTAAAATGCTCAATATTCCTGATCATTAGGGAGAGGTAAATGAAATCACATCTGACATTCCATCCTACACCCATCATGATGCCAAAATAAAAAAACTCAAGTAGCAGAAAATGCTGTCAAGGATGTGAGGAATGGTGAACACTCTTCCATTCCTGGTGGATGTGTAAACTTGTACAACCACTACAGAAATCAATCTGGTACTTTTTCAGAAAATTGAGAATAATGATACTTAAATACACTGCTATACCACTCCTGGGCATATACAGAAAAGACGTTCAACCATACAACAAATAAATTTGCTCAATTATGTTCACCACAACCAGAATCTGCAAACAATCTAGATGCCCCTCAACCAAAGAATGTATAAAGAAACTGAGGTACATTTACACACTGGGATCCCACTCAGCTTTTAAAAACAATTAAATCTTGAAATCTGCAGACAAATTTATGAAACTAAAATGATCATCCAAAGTGAGGCTACACAGACCCAGAAATTCATGCATGGGATATATTCACTTACAAGAATCTATCAGCTCAAAATTGGTGTGCTGTGAGAGGTTTCACCAAGCAGTAGATTAGCACAGATGCTGGGACTAGCTGCTGGACACCCGGTGAAGTGCAGAGTGTGGTATGGAAGAATGGAGAGAGTGGACAGCTCATTCTCCACAGTTGTGTACAGCAGACTCTGCCTCTGACATGAACTATACTTACCCATATTTGATCACTTCCCCTTGGGAGGCCCTTGGGCACACAGAGGAAGGAGAAGAAGGAACCTGGATGAAAGCATGGGAACATGAAGATACAAGTAAGTAGTAAAATTCAGCATGTGATCTGAATTAATGATGTCAAATTGGAAAAAAACAAAATGTAATTATTTTGTAGCTTGCATTAACGACACACGTAATTGCATGAGTGCTCATAACTGAGCTTCATCCTACATTGAGATATATATTTTTAACTACATCTGTACCACTGGAAAGATATATGTCTTTGAATCATGAATTCCTTGGGCATCAGTATATTTTTACTTGGTTTTTGGGCAAGACAACATGCTATACTGAGTCCTTTTAAGATAACCATGAAATAAAATTTAAATGATGCAATGGAGAAAATAAAAATTATAAGAGAGTTCCCAAAGAATCAAGAGCACAAATCACCTCTGGGCGTATACAGTGACACCTTGAATATTTGTATACAATAAGACACTGAGTGAAGAGTTGAAACAAGAATGTAATGAAGATACAAAATATTGTTAAATAATCAACTAAAATGTAAGGGAACAACAAAATGAATCAATTAAAAACATCGGTATTCTCATCAAGAGAACATTTCAAGTTGAAGACTGGATGCAAAGACTTGAAGACAAGACATATGAGTTAGAATGCTCAAAATGTGATGAACAAAAAACAATAAAGAAGAATGCAATACAGGGGATACAAAGGGCATATGATGAACAGAACAAATTTACAAACCATGAGAACAATAGGAGAAAAATGACAGACTAACGGCACCTACATTATATCCAGTAAAATGTAGCTTTAAATTTCTTAAATAAAACATGATCAGTGGTGATACAGAGAGAGCACTTATTTATGTACTAAACTCTCAACATCAGAAATGATTCAACTTTGTTTTTGGATGTTGTTTGCTTGATTCTTTGCTTTGTTTTGCTTTGTTTTCTTTTTCTAGATAGGATTTCTTGGTGTAGCCTTGGCACTCCAGGGATCACTTAGTAGAGCAACCTGGTCTCAGAATCACAGCAATTGCCCTGCATCTACCTCCCTGAGTGCTAGGATTAAAGGCACACACCATCACAAAAAATGAGCCAGACACTGATATATATTATTTAAATTTGCTTTGTACCAAGAAGAGGATACAGAATGCTTCTATATAAAAATCCCGTTCATAGAATAGCAGCACATGAAGAATAGCAGATTCCACTATGGAGGCTCTTAAAGGTAGAGCGTAACTGTTATGTGTGTCAAACATTTAGAAACATAACTGTCAAGGCTAGCCACTACACACAGTATATTGATATCTCATAATAGAAGCAAATAGACCAAAGTTCAATAATGAACACAATTATAGAAATTCATGTGCACTGAGACAGCACTACAAATGATACTTTAAGAATTCTTTCATAATTATAAGTAAGTTGAACAAAAGTTGCCATTGCTACATAAAGACAACAGTAGAACAACAGAAAGAAAATCATCTATTAAAAAGGAATCAATATTCCAGTAACAACATGCAGAAATAATTAGATAATAATTATAACTGATAACAGAATTGTAGTAGTCACATTTTCTAATTGAAACACAAAGGCAATAAGAATTGCTTATGAGAAAGACAGGTTTGATGCCTCCATGGGAAAGTCAGAAACTCATCACATACATGAAGAGAGCTGTTCTATGAGAATAGTGGAAATGCACTGTACTGAGGTGTAATAGAAAATATTAGACAATTATCTCTAAGGTGGATATGTATGGAATAATTCTTGCCTAAACACCTACCAAGAGAACTTAGCAACAAAAGAGAAAGATCACTCTCTTAGCTGAACATGACTTGATTCCCGATATGAAAGCACACCTCAACATACATATATCAATTAGCATTGATCCATCACATAATTCAACCCAATTATAGAATCACAATTTCATCCCCAATAAAGAACAAAGGATTCAAACTGGGAAGGCAGAAATGGATCAATTGTCCATGCAGTCCCCAATTTCGATGTTCATTGTCATGCAAATGACCTTCACGTTCAATATTTTATTTTAACTTAAAATCTTTTCGATTTAAATTAAACAATCTTTATAAGAGTGCTCCCAACATTTCCAGCCCTTGTGGAGCCTGTTCACCTCAGGATACACTCTTCCCTTCAGCTCAATACAAAGAAATTCAGTACTTTCTCAAAACAAATAAACCAGGATTTGCCCACTCACCTGTTTTTCTCTTTATATTCAGTTTGTCAAAGTATACACTGTCAATTTATTCGTAGTCATGTCTGGTATCTGAGTTTCTGGAGAAGTTTCCCTGGGTGCATGAGTCTTTTAGTCTTACATTGCTAATCTGTTGCTATGATTAAATACTGATCAGAAGCAAAGTCAGGAAAGTTGATTTGGCTCACCAATGACCGTCAAGGGAAGACAAGACAGAAATTTGTGGATCGGAAGTAAATCTAGAGTCTGAAAAAGCTCTGCATACTGGCTTGTTCTGCTAGATTTTTCATAGATTCCTGCCTGGCAAGAGCACCTCCCACAGTGGGATGGTCACTCACACATAAATTACCACTGAATGAAATGCCTCACAAATATAGGAACAGTCTAGTCTGCTGGACATAATTTCTCAAGTAATTTTCCTGTCTTTTTACTATACTTGGTATCAAGTTGACAATCTTTAACTAGAAACAAAAGGCTTAACTTCTGTAGTGTTTACATACAGCACACCATCAGTTCTTATTTCTATATTTCTAGGAGTTGGGAAGCCACTCAATTTTTCATCAGTGTCTTTCCATATGTTTATATGCTTGACACTAAACAATGTACTAAGTGACATGTCCTCCATCAGTTCTTGCTTATAGAATATATTATTCATAACTCAACAAACTAATATAATATATATGGAAGAAGTAGGTAAAAATACTGATATCAGGGTGTGTCTAATTTTTCTCAGATATTGCCCTCTGTGTACAGTGCTGACTGTGGTCCTGGATTCAGAAAATTCTGGACGGAGGGAATGGCCACCTGCTGTTTTGAATGCAACCCATGCCCAGAAAATGAAATTTCTAATGAGACCAGTGAGTGTTGGTGCTGTGCAGAAACCTTCATGTTTATCATCATTTCCTACCCACTCTGAGAAACTTACGTTGTCAAAAAAACCAACTGAAAAAATAATACATATAACTTTCATAAGTAGGTGTTGGATAAAAATACAAATGTCAACAATTTCCTGAACAATAGTAAACCGTAACCCCTTATGTGTTTATGGACACTGTGACTCATTTTCCATTGACAGGATCATATTTCCTTAGGTAGCAATTTTGATAATTAAACTTCATTTTGCATGAATTTTATAGATTTTCTTCATGATTTATCTCTTCTAAAATTCTACATAGATTAGATCCTAGTCATATATCTTTAAAACATTTATTGATTCTCCTTGCATGTATATATGTGTTGCTACATGATTTGTGCACACCACATACATACAGGATTCCATGCAAAACAGAATACAGCATCCCACATGATACATCCTTTCATGTTACTGTTGAGTACCAAGTAAAAATTCTCTGTTATATTAATATGCAGGGAAATATTTCTCTTATACTTATGAGAATCTAAGAATGAGATGGAAGATATTTTGTAATATCCAAAGACCAATTTTCAAATATCTGATGTTATATAATACTCAGTAAGGGGAGTTGATGAAGCTTCAGACATGATGTAGGAAACATAAAGATTATTATAATCCTTATTTTATATACATCATCCGATCAATAATGTAATAATATTGTAGCTTAGAAGAAGTCATACAAAAATAATTGAGTTCAAAATATTAAAGTGTTATTGCCACCTACACAGAATGTATTAGTCAAATGATTATTTAGAGGTGACTAAATGCAAGTAGCTAATGGATAATTTTTTTACGTATTTTGCCTGTCATCCTATATAATTAAATGAACTTTCTTAAAGCGTACTAGTAGCAACTGAGTTGATGCAGAATTGAAGTCTCTTGACACTAAGGCTGATGAACTGAATACCTACCAAAGATCCATGTAGAAATAGTAGGTATCTAACTCCTAGAAGATGGCTTCTTACATAAATGCATTCCAACATACAACATTCTGTATAATAAACTACATGTAATGAAATTGTATTAAATGTAAAAATAATTAATAATAGATGCTATTTACATTAATGATTACTACAGAAGTTATAAAAATTATTTTCATCACTTTAATTAGGTTTATGTTAGGGGGGATGGTGCATACATGTAACAAGTACAGATACAGGTGAGAGGCTACAAAAACACATGTAGATAGAGTTACATGCACTTTTGAGGCACCTGACATAAGTACTGGAATTTGATCTCTGGTTTTCTGAAAAACATTTATATTCTCTTTACAGTTGAGTAAACAAGACAAGGTGTAGAAATACATTAACTCATTATATCTATGCATAAATGCATTCCTTTAGATAAAAATAATGAAATGGCTTGAAGCATATCATCACATTTGCAATTATCCAAAGATTGGGTGAAATTTCACACACACATATATTACAGTTGCCATTCTGGATCCTGCAACTTATGAAAGGAGTACTATACGATAATATAAATAATCTTGGGTACCACTATTGGAATCCTTGTGTTATCTTACTCATGTTGTTCATCCATATGTACTTCACCCTTCAGTCCACTCACAGAGTCTGGGTCTCAGAGAGTTTAAAAGAAGGGAGGAAGTATGGGCTCAATGATTTAATAAAAGGAATCAAGGTGAAAGGTTTTAGTGCTCATTAACTACAGGGTTTTCTACTTTCAATGTTAATGTTGGTGCTTCTCATTAACAATTATCAGGAGTCCTGGTGCCTATGGCCAGATAACCAAAAAAACTGAGAAAAAAATCTTTATTTAATACTTTTGCAGTTTTCAATCATTAACTTTCTATTCATTTGTCATTCAACTGTCACTCTCACCCTATTACATGGTCCTAATAACTCCAATAAAACTCAGATTCATGAGCTTTCTTATCACTTCTACATTCACATACACACAAATATAAACCACGCATACAACCCACTCATTCCATTTATGTTAGTGTGTTTGGGCTAGTGAATTGAAATTCAAATTTTTACAGCATGTCTTGTCCCAACAGAAGCCAGAGTGTCCCTCTGTCATAGAAGCAACAGGGATAAAACAGACAGTGACCTCAGGAGATAATGAATATACACAATTATTGATTTTAAAATACACTCAGGTACACCATCATTAATGAAATTACCTCTCCTGAGCTCAAGAGTCTAAGTGATTTCAGTAAAACATGAAGAACAATGTAAGAAAACTGTACTGACAGACAACATTATAAATGATATTGTCAACAAAATTCAATAAACACATAAATCATTGCTTTTTCTTTAAAGAGAGTGAGTATGATCAAATAAAATCATTGCTGTGCAACAATGACATGAAATTACATAATCAGTATGAAAAGGTGCATACCGCCATGCTTCTCTAATGTCCTATCAATAAACTGCTGAAGCAGCAGTAATAACAACCCCCCTTTCTCCATCAGATGTGGATCAATGTGTGATGTGTCCAGAAGAACAGTATGCCAACGGAAAGCAGAGCCACTGTATAGACAAAGTTGTGGTCTTTCTGAGCTATGAAGATCCATTAGGTATGGCTCTTGCCTTAATAGCCCTCTTCTTCACTGCATTCACTGCTGTGATTCTTGGGGTCCTCATGAAGCATCATGACACTCCTATTGTAAAAGCCAATAACAAAACCCTCAGCTACCTCTTACTTATATCACTCATGTTCTGTTTCCTCTGCTCCTTGCTCTTCCTTCGGCGTCCAAACACGGCCACATGCATCCTGCAGCAGATCACATTTGGAGTTGTATTCACTGTGGCTGTTTCCACAGTTCTGGCCAAAACAATCACTGTAGTTCTGGCTTTTAATCTCACAGGCCCTAGAAGAAGGATGAAGTATATCCTAATATCAGGGGTACCTAACTACATCACTCCCATCTGCTCCCTGTTCCAAGTGATTCTGTGTGCAATTTGGCTAGGATCTTCTCCTGCATTTGTGGATATTGATGCACACTCTGAGCATGGCCATATCAACATTGTGTGCTACAAGGGCTCAGTTATTTTTTTCTACTGTGTCCTGGGATACTTGGCCTGCACGGCCATGGGAAGTTTCACTGTGGTTTTCCTGGCAAGAAATCTGCCTGACACCTTCAATGAGGCCAAGTACCTGACATTCAGCATGCTGGTGTTCTGCAGTGTCTGGGTCAGCTTCATCCCTGTGTATCATAGCAGCAAGGGCATGGTCATGGTTGCTGTGGGGATCTTCTCAATCTTGGCTTCCAGTGCAGGGATGCTTGGATGCATCTTTGTTCCTAAGTTCTACATCATTTTGTTAAGACCAGAGAAGAAATTCTATCCAAAAGATCAGGAAGAAATCCTAGTCCTAAACTCATACGAACTACAACTGACAAACAATGGCACGGCACAACAACAAAATAGAGTTTGCAGTGCTGTATCTATATGCTTTTCGAATGACTCTCACACTTTTTTCTAATGGTGATGCTAGTCAGTATAAAATTTATTAATGTTATCCACCTTTTCCATTTAATCATGTGATAAACCTCTTTTTATGGTCATGTCAAATACTAGTGCAATTTAGTACAGGTATATACATCCTAGGCTTAAGAAGTAGATATGATTCCACTGATAGACATATTATATTAAAATAAATAGATAAGGTCCTCAGAAATTTCAGAGACCTACAGAATATGACATTTAAAAATGTTTTCAGTATTTTAAGGATTCTTTGACAACAAGACAGATCAGTTCTAGGCAGCACCATGTGTACCTCAAAGAAGATCAACATCAAACAACCTTCATATAGGGATGGCTGCAAATATAACAAAGCAGCCAGTGAGCAAAACTGACCTTGATTCTGCTACAGACAGATTCTTTATGGAATGGGAAACATTGGAATGAGGTTGAGTTGACTGACAATCTCGGCCAAGATAGTGTAAGTAAGGCCTTAATTGTTCCTGCTTCACAAATATAATGGACCAGAATGTTCAAGATGATGCTCCAACAATACAGTAGGTTTGGCATGGTTGTCCAGGAAACAAACTGTCTCTGTCTTTGTTTTCATTTTGGAAGCTGATAACCTGCACTCCTTATTTACTCAAATAATTACCTTTATTCCTTTTCAAGTCTCTGGTTGGGTTAATGGCTAGATTATTTTAGTTTTACAATTAAAACTTGTTGTTTAGGAATTAAAAATATCTTTTAAAATTGAGATATATATTTTAGATTAAAAGTTGATTGAAAATTACTTAGATACAAAGTTTTACACTCTCATAGATAGGATAGAAAATATTTTCTCCTTCAATTGCCAAATACATATGAACTGGACATTGAAAATGTAAATCTTACCTAATACTTTCGTAAGTGTTTCATGACTATTATTGTATACTAATTTGTTATATAAAGAAAATGAGCCTTTTATTGGACTTTAGGGGGAAATGTTGTAATTATGTCTTTGGGTAGATTGTACAGTTGACCAATGTTTATTCAAGTACTGATATCCTACCCCACTATCTAATTTCAAACCAGACATCGCTTTGTGTTGTTTAAACTAAGTATCTCCTTTCTTAATTTTGTGTAAGCATGTCACTATTTGTTCTCTGCATGGTCAATAGAACCCAACTAGCCAATGCTGAGAAATGACATAGAATAGAGTGGGCCATCCTGGTGCAGTGGAGGAAGAAGAAAGAAGAGGAAGAACAAAAGGGATGCAAGGGGAGAGGACCAGGAAGCATGTGGAAGAATGACCTTGACCTAGGTGATGAGGAAAAAGCAAGCACAATGTGGGAAATTTGAATGGGAGGAAGCTATAGTAGCTTGGAGATTTAAGATGGAATAATTATTGCTCAGTTTTGGGCTCAAGACTAACTAAATATATGCTAGTCCCTCTGTGCGGGTATTAGAGTATATAGCTGGTTAAAGAGTAACCACTGATTTTACTAAAGTGATATATTAATATTAAATATTAATAACCATTCTCTATATGATTACTGGATACAATGTTGTCTTAAATATATTGGAATTCCATTGAAGGACACACAAGGTTTATATAGACTTCAGTTTCAAAGGTTATGGTGTAATTAGCGGGAATTGAGGGGAGAGCAGGGGATCAAATAATAATGACCAGAATATCGTGAAATTTTCAGACTTTTCAAAGAGTCTTGTAATAACAATGTGATCTGTGATGTGTGTGTGTGTGTGTATATGTGCATTAATTTTTGCATAAAACATTAGGAGACCTATGAGAAATAAAAATAACTGTAGAAATTAAAGATACAGGTGTTATGTGAAGGCAGTATGTAGAAAAATACAGGAGAATATATTATAGTTTTCTTTTCTTTAATTAAATATTTTTATTTTTTACATATACATTTAAATTAATACATGTATATACAATAAACTACATAAAGCAGTGAGAACCATGACACAATCAGGAATTACACAAATGTTACATTCTTAGTGTTTTGACTATTTGTGTTTGACAGCCTTGAAGAAATCCGCTTTCCAATCTTGGTGTGCCTAAATTTCTGAATGTAAATCAGTCTCTATCACATCTTGCCATTATCAATTTAAAACATCTATCTAGACTTAAAAACATCTTAACCTCTATAATGTATGAGATAATCAAGAAGCAGAAAGAGTCAAACGGTATACACTCCCTTACATCTGCACACTAGCCCAAAGGGCATGTCCCATGAAAGTCTTCATTTGCCAGGAAAGTGGGACAGAAGGGAGGACATTCAATTGGGACTTTAGGTGAGAAAATCAAGGGAGAATGGGGAAATAGAAGGATCCAGAGGATCCTAGAAACCTACAAGAAGAACATTATGATGGGAGGATCTGAGCCCAGGGGTCCTGCTCAAACTATGGCACCAGCCAAACACAATATGTTCAGGAAACTTCAAACCCCTACCCAGATCTAGCCAATGGACAGGATGTTCTCTAAAGTTGAGTGGGATGTGGGGTCTGACTTTCACAGTAACTCTGGTTCCCCATATTTGACCACATCCTTTGGAATAGGGAGACCTGGTGGCACTCAGAGAAAGGATAGCAGGCTATCAAGAAGAGACATGATACCCTATAAGCATACACAGGGGGAGGAAGTCCCCCTCAGTCACAGTCAGAGGGGAAGGGAGTAAGGGAAAAAAGGGAGGGAGAGAGGAATGGGGGGATACAAGGGATGGGATAAACATTGAAATGTAATATGAATACATTAATAAAAAACATCTTACCCTCTAAACAACTAAACTTCCCTGTAAAACTAAGCTACCTAGTCCTCAACTCTATCAGAGACTTGAGAAGGAATAAACTTGATTATCTGAGTATGCCAGGAGTGCAAATTAGTAGCTTTCCTAATGAGAAGATGACAAAGACATTTTGTTACCTGAGAAGTTACCTAAAACTCTTTATTATGTTGGAGCATCTTCTTCAGCCTTCTGGCCCAATATATATGACAGACATATTTGTGAGTCAAGGACTACTGAGGACTTGCTTACTCTGTCTGGGTAGAGTTTGGCCACTGACTCTGCCTGCATCCAAGCTTGCCACTTTTTAGGCAGAATTCTGTCTGTGGTAGAAATTATAAAATTTGCCCAGTGGCTTCTTTGCCATATTTTAAGCCATCTCCATAAGGAAGTTTTTGATGCTCATCATTCTCTTTTATGTAGGCTGGATGTTCACAGGAGTTATCTTGTCTCATTGTCAATGAATCTTTAAAATAATAAAATCATTTTCAAATGCCTGACTTTGTTTATCTCTGAGGTTTTTGAAGACATTATCTAACTATCCTACCTGACCTTTCACTCAGCCTTGGTAAGATCAAGTGTAATGCCCGTTTTTACCAGGTTACTATCATAGTTCTTTTGTGACTTGGATATGGCTACACAAAAGTCATGAAGTTAAAAATATGTTATTGTTCTGTGAATCTATTCAATAGTAAGATTCATAAGAGATATGGTTATCAGAGTTTGAAATGCCACCTAAATATATACTACATGTATGTGACTGTACCATAATGAAATCTATTAAATTGTAAATTAATTTAAAAACAAATAATTATTATTACACAAGATTAAACTGGATATCATGGTCAATCTCATATACTGGAAATTTCGTTTGTCGTTTTTAAAGAGGAATTTCTTCTGTCTTCCTGAAGGGCTTCTCCAATCACATTATTCTAGATTCACATCTTAGCCCTCCAGGACAGCTCATCACAGAACCACAGGTTAAATGATGGTTTTGGAATTTACAACAATTACAGAGGAGAGTATATTTCTTAATTGCCTCATCTCAAATGCTAATTAAGGCATGTCACCACTCACACCAAAGACTTGTCTCATTTAGGATGCTTTTCCACTGGTCTCTTTCATTACAAGAAGACCATAAGCACACAATCACCAGTATGTGACTGGGAATTTTTATGTACGTTTACATATTAAACACTTATTCTGAGATACGTAACACAAGACTTTTTTATTGAAACTACTGGAAAGTAAAATGATAAATATCCATTTAGAAAATCAAAGATAATGAGGAAGAAATTGCACAGAAGAAGTTACTGATCTTTGAAAACTGAGTATCTGCCAGGGAAATCATTATTTAGAACTCAAAAATTATTGGTTGCTTGTAAGGCTGATATGTCTTTCTCTTTATTTGAAATTAGGAACACAGGTCTGATGTTGCTCTCTAGATCCTGTTGAACATTTAAATATCAAACTCGAATGTATAAATAAAATGTGGGTCTGTGACTAAGTCGATGATTTTGGATACAACAAGATTCAGTATATTTCTGGATTGGGCCTGCTTATGGATTTTCAAGACAATAGGTGGAAAGGTTTTGTTAGGACATCATATACATGTCACAGGTGTAGCATAGTCCCCACGGTGCATGGTCTGTGAGCTTCTTTTGTTCTAAACCTGAATGGCCTCCCTCTGACTTAGACTTGGCAATACAATTCCCACTCTGTCCCCATGACCTGGAGCATTGTGAGTCCTACCTAAACCATTACTGTGGATCTTTGGACTCAATCCACTGACATCATTGCTATTTGTGTTCAAGTAATCAGCTTGATAAGACATTTCAGGGACTAAATTTAAACTAAATGGCTTCCTCCTAGGGACTTTAAAGTTCACAAATGAGTGATGTCATGGAAACTAAGACTGAATTATCTTCATATGTATTTACCTACCATGTTTATCAACTAAACTGGGGGCTGGGGACATCAGATATCAAGACCCAGGATATAGAGTTTTCAAAATTCCTGCAGGGGTCAGGAGGAGGGATCATCCTTTGATTAGAGGAGAAAGATGAAAATACATAAGTGCCCATCTGATATGCTGATTTGCATGGCACTTCACATTCTATATCGTCCAGGGTTGAGGCAGAAGAAATATGTTCACTTTGACTTTCCTCTTCTTGCTCCTGAACATTCCAATTCTCATGGTCAGTTTCATTCATTCCAGATGCTTTTGGAGACTGAGGCAGAATGAAGATAAAGAAAGGACTTTTTTGTTAAGTTGTCCTTTTACTTTTGAACCAGTACAGAGGCCCATGCACCTGGAGGATTGGAACAAACTTCTGAATACATAGTAAGTGCGTTCATATTTTTCCAGGAAAATATCATAATAAATATTTCAGGAAGTATCTTAGGATGTAGATCAACACAGTGCTCTGAGTTTTTAGTCATGTTCTCACAGCATGCAAACCAAGAAAGAACTTTAAATCTTTGAAAGACCTATTGTGATATTTCCACTTTTACTTCAATCAGAGAGTGATCAGTTTGTTTCCACTTAGTCTCCCATTTAAAGAGTGGATGCTGAACAAAAAAGGGACTGAACCTTGATCCCGCAAATATATCCCTCTTATTCATAGTTTCCAGCTGCACAATAGCCAGTGATTTATTTCTAAAAGAAGTCTCATGCTAGTTCAATTAGTTATAGCATATATACGTGCAAGTAATGGCCATAGACTATGCTGATAGACCATTCATCATTCATCAGTGTGTGGTTCCTGGTGCATAGTCTGGAACCAGTGGTGTTTGTGACACACAAAGCAGCTGAGACCATTTATCTAGACACACAGTTACTCTATCCAAATCCTTGCATGTGGTCACTCTATGCCTTCTGAAGCTGTGTTGACAATGAAAAGAGCAGATCTGTCCACAAGAAACTTTCTGTAGGTTCCTGTGGCTCCCTAATTCATTTGTATACCTTTTTCAAACAATGGTTTATATGTATGACCAAGTCATAAATGAGAAAAAGCACAAACTTTGTCCAGATATTTTATTCTGTATACTGCTGTTTCAACATTTAATATTGGCATATTGAAATTTCACTGCAATTTGTGAATGTTCTACCTCTCAGTAGGATTCCAGTGTTGTTACTGTTAACATAAGGGTAGTCAAAAGACATTTTCTAGAAGAAAATGCTGTTATTAGGTATAAGCTGTGTGACTAAATCACATATGTGTGTAAGCAGAAAGGTGATGAACGATACTGGGATTGTGATGTCTGATCTTTATCTCTGCGCTCCGATCTGTAAATCTCTTGAAGACAAACTGGAAGCAAGTATATCCCTGTACATGTAAGGTCAGACTAGATTACAGCAAAGTATGATTTGAAACCGAGGATTCTATTGTCCCTTTGTGGCCCAAATAATCATTGCTCATGGCCATTCCTACACGTGAGAACATACATCTTTTACCAAATGTGTTTCTCTTTATGAAATTATTTAAATATAAATCTTTAGGAAATGATTCTCCTCCTGCAATAGATGAACTCAAAGAAAAGACAAAGAAGATTACGATTGCTAGAAAGGGATATGTTAACTACATTGACCAATAATAAAAATGTATTGTAAGTATAGGAGCCAAATGCCACCCTCACCAAAGTCCACTGTACCCCTATAAATCATTTCCTTACCACCTTATCCAATGTTGTTAATTTTAAGAGAATACACTGTCCACCCAATGACTTGCACAACACATGTATTGTTTATATTGCTCAATAATTCCACGTTACACACTTGATCAGAAATATTCCTTTATCAAGCCATTGGTCCTGCTTTACTTAGTAACAGAGCACAAGAAAACAGAGATGAAAACATTTTCTGTGGTAGATGTCAATAACACATGTTATATATGGAAGAAACACTCTTATGACTGTTTAAATCTTTCACAAGTTTCCAGCTTCAGATGTCATCACAATCTCACAACACAAGACATTTGTTTCAACACTTGGGGGTAAAATGCAATACTGTCTAGTACAGGATATGCCTTGTATTGACTACAAATGATTATCTGTAGATATGTTCATGATAAACACTCTGTCCTTTTATAGCAAAACAACTAAAAAATTCCCGTTTGATTTGGCATTGGCCTTTTCCTTGGATGAAGTTAACAGGAACTCTCATCTTTTGCCAAATATTTCTCTACAATTTAGAGACCTAGCAGCCGGTTGTATGACTCTATCAGAATTATATAAATGGTTGAGAGCTGAATTAGAAAATGAGTTTGTTGAACTTTTACCTAATTACCTCTGTGACATGGAACCTTCCTGTAGTGTGTTGCTTACTGGTCCAAACTGGGAAACATCAGCAGCATATCAGACATACATGTTACAACCTCAGGAGGTGAGATTTTGTTAGGTGGGAAAATTTGAAATCATGTCTCCTTTGAATCAACTCAGATATGTTAAAAGAGTTTAAGGAGGATCCTGGCCTCATGATTATGTCAATCTACTTGTTTAAGGGTACTTCTTCTACAGAGATATGATAGGGCTTTGTCACTTCGTCATTTCAAATAGAGAGGAGTGAATAAGTAACAACTAATGGGTATCTCTAGAGCATTGTGCAGAAAAAAATGTGTATAAAAGTTCTTAGAAATATATGCTGACTCATGCTGCTTCCCATGTCCTAGAGTCTTCACCTCACCTATGGACCTTTCCAGCCAGTCCTGGATGATCGTGAACAATTTCCAAATCTGATTCAGATGGCCCCCAAGGACATATCACTTGCTTTGGCCATGGTCTCCTTTATACTTTACTTCAGCTGGAACTGGATTGGTCTAGTCATCTCAGACAATGATGTCGGTATCGAATTTCTCTGGTATTTGAGACGAGAGATGGAAAAAAATACAGTCTGCCTTGCCTTTGTGAACATGATCCCAGTCAACATGCAATTATACATGTCAAGAGCTGATGTGTATTACAACCAAATGGTGACATCATCCACAAATGTTGTTATCCTTTATGGTGACATAGATACTACTCTAGCTATGAGCTCAAGAATGTGGGACTCTCTAAGTATGCAGAGAATATGGATCACTACCTCACAGTGGGATGTCAGTATAAATAAGAGGGACTTTCCCCTTGAGTCGTTGCATTTAACTTTTGTTTTTGCACACCACCATGCTGATATTTTAGGTTTAAAAAGTTTTTTGCGATCATTGAACCCATTCAAATACTCAGACAAATATCTTGCAAGCCTAGAGTGGATGTACTTTACCTGTGATGTCTTCTCATCTAAATTAAAAACACGGAAGAACTGCTCTTCCAATACCTCATTGGATTGGCTAATGGAACAGACTTTTGACATGGCTTTTATTGATGGCAGTTATCACATATACAATGCTGTGTATGCTGTGGCCCATGTGCTCCATGAGATAGCTTTTCTACAGGCAGATCATCAGCAAATGATCTACCACAACAATCTCAACATTAATTGCACTAAGGTACTGTTACTTCTCTTGGAATGTATTTGGTCTCATCAATATCATACTCTTTTAGAGTCTCTCACAGGCCAAATCTGGGTGGAATAGGAAAACTTTTTAATTAGGAAGATTTATGTACCGTTTCTAGCTAAGGAATGAAATCTAGAGGATAGCGTATATGCAGAATGTGAAGTCACTTGAGATGAGGGCACATTTTTCAATGAAGATCATGGATTTTGATACAGAGAACCTGAATAGTATCACACTGGCTCTAACACTGGAAATATAATCAATGCTTCCTTAATCAATCCTCTCCTTTATGAGAAGATGATTCCTTGTTCATTACTTGTCAAATATGTTGCCATAATTGCAGAGTATTACAAATTTTCTCTACTGATTCTGCCACCTGCTATAGACACTCATGTCCTTACTTGTGTTTGTGAGATTAATTACACAGGAATCAAATCTGGAATTCAGTTTAATACATATATCTGTGTTCAGTTGTGCGAATATATATTTATCACTTATCTGAATGTGTTTGCATGGCTTTGCATCTGTTTGTATAATTGTGTGACTCTGTACGTATGTTTTTATGTCAGCCTTCCTATCTTTTCATTTCTTGGTGGAAATGTGCATATGTTTGTCTGTTTATCAAAGTCTTTTTGTATAGGTGATTGTGTCTGTATGTATCATCCTGTATGTATTTGTCAAGTTAATATGTTTACAGGTGCCTCTGGTGTGTGTGTGTGTGTGTGTGTGTGTGTGTGTGTGTGGGCGCACGCATGTGTGTTTGGGTGTGTGTGTGAGTGCATGGATGTGTTGTGTTTCTCTTTATTTGCCTGCGTGAATGTGCATCTGTGTTCCAGTCTATGTGTATCTCTGTGTGTTTGGTGTTGTTATTCTATCTGCCTTTCCATGTGCCTTTGTATGTAAATACGAATTTATCAGTATTTCAGTGTCACTCAGTGAAATTGTCTTTATTTGTGTATAGCTTGCTTGTGTACATGTCAGGCAATGCATGTGAGTGCTTGTGTATGTGTTTTGCATGTTTCTACCTCTGTGTGTCAGTGCGAAGGCCCTACTGCTAATGTCTGTCTATCTGTGTATCATTGTATGTTTATTTGTGTGTCTGTTTGTGCAAAAGAGTGTGCCACTGTATTATGTGTATATCCCTGAATCTTTGTGAATATTTTTGGGTTTACATGTTTGCTTGTGTGTGTTGTATATCTATGTTTTGTTTTACAAGTATGTCTAATTGCTTGGTAGACTCTAAAAGAAATAAAATTCTGGGAATAATACAATAATTTTATTTATCAAGTTGCTTTCATTGATATTTCACCCCTGGGCATTTTTACTAAAATTCCCTTTTGGAAGAAATCAGAATATATTTTCCGACTTCAAGTGAGGAAATACACATTATAGTGTGAAGCCTGTCTTTCAGCTGCACTCTTTTGTGAGGAAGACCCACTTCACTAATCCTGTTGGTGACAGAGTGAATGTGAACCAGAGAGAAAAACTGGGAGAGGAATATGACATTTTCCATATTTCAAAATTGCAACACAGTCTTCGACTTAAGGTGAAGATGGGAAGCTTTAGCCCATACTTTCCACATGGTCAACAGCTCCATTTATCAGTAGCTGTGATGGAGTGGGCCACAGGAGATAAAAAGGTGGGTTGAACTGACTGTGCTGATTTAGCTCCAACAGCACTAAACACTGTTAAGTGTGCACATTGTAAGTTAGTGAAATGAAATAGATTGTGAAACAAGAAAGCAATTGGGGGAACCTATATTATTTTTCTTCTTCTCACTTATTAAGGTGACAGTTTTATTAATCCTTGACAAATTCAGACATGTGCACTATGTACTGTAGTCATATCAGAGCCTGTGTCTGATTTTAGTATTAATATGAAACAGTTCATCACCTCTATTTGGTATTATTTCCAATAAAGTAAGCAAAATTATTTTGATAACAATCTTCTTACCACACAGCGGTTTCCTCTCGGATATTTGAACTCTGGCACAAATGTTGAAATGACAGAGGCTAATTATAAAAAAGGAGTAAAATAAACATATGCAAATAATTAATTTTTAAATACTTCGTTATTTAGGTATACAGTGTTTTGGTGACATGTACACTTGCTCCCAAGAAGCAAGCAACAGATGTTGTTCTACAGATGGTTGTGAACCACCATATGGTTGCTGGGAATTGAACTCAGGGCCTTTGGAAGAGCAGGCAATGTTCTTAAACTCTGAGCAATTTCTCCAGGCCAAATCATTAAATTTCATTATTTTATACTGTCTAACTTTTTTACAAAAGTCTTAAAATTTAAAAACTCCTAATCATGAATTAACATTTTCAGGAACCATGTAGATATTCTATAAATTATAACATTGTTTTTCCTTTCTTTCTCTTTTACTTTTATGTCATTATATGTGTGCTACCTGCATGGATATTGTGCAACACTGGCACAAGTGGTGCAGATGGATGCCAAAAAGAGATGTAGATCCTTAGAAGCTTAAAACAGTTGATAGTCAGACTTTGGGTTCTAAAAATCAAATTTGGATATTGCTAGTGAGCGATAAATATTATTGAAAATGGTTCATGTTTTAATCCTTCGATGATGCCATGTACAAGAAATTGCCCAATTGATGAACCTTGCTTGTTACACTTAACTATGGCATAGTTCTTTTTAACTAATAAAAGGCTGTCTACTTTTCTTCTATGCAGGGGAAGGATTGATAGTAATAAAAATTTGGCTTTCATAAAAGAAATTTCTTGTTATGGCTCTTATATGGGTGGTTTAAAGTATCTAAGTTGCAAATTTCATTCCATTTTAAAAAAGATAATTACAGGAAAGATAATTACAAGTTTTATCTGAAGTTATATATCAGGTTGATAAGATAAAATAAAATGTATAGTAAATGATTCTTCTAAGAGTGGTGATAAAAGGCTTTCTAAGGGAAAAGAACATGTAAGTTGAAGGTGTAGCTACTGAGCTACATATCCGTTCAGTGGGAAGAAGTGAAGTTTCATATTTCTTAACTACACATTAGCTCAACTTTACATGAGCATCCACTGGAGGAGTATGCAGGAGTGAAATAATACAAGCATTGTTCTGCTTCTAATTTTGCATATCCCATTGAAGAAACAAACAAACATAATCATAACGATATTGAATAAACATGACTCCAAATGTTAGAGTTATACATGTAAATGAGAGTGTCCCATGACAAATTGTTAACAAACTAAAATATGATTATAAGAGTATTCTGAAAAAATGAAGAAAGTCAGATATGTTCTCTAGGAACATACAATGAGATATTAAAACTTGCATACAATAAGCCACTGAGTGACTATGGGACAAAGGACTTCAATAAAGATAAAAAATAAAATCTAACTAAAATAGATACCAAAAATCAAAATAAATAAAATTAAAACAACAGTATAAGGCCACACAAAGAGAATACTTCATAATGAATATAGCTTGTCAATTCTTGAAGACCAAGCATAAAATTTAGAAAATTCAAAGTATGACGAAGATAAACCAACAAGGAGAATAAAAATGATAGGAGATCAAAGGGATATGATGACAAGCTCAAATTAATAAACCATTAGCACAAGAGGAGAGAAAGGAAACACTAAAGGGATCTACATTGTATCCAGTAAAATGTGCTATGCATTCCCAAAGTACAACAGTTTTTGTGGTCATCTAGATACAATATTCATTTAAATACCAAAGTCCGATCATCAAAAAAAAAAAAAGCGAACTAGCCCTTGGCATATTTTATTTACATTTGTTTTGTAACAGAGCAGAGAAATACAAGCTTAAAGAGAGAAGCTGCATTAATATAAAGGTCCCTTATGGATATCAGCCAATTCCACTATGGACATTCTTAGAGGAGAGTAACAGTGGTGTATATGAAAAACTTAGAGACATAGCTGCCAACCCCAGTTACTCTATCCAGTATATTTATCCCCCATAAAAGAATGAATCAGACAAAAATTCAATAATAAACAGTTACAGAAATTCATGCCCACTGTATATGTAAAATATTGAATAAAATTGTTTTTAAAAAGAATCAATTCACTACTTCATCAATTAGTTTTCATCTTTTAATATACTTTGTATTAAGTATACTAAGCACTAATGGACATGTGCCCCTCAGTTCTTGTATATGAAATAAGCTCATTAATATCACAATAACATAATGTATAGGAAAGATATCAGTAAAACTTCTGATGTCAGTCTGTGTCTACTTTTCTCAGATGCTTCCTTCTGTGTGCAGTGATGACTGTGGTCCTGGATTCAGAAAATTCTCAAGGGAAGGAATGGCAGTCTGCTGTTTTGAATGCATCCCATGCCCAGAGAATGAAATTTCTAATGAGACAAGTGAGCATTTGCTATTGTGCTAAATTCTTTATGTGCATTATCCTCTCCCAAGCTCACTGACATTACAGAGCTGTCTAAAAAGCAACTGCACAAATAAAATGGGTCATTTTTCTAAGTTTGTTTTTCCAGGAATACAATTATTAATATTTCTTCAACAACAACCAACTCTTATGACTTTATCCTCACTGAATCTTATGAATTCATGGAGGATCACATTTTTTTCTAAGAAAGAGTTTTGATAATCAAACTGCAGTGTTAGTGAATTTTATACACACTATTTTCATAATAATTAATCTCATATAAGAAGTCATGTAGATTAAATTCCAATCATATCATTGAAAATATTATGTTCTCTTTGTATGTATGTATGCATCCCTATGTGACTTTGTGCACACCATTTATGTACAGGAGGCCATGTAGAACAAAACAGGGCATCAGACCCGATGAGATATGTCATTCTAGAGTTGGTACCAAATCCAAGTACTCTAATATTAACATAGAGGGAAATTTTCATTTGTAAAATTTAAGAAACTGCTAAGTATAAGACAGAAGATTTTGTGTAATATCCAAGGGTCTATTTTCAAATGTTCAATGTAACTCATATCTAAGAACATGGGGCTAAGTGGTCATTCATCATGTAGGAAATATGATAAACCTTTTAATTTTATATATATCACTCATCTACTAATCATATAATTTAAAAGGTTAGAGTGGTTTTGTACTGAAATCAAGTACTAAAAGATATTAAAATGGCATTCCTCCTACTCAGCTCCTATTATTCAAATGATTATTTATTTAGGGTTGGCTAAATGCAAATGACCAATAGATATTTTCCCCTATGTAATGAATTTCAATTTCTCTAAGGATATATATGGCCATTGAGATGATTTAGCAGTTAAATCTCTTGCTACTAAGACTGATGACCTGATTTCATCCCCAGGACTCATGTATAAAAAATAGATTAACAACTCCTGGAAGATGTCTTCTGACATCCATGCATTGCACCATACGTGATCCTCCAATATAACCAAACTAATTGTAATGACATTGTTATCTATGTGAACGTAAAGAAGATTAAAGGTGGTTTACATAAATGAAAACATAAAAGTTACACAAATATTATTTTTATTTTAATTATCTTATATATGTGGGGTGGCTGCATACATGTACACAATTGTAAATTCAGGTGGGAGGAAACGAATATCCCCGTGGAGATGTGCACTCGTGTTCTCTGAAAACCAGTACATTCTCTGAAAAGCTGAGAAAAACACCTAGGATATTATACAAATTATTTAACTACAGCTGTTCATATATGAATTGCTGTACATGAATAGAATAAACTCCCTAGAAGCACATGATCCTCTCTGCAGTTGTCCAGTGATTCCATGCAATTGCAGTCACATTTACCACAGCTGCCATGGTAGGAACGACAACTTATGACTGTAGCACTATAGTTTACACCATCAATCTTTGTTACCACATTTGAGGATTCTTGTGTTATCCTGCTTATATTGATAAAACATCTATTGCACCCTTGAGTACACTCAGAGTCTGGGTCTCATGGAAGCTGAAATTAGTGAAGGAGGAAGGGGCTGAATGATTCCAAACAAAACAGAATCAAGAAGAAGGGCTGTTCAGTGCTCAGTACGTTCAGGTTTCTACTTTCAGTGTTAGTGTTAGTGCTTCTCATGAACAAGTATCAGGATTTCTGTGTCCCTAGTGACAGAGGAGCATACACATGAGAGAATATTTATGTAATTGCCTACAATTTTCAAACATTAACAGTATATTCATATATGTTTTACCACTCACTTTGGCCCTCCTATTTACCCAATATAACTCAAGTTTCTATCAAACTCATAAACTATTTTGTTACTTTTAGATGTACTCACACACACATATACACACATACACAAACACACACAAAACACATACAACCACACACATATCCTATTACTTCCTTCTAATACTGTTTTTATGTCACTGTGTTTGGGATGGTCAGCTGAAACTATTACATCTATAATAGGTCTGGTCCCAGTAGAAGACAGAGTCTCCCTCTGTCACAGAGACAGCATTTCTAAAACAGTCAACCACCTCAGGAGGCACTGAATGTATGGGATTGGTGAATTTTTATTTTTAATTTATTTAATTAATTTATTCAGATTGTATCTAAATTGTCATCCCATCCCTTGTATCCTATGTTCCTCCTTCCCTCCTGCTTTCACTCTAGTCCCCTCCCCTATGTCTGTGTGTGAGGGGGACCTCCTCCCCCACTATATGGTCATAGGCTATGAAGTCTCATCTTGGTAGTCTGCTCATCCTTTCTCTAAGTGCCACCAGGCCTCCCCACCGTGGGGAAGTGGTCAATATGGGACACCGGGTTTCATGGAAGCATCAGTCCCATCGTTCCACTCAACTGTGGAGAATGTCTTGTCCATTAGCTAGATCTGAGTAGAATTTCTATGTTTACTGCATGTATTATCCTTGGTTGTTGCAATAGTTTGAGCAGAAGCCCTGGGACCAGATCTGCCTGTCCTAATGTCCTCGCATCTATCTCAGTCTCCTGGTAAGTGAAGAATTTCATGGGACATGCCTTTTGGGCTAGGGTCCAATTATAAGTGAATGTATACCATGTGAGTCTTTCTGCTTCTTGGTTAACTCACTCAGTATGCCATTCATTTGTCCACAGATTTCATGGTTTCCTTGTTTGTAATAGCTGAGTTGTATTCCATAGTGTAAATGTGTAAATGTACCACAGTTTCTTCATCTATTCTTCAACTGAGGGACATTTAGGTTGTTTCCATTTGTTAATGTTATATGTACTTACACACACACACACACATGCACAAACACACACAAACACAAACAAACACACAAACACACATACACACAACCATGCATACAACCTACTACTTCCATCTAATGTTGCTTCTATGTCGTTGTGTTGGTGCTGGTGAACTAAATATCTAACACCAATCACAGGTCTGATCCCAGTAGAAGACAGAGGTTTCCTTATGTCATAGAGACAGCATTTCTAAAACAGTCAACCACCTCAGGAGGCACTAAATATATGAGATTGGTGATTTTAAAATAAAATCAGCTACACTGTGGTTAATGAATTTACCTTCTGGAATTCAACAGCATAAGTTGTTTCATCATATCACAAAAATTGAATGACACAGAAATTATTCTGTGAATTTGTATCCCATAAAAAAAATGAGCATTATAAAATGGAAGTATCACAGTGTAGCAATTTCCTTCAATTATATTCTCAGGATAAATACAGATATTGCAATGCTGTTCTAATAAACTCTCAATAAAATGTGACAGCAGCACTAACAAAACTTTCCTTTCTCCATCAGATGTGGATGAGTGTGTGAAGTGCCCAGAGGACCAGTATGCCAACCCAGAGCAAAACCACTGTAGGCACAAAGTGGTGGTCTTTCTAAGCTATGAAGATCCATTAGGTATGGCTCTTGCCTTAATAGCCTTGTGCTTCTCTACATTAACTGCTGTGGTCTTTGCAGTCTTTGTGAAGCACCATGGCACTCCGGTTGTGAAGGCCAATAACAGAAACCTCAGCTACCTCTTACTTATGTCACTCCTGTTCTGTTTCCTCTGCTCCTTGCTCTTCCTTGGCCATCCAAACTCAGCCACCTGCATCCTGCAGCAAATCACATTTGTAATTGCATTCACCATGGCCATTTCCACAGTTCTAGCTAAAACAATCACTGTAGTTCTGGCTTTCAAAGTCACAGCCCGAAGACAGATGAAGTACATCCTAGTATCAGGGGCTCCTAACTACATCATTCCCATGTGCTCCCTATTGCAAGTAATTCTGTGTACAGTTTGGCTAGGATCTTTTCCTCCATTTGTGGATATTGATGCACACTCTGAATATGACCATATCATCATTTTGTGCAACAAGGGCTTAGTTACTGCATTCTACTGTGTCCTGGGATACTTGGCCTGCCTGGCTCTAGGAAGCTTCACTGTGGCTTTCTTAGCCAGAAACCTGCCTGACACCTTCAATGAAGCCAAGTACTTGACATTCAGCATGCTGGTGTTCTGCAGTGTTTGGGTCACCTTGATTCCTGTATATCACAGCACCAAGGGCAAGGTCATGGTTGCTATGGAGATTTTCTCCATCTTGGCTTCCACTGCAGGGATGCTTGGATGCATCTTTTTTCCTAAGGTCTACATAATTTTGTTAAGACCACACAGAAATTCTGTTCAAAAGATCAGGAGAAATATTATTCATAAACAAATAGTTCATGAGTTTCAATGTAATGTTTCTGCATAACCAGCAAATACTGGGATGAAATTCAAGATCTACTTGCTTTTAGAATGACTCTCATTGTTTCCTATAAAGATATTGGATAGCATTATCATGATGTCTACTCATTCTGCTATTGTTTATGTTTTCCATAAAACTTGGATCCTTCCCCTATTTCACAAGACCTAGCTATTTGGAAAAAGTTCAGTGTGGAACTGTAATTTACTGCTATAAAATACAAAAAAATAACCATTAAGAAAAAGTTCTAGCTTTAATATTTTGATGAATAACCATGACTTTTGTGACAACTCAGTGGTGGGGGTAAAATACATGATATTTTAATAGAGAGAACTGTAGTTTGAAGATAAAGTTAATACAATGTATTCTTTGCTGTGGGAAGGAAAGATACCTTAATGTTATTCTAGGAATTAGAGTAATGTAACATAGAATTGAGAGAAATATTGTGATGAAGAGACAGAATATTTTAAAAGATATATTGATGACATTGTCGTTATTAGTATGCCTTGTGCTTTGAGAGGACCTGATTAAATTTCCATTGTAGTCTTGAAAATTGATGCTCCCAACCTCCTGTAACAGTAGCTCCAAAACACATGAGATGCCCTGAACCTACATGTCTAAACAAAAATACAATCACACACACACACACACACACACACACACACACACACACACAATTACATTTTATTTAAAAGATAATAGGATATTACAAAGACTGTACTAGGAGTTTGCTTTTCAGGATTATAAGATCTACAATGGAAGGATGAGATGTGAGAAAAGATGACTGGGTCTCTCTTTGTACATCTCTGCCAGGGACCAAATGGCCTGAGGCCGACCCCCACCCATTCAGCATTTGCAGCAAACATCCTGCTGGGCCACTCATTAGGTATGCAAGGCATCCGGCTTAGTCCTGAGAAGACAGCGATCTGATCCTGAGATAACCACAGAGACATCCTGCTTTGTCTCACCTGGAAGACCCCTCCCCTTGCAAATGTTCCCGGGGCTCACCCCCAGAAGATTTTGTACTTTTCCACTACTCTCCTTGCGTACCCCCGCCCTCACTAAAGCAGGTTTTAAAAAGCCTGCCATTACCTTCAATAAACGGCTCTTGACAAGCAACTGTTCGCTTGAGCTCTGCGTCTCTCTCGCCCATGTCTTTAACTGCAGGTTGCGACCCCCCTCGGCCCCCCAATAACTGACCAGCTGGACTGGTTGGTGGACTAGTTACATGGACTAGTTATCCTAGTTACATAGACTAGTTACATCTCATGTAAAAACACTCAATTTACATTTAAGAGAGACCCAGTAAAACATTTACACAAGAAGAATAGCTTGTTTAAATGATCTCTTATACTATGTGTGAATTGTAGATACACTGACCTTCAATTTTTATGCATATGTCACATCATCTCAATATTTTGTTATTACACTAGAAACTACCATGATGGGCTTTTTTTGCATCAATATCCATGCGGCAATATTGTGTACCCTACTACTGAAAAAGGATTCTAAGATATATTTATATTTTTACTACAGTTATGGCTTGTTGGCTAAGAGCACTTGACAGTCTTGCAGATGGTCCAACTCATTTATCAGAACCTACATCAGGTGGCTCATAACCACTTGCAATTCCAATTCCAAGACATCTAATACCCTCTTCTGGACTCCACAGGTACATGAATACATGTGTTACATATGAATACACTGAGGCACACAGATGTACACAGAAAATAATAGTATAAACAGGCTTATATGCATATTACTAAGTAAAAAAGAGCTTAAATGGAGTTACACGAAATGGTAAGGGACACAATGGCTCTTCCTCACAATAGGTCAGTGACAGGTATAGGTTATTTTTGTGGTGTTGGTCCATGGTATCTCATGGGCTTACCTAAATGTTATACCTATTGCCATTGCTCTTGATTCCACTCAGAATTTGAAATTGAGGCCCTTATCTCTTGAGTTAATGGAGAGAGAAATCAAATTAGTGCTGGCCTGGGAGCTCAGCATTCTTGGAAAACATACACGGTGCCAGAAGGTATACTAGTGGGAGAGAAAAGGTGTACAACACTTTCACCCAGGTGATAACCCTGTGATCCATCAGAATGTCTGGCCTAGCAAGAGATGCTCACTGGTGCAAGAGTAACATGAATGCTATGGGAGTAATCAACCAGCTTTTGTTTGTACTTAAAGCCCACAACATGAGTTAGGGCATTGTGGCAAAAATGGTGAAGGAGGACCCTTTATTCAGTCTTAGTAACAGTGTGACCAACACCCTCTGGAAATAAGTTCATAGAATTCTCAAAAGGCTAAAAGTGAAACTGCTACAGGATCTAGCATGTGCCCAAATAACTCTGTATGCTATGACAGACACCAACACATCCCTGTTGTATTTTCTAAGAAGTTGACTCGGTGACAATGTGTGTCACTGTTGAATGGATGGACGGATAATGAAAATGCACCATATATACCGGAGGCCTCGAAGCAAGTCGCTTCTGGCTGCCAGGGGCCGGGGGAATCTTCGGGCTGGGTCCCGTCCCACCCTCAGTGAGATAAAGTCATTCTCTAGCTATCTGAGGGAAGTGTGTGGCTACGATCCTCGCGGGGGGTTTATCCGATTCCCCCCCCCCCCTGCTGCTGCCCACCCTGACTGCCTCTCAGCGCAGCTTTGGCCAAACCATTCTTCCCATCACCCTTTCTGTCTCCTGACCTTCCTGAGGGGTGGGTGGGTCGAGCGCAGGTGTCACTGCTCTTTTCTCCTCTACCTACCGCTGCCCGTGCCTCCTCGCTCCGAGCCTGGGGAGGGATCACGCGGGGCAGAGCCTTGCCATTGTGCCGGTGGTGCGGAGCTCTGGGGTTTTCTCAGTTGGTGGTGGTTTGAGGTTGGAAGGGGCCTTGCACATGCCCGCGTACGCGGTGCCCCCCCATCCCCTTCCCTTCCTCCGAGGGTCGCCTGGAGATGAGGGGGAAAGGGGGAAGGGCGGCGGTGTTGGGCTCCGGGTCCCACCCGTCTCCCTTCACCCGTCTTGCCCCGCGGTGTGCGGCCCTCCCGAGCGCGCCCCCCCCCCCCCGTGTCGGCCCTTCCCGAGACGTGGACGTGCCAGGGCGCGGTACCTGCGTCTGCTTGTGCGGTCGTGTGGCGTCACCTGGTTCGCGGTGCAACCCCCCCCCCCCCCCGCTCTCCTCAGCAGCATTCCCATGGTTGGGGAAATGCGGGTGACCTGTTGCCCTCTCTTGGGGATCGGAGCGGTCCAGGACTCTGGCGGCGGGATTGATCTCTCTCTCGGAGGCAGCCTTTGGGGAACCGTGGCCGCCGAGACGTGTCTCAGCGCGTCGATGGACGATGTGGGGGCCCGTTCCACTGTGTCGTTCCTCCTCCCCGCTGGCACGCGGGTGGAGCCTTTTGGAGGGGCGTCCTGGCCCCGCGGCTTTGCGGCGGCGTTGTGTGCGTCTTGGGGGCGCTGGGGGAGGCCTCCTGTGCGTCAGTCCGGCCCCGGGAGGGGATAAGAGAGGCTTAGTGGCTTTCGGTGGTCCGTCGGTGGTGGGTCCGCTGGCCTCAGTGCGTGTGGGGGCTCGTCTGGCCCCGCTGGCCTTCTGGGAGGAGGCGTTTGCGCTTCTCTCTTCCCCGGTGGGGTGGCGGCGGGGGCTCCGGTCGGTGGATACATGGGATGGGCTAACAACTGAGATGTAATATGAATAAATTAATTTTTAAAAATTCACAATAAAAAAATTTCGAGGCCAGCCTGGTCTACAAAGTGAGTCCAGGATGGCCAAGGATCCACAGAGAAACCCTGTCTCGAAAAACCAAAAAAAAAAAAAAAAAAAAAAAGCACCATATACAAACACAATGAAAATCTGTATAATTCTAATAAAAACTAATTTTTATAAAATTGATTTGATCTGGAAATATTTATATAGGTAAGTTAACTCACACTCAGATAAGCTAAAGTTCAAATGTTTTAACTAAGTTTTGCACCATAGATGAATAATGTTGATCCAAGAAGGCATAGGTTTCTTAGCAAAAAAAAAAAAAAAAGAACAATGGAAGGTTTTGTAAAATTTAATTAAAAAACAGGTATCTAAGTAAAAACCCCAATGTCAACCTTAATTTCTCTTGATGGACAGGGAACCCTCAGAACCTTCCAAAAGAAAGAATATTATCATTGTTCTTAGTCACCCATTAGAAACATATGATGAGCCCCTATGTCTGAAGTCCTCATGAATAAAGACAGAGAAATTAAGCTGAAACTGATCTGGAAGCGTCCTCCATACTGGTTTATGTTTATAATGCAGGAAAAATGATGGAGAAGAAAGGTCATCCATCTAGTTACCCAGATGTAGGTACAGCACTGACATAAAAGGTAAGAAGTGGAATGGATGTTTGGGTGGCAATCAACCATCTCTGATAAGATTTTTTGCCTGCTCTATGAAAGTACGTACACACATGTTATATAAACCTGGTCAAAACATGTATGGCTTATGAGGTCACAAGCTCAAGGGAAGAAATTCTACTAATCTACTGACGAATGGACAGGCCGTCGTTCAGCCTTCTGCATGTTTATTCTTATGTCCGCTGACACCTATTTTAAACTTGATTTATTTTTGGTATTTACTGCCTCTACCTCCCTTCTCCACTTCAAACACTCCTGACACACCAAAAATACATACGAGAGAAAGAAGTTTATTGGAGAAATGTGTGTAAACCTGTCTGCTTCTCCTCATGGAGTTTAAAGTTGATGGAAGCATCTTGCTTTCTCTCTGGGAGCACCATCCTCCAAGGACTCCTCTTTGAGTCCTCTTGCACTCTGTCAGCTTCAAGATGCCATCACTTCTCCATTGCTCTATTTTCTTTGAACTGCCACACAGTTTCCCTCTCAAACCTCTCCAATTCCTCTCTCTCCTCTCTCTCTCTCTCTCTCTCTCTCTCTCTCTCTCTCTCTCTCTCTCTCTTCTATTTATACTTCTCATAGTCCTCAGAATTAAACTAACTGCACCTGACAAAGACCATTTCCTACACAAGGCAATCATCACTATGGACAAACTAAATCCCATACTAAGACCTTAAACTTGAGAATAAAACAGATACACCTTTACATAACTTACCTGATCTACAAATTTCTGACAATGAGTGGGATTATTTTTCATTCCCTGTGGCAAAACGTTCCACTGATACTTTGATAAGGTCTCTGAAAGTATGCTAAATGCAAATTTATGAGAATCTTCAGGATGCAATTTAATAGTGAGAATACAATGTTTTAGATTTATAACAATAATACAATAGTATTTGGGACTAGCAACAGGAAAAAGAAGACCAGCTTGAAGGGCCCTTATATGAGGCATAGTCTTATCTACAGTTCTTAAATCTTGTAAAAATCTCCATCTCCCTGATTTGTCTGCTCCAGTGTCTAGTATTCCTTAAACATCATTCCCTTCGACCTTTATGGTTTTTAGAGGTCCCTATTTAGGTATCTCCTGAGACCAAGCTATTACTTCCATGAAACCAAATCCCTCTTTGCCTCTATCCTGCTTTTAATATTGCATTAGGCAGCTGAACAAAGGGAAGCCACAGAAGCTGAGCTACCCGCTGATTCTTGTGCAATTGTACAGTCTCCTTTAAAGACCTAATCATAATCTTTATTTCTCCCTGGAAGTCAGAGGCAATTACTTCTGGGAGTACTTCAAATATTTTCTTATAATTTGAACTACTTGCAGTTATAAGGCCAAAGGTACCTAAAAGTAATGGCCCATCAAATCTAGTCCCTATTAACTGTATTCCCTCATAAAGAGAAAGCAGATAATCCTTATCTACTGCAAGATCTAATCCTGCACTTCCTGATGTTGCTCTTTGCAGGTCTAAGATGTTCAACTCAGGGGCCAAAGTATCCGAGCTACTTTGTTCCTCCTCCTTGTGCTCTCTTTCTAATTAGGGGCTAAGGGCTGGCCCTTTATCCCATTTTTTGTCTCCCCAACTGTAAGTGGGGTCTCATCATTGTGAAACTTTGATTTATGCTCATATTTCCAATGCTTTTCTTCCTTACACTGAGGACATAACCCCGGAGACTTGTTCATCTTTTGAAGGTCTGCTTTTCCTTGTAGCAGTCACCAGTAACAACAAGACCACAAGAAAAAAAAGAAATTTTCTAGTTGTTACCTCCTTGTAGGTTTTGATGGCACAAAAATGTTTCCATTATAAACCTACACTGTAGGCTATCCTCTGGACCTAGCGCTGGTTGAGGCATTCACAATCCCTGTTTTTCTAATTAATTCCTGGCAGAGAGTATAGGCATTTTTCATGTAAGTTGTTTTAATATCTGATCTCTCAGAGGGAGGAACAAACCTTTGTAGCATCTCTTCTAGCCTGGCTCTTAATGGAGCAGCCTCCTCCTCAGTGGATGCTTCCTCTACAAAGAACTGCATTCCACGTTTGTCTAATAACAGATCTCTAATATTTACCCACAAGGAAAATGTCTGTGCTGGTCTCTGACTTGAACCATGAGCTTCATAATATCTCCTCATTTCTTTTCCTACTCTTTTCCAGTTCTCTAAAGGCGGGCTTCCTTCCCACAGGAACGAGGGACTCACTTTTAACAAAAAGTCATAAAATTATGACAACTTCTTTTTTGAGGTTTTTATTCCTCTATCTTCAGACATATGACTTAAAACTGCCAAGAACATAACTCTCTTCTAGGACTGAGATCGCCCCATGGTTCTTACCTACTTGCCCTGTTGGCTCAGCCTGTCCTTTGCTGAGGAGTCTGCAGCACTCTATGGGGAGGTCTTTATATCTGTTTGAAAAAATATGTAAAAAGAGGAGAGATAACCTTGCTCCAAGCCCTTCTGATCGGGCACCACCGGCCATGGACAGGCTCAATCAGGGGTAGGTCCCTGGGAATGGGGGTTCTAGAAACGTCAGTGAACAGAGATTAGGTGTGGCAAACAGACACACCCACACAGAGAGTCTTGCATCTGAGGGTACTTTGCAGCTAGCAGTCTAAGCTGTTAAATATACATTTCAAAAGTGAAGGGAATGTCGTTACATTTTCCCACAGAGCAGGTTCAAGCATAGGCAGTTCAGGTACAGAATGCAAAGTTATTGTGTTGTCATATTTGGAATTACAAAGTTGAATGAAACAGTACCAGGTAGAGAACACACAGCAAAAGACGTCATCATTTCTAAGTTACTGGCTTTGTATCAATATGTATGTGTTCCCTTATTCCAGGGTTAAACTTCTCTCCCTTACAAAACTTTGCAGCACCTGTGTGCCAAGACTGGTTTTCATTTTCTATTAGTTCCATCTCTGATAGCTGAGTGTTACTACCTGGAATTTTTTGAAATACTCCATTTCTTTGTAGACCATAGCATAACTTATTAAATAATGGTTCATTTCTAGCCATGTTTCTTTTAAAAGTGGAAGTAATGCAGGACTACTCTGGACCTGGACAGTTCCTGGCTGCAGTCCCAAGTCAGGGTCATCTCCTAGTGACCATGGTTATGTCTGAGATTCCTAATTTGGGAGTGAAATGCTGTTAAAACTAAAGAATAAAGAATATATCAAAGCACAATGAAAAAATTAACAGCAGCTTTACTCCCAGCAGAAAATCAACCCTAGTCCAGGAGATACTTGCCTTTTCGGGGGTCTTAGCATCAGCCCTGCATGGTATTTGTCACACAGATTCCACTGGAGGGGTGACAAAGCCTGACTCCCTGACTTCCATCCCAGGACTCATACTGCACAAAGAGAACCATTTAACTAAGTCCGTGAAGAAGCACACATGCATACACACTACATAAATAAATAAATAAATAAATAAATAAATAAATAAATGTAAAATATTTGTATTATTAAGTGTTCAGCACACACAAGCAAGTGATTATTGTAAAGATGATTAAATGAACAACTGAATGTAATCTTAGCCTCCTTCACCTTCATCTCTTAGTCTTGTTTGCGTATCCTCAAATTCTAATCATCCATCCCTCATCTAAAAATGAGATAATAAAACTCAACATTTTGAAGAACAATGTATTTCATTGTATAAATTCTTTACTTAACCAGATTTTAATTATAAATATGGTTAGAATGAGATGAGATGAAGGCACACTGGATAAGAGCACTGGGAGGACTTCTGTAGTTCTTGAAGTCAATTTCTACCAAGTGCACCATGGCTTACAACCATCTGCAATGAGATCCTGGTGCCCTCTTCTTGCCTGCAGGCATGCATGTAAGGAGAACATTGTGTACATAATAAATAAACAACTCTTTAAGAAAATCTGATTATATTTAGAAGAGACAGGTGGGATTTGGTTTAAAGGGGCATCACCAATAAATAGCTGTGGAGATGGCTATCACTCTGGATTTCACCTGGATTCCAGAAGACACAGAGGAGTACAGAGGAGAGGTGAGTAAAATTAGGAAATTTCTTCTTCACTTATTGCTCAATGCCAAGTCAGAGGAAAATGATATCATGGTGACTCAAACTAAGACAACCTACCAACAGGGGACATGTTGACAGAAGAGGAAAACCTCTGTATAGACTAGATTCTTAGTAGTGAGTGGGGAACAGAAACAAACCCCAAAATACTTTGAACCTAAATTTACCATGGCTTCAATATGTGAGGTGTTACAGAGTGAGAGGAAATTGAGGGAATGTCCAAGTAATTCATATCAACACCATGCAAGAGAGCCAACCTCTGACACTATTAACAATACTCTGTTATACTCACAGACAGAAGGGTACAACAGCTGTGTTTTTAGAGGCTCAGTGAAAAAAATCAATTGAAATGAATGCTGAGAATACATTGAAATGTGGCAGAGCACACAGTTTGTGGAAAAGTGGAAGGAGAGAAGGCCTTGGAGGGAACACTAGCTCCACAAGAAGACCAACAGCGCCAAATAGTATGTGCCAAAGGGGGGTTGATGAGACTGAAATATCAAGCAGAGGCCATGTAGGGACTGAATTTAAGCTTGAAAATGCCTGAAGGTATTGGGATATGGGTGATAGCCAGGTTGTGGTGGCACACGCCTTTAATCCCAGCAATTGGGAGGCAGATCCATGCAGATCTCAGTGATTTCAAGGCCAGCCTGGTCTACAAAGGACAGCAAGGGATACACACAGACAAATTCTGTCTCCAAAAACAAACCTTTTAAAAGACCACCATTTAGAATAATACTGAAGAAAATACCACAGTTATTTCACAAATTGAGCAAACACACACTCACAAATGGCATAGATTCAAAACGAGGATTTTGAACTGAGGAGTGAAATCAGTAGTAAGATTAAAACTAGATATGGATGACAGACAGATAAACACTTGTTAGGTACCTGACACATGTGAGTGACTCTAAGGTATCCGACTACATTGTAAGAATTTTTAAATAAATAATTATTCTTACACACTAAAACTAAATACCATGCTCCACATCTTGTAGTGGAGATTTCACTTCCCAGCTTAAAAGATGAATTTATTTCTATCTACCTAGGAAAGTCTTCTCTGGTGACTTTCCTTTCTATCCATGTCTTAGCACTCCAGGAGAGCTCATCACAGAACCACAGGTCATGTATAAGTTAAATGATGTTTCTTAACTATACAACAAGACACAGAAAAAATTACAAAGTTTGTCTTCTCATCTTGAATGCTAAATAATCTATATCAATGGACAAACGTGACAATTTTCTGCATGAGTACTGCTTTTCTGGAACTCCATACTCATTTCAAGAACCTCATGAGCATAAATTCATCAGTAGATGAATAGAAAAATTACAAAAGAGTTGACAGATTAAATAAAGTGTTGCTTCCTAGTTGTTATTTACTCTGAGAAACTCAAGACAATACTTCTTCACTGCCATGACTGGAATGTAAAATGAAAAAAAGGAGTTTAGGGAATCAAAAAAAAGTAGAAGAAATGGTTCAGCCCACAGTATTGAATTTGAAAATGGAGAATCTGGGAGGTTGACAGTGATTTAGAACTCAAATATTGGGCTTACATTTTCATGAACAAGGATTGGTTGGGTGTAGGACTGCTTGCTATTTATTAGGATTTGAAACAATGTACACACATCTGATGTTCTCTCTAGATCTTGCTGAACCTTTAAATATCAACCTTTAATTTGTAAACAAGGTAGATGATTTTGGATATAGCAATACTATGTAGATTTCTGTACTGGGCCTGTTTATTGATTTTCAAGACATTGGAAGCAAAGGCTTTGCTTGGATAATCTGTATCAGTAAAAAGTTGAGAATGGTCCCCATATGGTTGCTTTTCGAGTCTCAATTGGTTTAAATGTGTAAATCTCTCTCTGCCTTGTGTTTTACAATGCAATTCCCAATGTGTCCCCATAAATTGGAGTGTTGTGAGTTCTTCCTTAACCATTTCTGTGTGTTTCCATGTTGATCATCTGACAGAATGCACTGAGATCATTTTTATTTTCCTCACATAATCATTTTGTTTGGACATCAAAGGAACAAATTTGAACAAAAGAATTTTCTCCCAGGGATTTAAATTTTAAAACATATGTGAGTTCATTGAACTATTCACATATTTATTTACCTACCCATGCTTTTCCTATAGACTCTGGATATCGGTTGCACCCCAGGGAAGAGAGTGTTAAAAATTCCTCCAGCAATCAGCATCAATGTGGAAAACAAGGAAACAAGAACATACAGCTAGAGTCTCTTTGACCAGAGAAATAAAAGCAGGTCAAAAAACATAGGTGCTCATTTCATGTGTGGATGGCAGTTGAGATTCCACATTGCCCAGGTTTAAGGCAGGACAAGTATGTGTGCTTTCATTTTCCATTTCTTGCTACTTAAGATCCCCCTTCTCCTGGCCAGTTTGATGCATCCTAGGTGCTATTAAAGAATGAAGTTGAAGGAAGATAAAGAACTGGACTTGGGGGCAAATTGTGTCTTCTTCCTTGGAGTAAACCCTAAGAAACTAGGCAGAGAGCATTGGAACAAATATGTGAATAAATTGAAAGTGCTTTTAAAATCTCCCAGGTAAATATCTTGACACATATTTCGTGGGGTATTTGATGAGGATCATAGCAATACTTTGAGTCTCCTGTCATGTTCTCACAGCCTGTATAACAAGAGTGAACTATTACTTCTTTACAGCTACTTTGATTTTTTCTACTTATAATTATCTTCAGGAACTTTCTGATTTTATTTCTGTTAGGCACCTCATTGAAAGCAGTAGGTTGACTGAAAAAAACATCTCTCATAGTGACCCAACAAATATAGCCCTCCTAATCATAGTTTCCATTATACCATAGCGAGTGATGTATGACTGAAAGCAATCCCATATATTTCAACAAGTTTTATCCTTAGTACATTACAGTAAATGACTGTACAGTCTGCTGTATCTCCTTGTGCATGTAGTGTTTGTGTTAGTAGTGTTTGTGCTACACATAGCTCTTGAGAGCTTCCACATAGATACAAAGACACTCTCTCCAATTCCTTGCATGTGGTCACACTGTGGTTTCTGAAGATGTATTGAGAATGGAAGTAAGAGATCAGGTTACTGGGAACTATGTTCCTGTTGCTCCATACTTACTTGTATAGTTGTGCAAAAACTAGCTTTTATATATAACCAAGGTGAGTTCTTCACACTCTTGGACTGTAAAGGATATGTTTGGATTCTTTGAAAAGTGAGGTTATCACTCACACTGTTTACACTTTAGATCTTTTTTTTGCTTGCCTGAGTGGCAGTTGTATCATGTTAAAGGTGGCAACACTTGAGAACAGAGAAGTGACTTACTAACTAAATTTTGACATTACTTAACAGCCATACATCTTCTCCTTTTATGTATGAATTCTTTATTTTCTGAGACTTTAGACATATTTACCTCTTTCATTTCTCTTTCCATAATTTTTCTATGAGTAGCTGAATGTTTTAGAAATATAGGATTCATACAAAGTTTCTGAATTTCTCAGTTGTTTCAAACACAGAACATTGGACAACTAGGTTATGAATACAGCTTAAAATTTTGATGTTTCCCAACATTTGTTGCAGGATATAGTGATTAAAAGCACAATCCCGAATCTGAATTCTTTTTTCTGTTACTGAAATTCTAAATGATACATGTTCTGCATAGGTAAAGAATATTCTAATAGAGACTATTTTAAAAAATAAAAACACCACAGAGATACAACTTTTAAATAGAAACTGACTGTACATAATTCTGAGTGAATCATTCAAAATCATGTAGTAGGTTTGAAGTACATTGGACAGATAGCACTTGACATGGAAGAGAGATGAATTATTTTTTCTCATAAACAAAACTATAATATGCTATGGTTTTATGCCAATTGATGCAATGATTGTTTTTATTTAAAAATTAACATTCTCACACACCTTTGTATTCTATTTTATAAACATAACTTATGGCATTTACAAAGCTACTGGAAGTTCTGAATGTTTCTTGTTCTCAGTAGGGAGCTAAAGTTATGTTAGTGTTACGAAAAAGTTAGGCAAAATAATGTTTTTGAGACATTTTTTGGTAATGTCTTGGTTATTATGGATTCATTTGATAGAAAATGATGTCTTCAATCTAACAGTAATCTGACTGCATCTGCCTTTCTGAGTACTGGCATTACAAGGCATGTACCACCACATCTAGCTAAGGATGTCTTCTAGGAGAAAAAATATGTTACCAGGATATGCGCAGTGTGAGTACATCACATGTGTGTGTAAACAAAAATAGATGAATCATAATTGGGTGGTGGTTTGTGAACTTAATCTCTGATCTCAGGGACAGAAGCAGGTGTGTGCCTGTACATTTGAGTCAGAATAGTCTAGAGCGATGTATAAATTTTAAAAGCCGTGGATTTTATTATCATATTGTGGCCTAAAAAATTCTTGTCCACACAAACATGTGCATACATATATTTTTATCAATTATTCTTTATATATAAGAATTTGGATAACAACAAAATTTACAAAAGGATTTTATTTCTCTAGTAGTCAAACTGGAAGAAAAAACACAGGAGATAGCGATGGATATGAGGTGATTTGTTACATATATTGCCTCTAATTATAAATAAATTTAAGTGCAGGAGCAAAATATAGCCCATTATAAGGGCAACTGTGCACCCATAATTCCTCCTTTAACTGCCTTAGCTAATTTCATTAATTTTATTATTAAAATCTAAGGCATCTCACAATCAAATATATTTTGATATTGCTCAATAATTTCAAATTAAGATTTCTTTAGAAATTCTCTTTGGTCAAACGTATGCTCGTGTCTTTACCTTCTGAGACAGCATCCAAAACAAGACATAGAAACAGTCTCTGTGGAAGATGTCAATATCACATATTATATATGGGAGACACACTCTCAGGAGTGTTTAAAGCTTTTGTAATTTCCAGCTTCTTATGTTATTATAATCCCACAACACACGACAGCTGTTTCAGTCTTTGGAGGTGGGAGGAAATACTGTTCAATAAAGGATATTTCTTGTATTCATTACAAATGATTAGCTGTATATCTCTGCCCATAATAAACACTGTATCTTTTACAGCACAACACCAAATAGCCAGCGATTTTCTTTTGCATTGGCTTTTTCCATGAACGAAGTCAACAAGAACCCTGGTCTTTTACCAAATATCTCTCTGTTTGACTTCATTGGATTTGGTTGTAAGACACTATCACAATTCACCAGTCATATGCATATGGCCATAAACAATGTTCTACCTAATTATGACTGTACAAGAAAGCCAACGTGTGGAGTGTTGCTTACAGGAACAAGATGGGAAACAACAGCAATAATACAGACACTCATGAACCTGTTCTTAATTTACAAGCTGAGAGATTTTGGAGTGGGACTTTTGATATCATGTCTCTTTTGGTACGGTTCTGAGATTCTAAAAAGAGTTTAAGCAGGAGAACGACCACATGATTATATCAATCTACGTGTTCAAGGGCCTTAGTATTTAGAGACATGATAGGTCTTCACCTACATGTCCTTCTTTGAAATAGAGATGAGGGAAGGCATAACAGCTCTATAACTCTCTGAAAAGAAATGTGTTTACAAGTTCTTACATATTCATGCTGCCTCATGCTGCTACTTGTGTCCTAGGTCTGTCTTCTTACTTTTGGGCCTTTCCATCCTGTCCTAAATGATCATGAACAATATCCTTTTCTATATCAGATGGCCCCTAAGGATATATCTTTAGCCCTGGCCATAGTATCCTTCATACTTTATTTCAAATGGAACTGGGTTGGGCTAGTCATCTCAGACAATGATCAGGGCATACAATTTCTCTCATATTTGAGGAGAGAGATGGAAATAAACACAGTCTGCTTTGCCTTTGTGAACATGATCCCAATCAACATGGAGTTATACATGTCAAGAGCAGAAGTGTATTACAACAAAATCATGACATCTTCCACAAATGTGGTCATCATTTATGGTGACATAGAGTATACACTAGCTTTGAGTGTAAGAAGGTGGGAATCTCTAGGTATAAAGAGAATATGGATCACAACCTCACAGTGGGATGACACTATAAGTAAGAGGGACTACACACTGGATTCATTTCATGGAACTCTTACTTTTACACACCATCATCCGGATATTTCAGGTTTCAAAAATTTTGTCCAGACATTGAACCCTATCAAATACTCTGACAAATATCTGGCAAGCCTGGAGTGGATGGACTTTAACTGTGAAGCCTTGGCATCTAACTATAACACAATGAAGAACTGCTCATCCAATACCACATTGGAGTGGCTAATGGAAAATTCTTTTGACATGGCCTTTAGTGGTAGCAGTTATGACATATACAATGCTGTGTACACCTTTGCTCATGCCAGTCATGAGTGGTTATTTCACTACATAGCTCTTCAGGAAATAAGCTCATGGAAGAACTACAATCATCAGTGCTTTAAGGTACTGTTTCTTCGATTGGATAGTATTTGATGTCATCAAAGACATACTTTTATAAGGCTCTCACAGGCGCTATCTGAGTGTAGTAAAAATGAAATATAAAGCTTGATAGGGTGAAAGTGAGAGAGAAGGGTTAATGGGAAGATCCAAGTGAGAAGATAATAATTGGGATGTAATCTGTATAAATTATTTAAGGGAAAAGAAAAGAAATACAAGTAAAAATGCAAAATGTAAAGGTTCTAGTGTGGTAGGGATTTTTGTTTATGGTGGTTATTGACTTTGATACACAGAACCTCAATATCCACACACCAGTTCAAAACTGGAAGCATAATCTGTGTTTGCAAGTTAATCCTCTCCATAATATAGGGATAAGCCCTTGTTCATTAATTGTCAAATAAGTTGTAATAACTGTATGGACGGTTTTCCAAGGTTTTTAAAGTGATTCAGCACCCACTGTAGGTATGAGGATCCTTACTTCAGTTGGTGAAACTAACTACATAGGAAATAGTGCTGGAATTCAATTCATACATACATGTTTGTTTATATGTGACAAATTATACTTATCACGTTGGATATCTGTGTGTTTTTCCTGTTGTTGTGCATCTCTTTGCATATATTTGTTGCTGTTGCTGTGTATAGATGTTTCTATTCTATCTGCTTATCTTCCCATTTATCTGTGGATGTGAACATACATTTTTGTATGTAGCAATGTCTTTCTGTATGTGTGTTTGTGCCTGTCTATATCTTTTTGTGTATATTTGTCATTGAACTTGTTGTGAGGTGAATAATTCTGTATTTTTTTTTGTGTGTTTCAGTCAATGTGCTTGCATGTAGGTATATCTGTGTTGCTGTGTGTGTGTGTGTGTGTGTGTGTGTGTGTGTGTGTGTGTGTGACTTTATGTATGCCTGGCTTTATTCCTGCCTATCTGTATATGTTGGATTTGACCACCAATTTATCTGTCTGTGTCATTCTACGTGGTTGTTTATATCTGCTTTTCTCCTGAGTACTTGTCAGGCTATGTGTGTGAATATGCTTTTTCTTCTTCTACATCTGTATGTTTCTCTACCTGGGAGTGCTTGTATGTGTATAAGTGTGGCGACGTGTGTGTATCTGTGTAAATAAGTGTGTTCCTCTATTGTGTGTATATTCTGTACGATTAAGGAACCTTTCTATGTGTAGTAACATGTGTATGTGTCTGTTAGTGTCTATGTGTGTGTCAGTGTGTTTGTGTGTGAGTGTGTGTGAGTGTGTGTGTATGTGTGTGTGTGTGTGTGTTCATACTGCATATCTCATTTGGTTCTGCAAATATGTTTCTGGTTTTGGCAGTATAATCTTGAGATCTATAAAATTCCAGGGACATTATGGTAATTTTTAAGTTTAGTTAATTTATCTATTCTCTTATATCCTGATGGTCGGCTCTTCTCTCAGATTCTCCTAATCACACTTTACATCCATCCCCACTACCCTACTCCTCAAAAAAGAGGATCCCTCTTAACAACTCACCGAATCTCATCAAGTGAGTCAGGGCTGAGCATTTCCTCTTCCCTGTGGCCAGGGGAGGAATCTCTACCAGGTTGTAGTGATCATACAGATTGCAAATGTGTCTTAATCTGAGACACCCTGATCGATCCTCATTATAGGGCCCACATGAAGCCTGAGGGGCCCATTGGCTTTATATGTGTAGGGGTGCTAGGTCCAGCCTATGCATGATTCTTAGTGTGTGTTTCAAACTACACAAGCCGCTCTGGGCCATGGTTAGCTAGAAATTTTGGCCTACTTGTGGAGATCTGTTACTCCCAGATTCTTCTTCCTTTCCTCCCAACTTTTCATCTAGACTTCATACATTTTACCGTGTATTTGGCTGTGAATCTCAGCATCTGCCTCCATCTACTTCTGGGTGTAGGGTCTCAGAGAACAGCTTTGCTAGGCTCCCATGTTCAAGCATAGCAGAATGTCATTAATAGTGTCAGGGTCCAGCATTCTTCCATGGGGTGGGTCTCCTGTTGATGCAGGCATTGTTTGGACATCTCCTCAATCTTACCGCTATCTATATCCTTGCATTTCCCATAGGCTGGGTAAATTTTGGGTTGAAGTTTTGTTGGCTTCCTTGGTGTTCCTCTCCCTCCCCAAAGTGTTCTGTGTAGTCTTCATGACCCTTGCTACTTGGAGTCTCACCTACACTCACTCCCATATCCTCATAGAAGCCCACCATGTCTTAGGTCTCCAGATCATCACAGAGATGTTAATTTTATTTATCCAGTTGCTTTAATTGATATTTTGCCCTGGATACGTTCATTAAATTTGCCTTTAGGATAAAGTCAGATTTCACGGTCTGGATTCAAGAAAGCGATTATGCACTACAGTATGCCAATTCTATTTCAGCTTTATGACATTCTGAGGAACATCCACTTCACAAATCCAGTTGGTGACAGAGTAAATATGAACCAACTGAAGGAGGAATGTGACATTTTCTATATATCCAATTGGCAACAAAGTCTTGAAATTCAGGTGAAGATTGGAAGTTTCAGCCCATATTTTGCACACAGTCAAGAGCTCCATTTATCTGCAGAGATGATGGAATGGGCCACAGGAAGTACAAAGGTAGGTTTGAACTGATTGTACTGATTTACCTGACTCACCAATAAACACTGTCATGTGTGCACTTTCGAAATTACTGAAATAAAATAGATTGTCAGCTAAGGAATCAAAAGTTGTCCTATTATACTATGTTTCTTTTTTTCGCTTTTTGATGTGATATATTTATTCCTTCTTTGAACATTCTATTTCCATACAGTTACATTTATCATATCAGAGGTCTTTCTGGTTTTCAATAGGACTATAACATTGTCTATTACTACTGTTTAATATTACTTGCTCTAAAATGAGCGATAGTTTCTTGGTTCCAGTTTTATCACAAAACAGTGATTTTTCCATTTCTGTTGTGCCTCTGGCACAAATGTCAAAGATATTGAGGTTGTTGAAGGATGGAGCAAGGAAAAATATATAAATCATTCATTTTATTATGTAATATTGTTTAATTATTTTACATTGAGCTTCTAAAGTCTAAATGTTTATATATGTATATACTTTCATGAACCATGTTAGATTTTCTAAGATTTATAAACTTGGTTTTTATCAAATTAATTTTTCTTTCACTTTTTTATAAATGATTTATTTGTACATATGTCTATGAAATACTGACACATGTCATGCATATGGATGCCAAAAAGTGTTTCAGGTTCCTGGAAACTTAAGACAGATATTTGACAAAAAATACCTTATCATTCATTTTATTATGTAATACTGCTTAATTATTTTTACATTGAGCTTCTAAAGATTAAATGTATGTATATATATATGTATATATATACATATATATTATGAACCATGTTAGATTTTCTAAGATTTATAAACTTAGTTTTTATCAAATTAATTTTCTTTCACTTTTTTATAAATGTTTTATCTGTATGTATGTCTATGAAATACTAGCACATCCCAAGAAGTGGTTCAGATTCCTGGAAACATAAGACAGATTTTTGAAAAAAGTATGTTGTCATAGTCTAAGTTGGGTCTGTTTTATGATCAATAATTATTACTGACATTATGCCATTTCCCCAGCCCTGAGTGATACACTGAAGAAGAAATTTTTCAAGAGAATAATCTTGTTTAATGCCCTGAATTATAGAATGGTTATTGGTATAAACAATAATGGGATTTCATTTTTAATTCTCTTTATGACGTGGATTGATAGTAATACAAATATGGCTTTAACAAAAGAAATTTTACATGCTATATGCTGTGTATATTATTCGTATGAATTCTGATGTGAATGGTGTTAAGGTATTTACTTCAAATTACCCACTTCAAAGTTCATCGAATTTAAAAGATTTAAATTCAGGAATGTCTTTAATTTTTATGTCAAGTGATACGTCATATTCCCCAGAAAATATAAAACTTATAGTCAATTATTCTCTTCAGTGTGGTGAGAAAAGACTATCTAAGGGGAAAACATGTGAATTTAAGGTGTAGCTACTGAAATACATATCAATTCTGTAGTAAGAATTGAAAACTCATATTTGTTATAACCACATCTAAGTAGAATATTACATAAGTGAACACTGGATGAGTATACAGAAGTCAAACAATATAAGCAATGCTCTGATCCCCCATATACATATCACAATACAGAAAAAATAAGCATCAATAGGAAGATATGAAAAGAAAGAACGTAACTCCAATGTTATAGACTTAAATGAAAGAATGTTCCATGACATATTAAACAACCAATTAATAATAATTATAAGAGGATCCAAGATGGGAGCAAAGATAATGTACTCTGTCTTATCAGAGAGACTGAACCAAGGGACTGGGTTGAAAGATTCATAGCAAGAACTGGAACACCCTGGGTTAGAGCAATCCACACTGTCTGAAAGATGGGTGGGTCTGACCTCAAGCCACATAAATGGGTCCACAAAGACATTAGTGTTCCCCTGTGGGCATGTGCCCAGGCCCCAGAGACTGGATGTCTGTATGAAAGCTGGATCTACACTCTACATCTCAGACTCTGTGTCTTGGAGTACACAGTGAGCTGCAGGGCACTACAGTCTGTTTCTTCAGGCTCAACTAAAATTCCAGGCTTTGCAGCACAGGAAGATCTGACCTCACATCCCCTGGCTAATCCACAGAAATATCCCAGGCACAGGTATGCACTGGCCTGGTCTCCAAAGCCACACACACTCATCCCAGCCCTGTGCATTGCTACACAATCTCAAACTGAATTGTGGGTTATAGGACCTAGAAAGAGAATTTAAAAATGAAAACAGAACCTGTAGAGATAATCAGCCCCAACACAATACAGGAAAGGGAAGTAAAAATCTCAGGTGTAGAAGATACAATGGAATAATTTGATGAAACCATCAAAGAAAATGTTTAAAAATTCCTGACATGAAACATCCAAGGAATCAAGGAGAGCACTGAAAGATGAGACCTAAGAATCCTAGGATTTGAGGAAAGAGAAGATGGAGAAGATGCCAGGATCCAAACCCAGGAAAATATTTGCAACAAAATAATCGAAGAAAACTTCTGCAATTTGAGGAAAGAGATGCTTATAAGCATAAAAGAGACCTACAGTGCACCATGTAGAGTAGACTATAAAAGAAAATCATGTTGCCACATAATAATCAAAACACAAAATGCACAGAACAAAGAAAAAGCATTAAAAGCATCAAGAGAAAATGGCCAAGTAACTTACAATTCCAAACATAACAGGATCACATTTGAGTTTTCAGCAGAGGCCATGAAAGCCAAAGGGGCCTGAGCAGAGGTCTTACAACCATTATAGTCTAGAGATGCCAATCCAGATTACTATACCCAATAAAAAGTTCACTAACCATAGATGAAGAAAATTAGATATTCCATGAAAAACTAAATTAACACAGTACCTATCAATAAATTCAGCCCTGAAAGGGGAAAGCTGATGGCACTCAGAGGAAGGACAACAGGTTACCAAAAAAGGGACTTGATACCCTATGAGCATATACAGGGGGAGGAAATCCCCCTCAGGAACAGTCATAGGGGAGGGGAATAAGAAGGAAATGGAAGGGAGGGAAGAAAGGGATGATACAAGGGATGGGATAACCATTGAGATGTAACAAGAATAAATTCATAAAAAAAATTTAATCCAGCCCTATAGAAGATGATAAGAGGAAAACTCCAAACCAAAGAGCCTAACTACACCAAAGAAAGCACTGGAAATAGATTACTTCACTTTAGCATAACATAAGCAGATGAACACACTACCACAAACAACATCAAAATAAAAGAACCTAACATCCACTGGTCATAAAAATATTTTTTCTTTTTTATTATTATTAATTTATTCAGATTACATCCAAATGTTTATCCCCTTTCTTGTCCCATTCTGTTCCACCTTTCTGCCCTCTTTCACCCTATTCCCATGCCATATCTCTGCTACAGAAAGGGAAATCTGCCACTAACATATGGTCACAGCCTATCAGGTCTCATCTTCGTAGCCTTCCTATCCTTTCTCTGAGTGCTACAGGGCCTTCCCATCAAGGGGAATTGGGCAAATATGGGGCACCAGAGTTCATGTCAGAGTCAGTCCCTGCACTCCATATGACTGTGGATAATGTCCTGTCCCTTGCCTAGATCAGAGTAAGGGTTCAATATTTACTGTATTTGTCTTTGGTTGGTGCAGAAGCTTGAAAAGACCTCCTAGATCCAGATCTGCCCATCATGATGTTCTTTTTGTAGGTTTCTAGGACCCTCTGGAAAATTCTATTTCTCTATTCTCATGTATTTCACTGACCTAGAGTCCTAATAGAGGTCCCGCATCTATGCAAATCTCTTGGCAAGTGAAGACATTCATGGGACACCCCTGTAGGGGTAGTGTCCAATTATATGTGAGTATATACCATGTGAGCCTTTCTTAGTCTGCATTAACTCACTCAATATGATCATTTCTAGTTCCATCCGTTTGTCCACAAATTCCAGGATTTCTTTTCTTTTAAGAGCTGAGTACTATTTTATAGTGTAAATGTATCACAGATTCTTTATCCATTCGTTGACAGAGGAATATTTAGGTTGTTTCAAGATTCTGGCTATTACGAATAAGGCTGCTATGAACATGGCTGAGAATATGACCTTGTTTTATGGAGAAGCACGTTCTGTATGTTTTCCAAAGAGTGCAATAGCTGGGGCTTGAGTAAAACACCAGATTGATTTCCAAAGTGGTTGTACAAGTTTGCACTCTCACCAGCAATGAGGGAGTGTCCCCCTTTCTCGACATCCTCACCAGCTTGTGATGTCACTTTAATTTTTAACTTGGCCACTCAGATGGGTGTAAGATGGAATCTAAGAGTAATTTTGATTTGAATTTTTCTTATGACTATGGATGTTGAGCATTTCTTTAAGTGTTTCTCAACCGTTCCATATTCCTCTGCTGAGAATTCTGTTTAATTCTAAGCCCCATTTCTTAATTGGGTTGTTTGGTTTGATGGTGTTTATTTTCTTGAGCTCTTTATGTATTTTGGATATTGGACCTTTGTCGGATGTAGGATGGGTGAAGATTTTCCCAGTCTGTATGCTGTCACTTTCTTCTGATGACAGTGTCTGTTGCCTTAAAGATGCTTCTCAGCCTCATGAGGTCCAATTTATTAGTTGTTGACCTTAAGGCCTGAGCTGTTGGAGTTCTGTTCAGGAAGTGTCTCCTGTGCGAATGAGTTCCATGCTCTTTCCTGCCTTTTCTTCTAACAGATTTAGTGACTCTGTTTTATGTTGAGGTCTTTAATGCACTTGGATTTGATTTTTTTGCATAGTAAAAATATGGGTCTACTGTATTTTTCTACATCCAGTTAGACCAGCACCACTTGTTGAAGATGCTATTTTTTTCCATTGATTAAATTTAGTTTCTTTTTAAAAAATCAAGTTTCCATATGTGTGTGGATTTTTTGGGGGGGTCTTAGATTTGATTCCATAGATCAACTACCCTATTGCTATGCCATGACTATGCTGTTTAATTCCTGTTGCTGTATAGTACAGCTTGAGATCAGGTATGGAGATTCCTCTGGAGGATCTTTCATTGTACAGAATTCCTTTAGGTATTCTGATTTTTTGTTTTTTCACATGAAACAGTGAGACACACTTAAAAATGTTCAACGTTCTTGATCATTAGGGAGAATTAATGAAACCACATCTGTCACTCCATCTTACACCCATCACCATGGCTAAAAAAAAAAAAAAAGACTCAAGTGCCAGTAAATGCTGTCAAGAATTTGGGGAAAAGGGAACACTCTTCCATTAGTGAGGGAAGTGTAAACTTGTACAACCACTAAAGAAATCAATCTGATGCTTTCTTGGAAAATTGAGAATACAGAAAGTTAACGACCCTGATATACTACTCCTGGGAATATACAAAAGAGATGCTCAACCATACAACAAATACATTTTCTCAACTATTTGCAAAACAAGCAGAATCTGGAAACAATCTAGAGGCCTCCCAACAAAAGAATGTATAAAGAAACTCGGGTACATTTACACCCTGGACTCCTACACAGATTTTAAAAACAAGGACATCGTCAAAATTTCAGGCAAATGTATGGAACTAAAAATGTTCATCCAAAGTGAGGTAACAAAGACCTAGATATTCATGCATGGTATACATTCACTAATAAGAAGATATCAACTCAAAATTGATGTCCTATGAGAGGCTTTCCTTAGCGGTGGATTAGCACAGATGCTGGCACTTGCCACTGGACACCTGGTGGAGTGCAGAGAGTGGTATTGAAGAATTAGAGATTGGACAGCTCATTCTCCACAATTCTGTGTACAGCACACTCTGCCTCTGAAATGAGCTATATTTCCCTATGTCTGATCACTTCTTCTTGGTGGGAGGCCCTTGGACACACAGAAAGGGAGAGGAAGGTATCAGTATGAGACCTGGTATGCTGTGGCCATATGGTGGGGGTAGAAAGACCCCTATTGTCAGAGGTCTAGGGGAGACTAAAACGTGTGTTAAAGAGCATGGGAAGATGGAGATACAAGTGAGTAGTAACATTCAGGATGTAATTTGAATAAATAATGACAAATTTGAAAAAACAATATTTACTGTTTTGTAACTGGGTATTAAAGACAACTCCTAATTGCCTGAGAGCTCACAACTGACCTTCATCTTACATTGATATATATTTTGTAAGTATATCTGTACCACTGGTGAGATGTATGTATTTGAATCATTAATTCATTGGGCATCACTTTATTTTTAATTAGATTTGGGCAAGATAACATGCTATATTGACTCCTTCTAAGATAACCATGAGATAATTTTTAAATTATATAATGGAAAAAATAATAATTTTAAGAGAGTTCCCAACGAATCAAGAAGACAAATCAACTCTGGGAGCATACATTCAGATTTTGAAAACTTGGATACAATAAGGCACTGAGTGAAGAGTTGAAACAAGAATGTAAGGAAGATACAAAAAATTGTTAAATAATCAAACTAAAATATGTAAGGGAACAACAAAATAAATCAATTAAAACATCAGTATTCTCACCAAGAGAATATTTCAAGTTGAAGACTGGATGCAAAGACTTGAAAATAGAACATATGAGTTATAATACTCAAAGATGAAGATAAACAATAAAGAAGAATGATATACAGAAGATACAAAGGGCATGTGACAAACAGAACAAATTTACAAACCAGGGACACAATAGGAAAAAAAGGACAGACTAAAGGTATAGACATTATATCCAGTAAAATTTAACTTTAAATTTCTTAAATAAAACATGATCTGTGGCTATACAGAGAGAGCATTTATTTAAGTACTAAATAAACTCCCCACAACAGAAATTATCTAACTTTGTTTTAGTTGCTGTTTGCTTGTTTCTTTCTTTGGTTTTTCTAGATAGGGTTTCTCTGTGCAGCCTTGGTACCCAGGGCTCATTTAGTAAATCAGGCTTGTCTCAGAATCACAGAAATTGCCTCCCTCAGTGCTAGGAATAAAGGCATACACCACCACAAAAATAAGCCAAGACTTGATATGTAATACTTAAATTTGCTTTGTACCAAGAAGCAGCTTTGGAATGCCGCTAAATAGAAGCCCCATTCATAAAATAGCAGCACACGGAGAATTGCAGATTTTACCGTGGAGGCCTTTAAAGGTGGAGAGTAACAATGATGTGTGTCAAAAAATTAGACCCATAACCACCAAGGCTAGTTACTATACACAGTGTATTGATATCTCATAATAGAAGGAAACGGAACAAAGTTCAATAATGAACACAATTACAGAAATTCTTATGCACTGAAACAGCACTACAAATGATACTTTAAGAATTCTTTCATAATTATAAGTAAAATGAAAAAGTTTCCAAAGCTATGTAAAGACAACACTAGGATGGCAGAAAGAAGAACATCCATTAGAAAGGAATCAATATTGCAGTAACAACATGCGGAAATAAAAACAAATAATTCTAAATGACTGAATTGTAGTAGTCACATTTTGTAATTGACACAAAAAGGTAATGAGAATTGCTTATGAGAAAGACACGTTGTTGCCTCCATGGAAAAGTCAAAAGCTCATTCACATACATGAAGAAAGCTGTTCTAAAGTATAGGAGATATGCATTGTAATGAAGTGTAATAGAAAATATTGGAAAATAATCTATAATTTGGATATGTATGGAATAATTCTTGACTAAATATGTACTAAAAAAAACACAGCAACAAAATGGAAAGATCACAGTCTTAGCATAACATGATTTCACTCCCAGAATGAAAGCATGGCTCAACATACATAAATGAATTAGGATTGATCCATCACATAATTCAATTCAATTATAGATCACATTTTTATCCACAACAAAGAACAAACGATTCAAACTGGGAAGGCAGAAACAGATAAATTGTCCATGCAGTCCCCAATTTCAATGTTCATTGGCATACAAATGATCTTCAAGTTCAATATTTTATTTTAACTGAAAAACTTTTCGTGAGTTCAATGCCAGCCTTGTCTGTAAAATGAATCCAGGAGAGTCAAGGCTACACAGAGAAATCCTGTCTCAAAAAACCAAAAAAATTTTTTTCAATTTAAATTAAACAATATTTATTCAAGAGTTCCCTGTATTTCCAGCCCCTGTTGAGCCTGTTCCCCTCAGGAAATAATCCACCCTTCAGGTCAATACACAGAAATTCAGTACTTTACACCAATAATAAACCAGGATTTGCCCACTCACGTTTGTTTCTCTTTACACACTGCTGTCAAAGTTTAAACTGCCAATTTATTGGAAGTCATGTTTGGCATCTGAGATTCTAGGACAAATTTCCCTGATGCAAGAGCCTTTTAGTCTTACATTCCTAATCTGTTGCTGTGATTAAATACTGACCCTAAGCAAAGTAAGGAAAAAGTTGATGTGGATCAGAGAAAATACTTTCAAGGGAAGACAAGGCAGGAATCTCTGCATTTGGAACTAAATCTAGACCCTCAAAAAGTTCTGCTACTGGCTTGTTCTGCTGGATTTCTCATAGATCCCTGCCTAGCAAGAGCACCTCCCACAATGGGATGGTCACTCATAACATAAATTACCACTAAATGAAATGCCTCACAAATATAGGCAATATCTAGTCTGATGGACATAATTTCTCAAGTAATTTTCCTCTGTATTTTTACTGTGCTTAGTGTCAGCTTGACAATCATTAACTAGAAATATGTGGCTGAACTCTCTGTAGTGTTTGCATACAGCACACCATAAATTCTTGTTCCTACATTTCTAGGAGTTTGGAAGCAACTCAATTTTTCATCAATTTATTTCCATATATTTATATGCTTGACACTACACTATGTACTAAATGACATGTTCTCCATCAGTTCATGTTTATTGAATAAGGTTATTCATAACTCAACAAACTAATATAATATATATGGAAGAAGTAGGTAAAAATCTGATATCAGCACGTGTCTAATTTTTCTCAGATCTTGCCCTCTGTGTGTAGTGCTGACTGTGGTCCTGGATTCAGAAAATTCTGGAAAGGGGGAATGGCCTCCTGCTGTTTTGAATGCAGCCCATGCCCAGAAAATGAAATTTCTAATGAGACAAGTGAGTATTGTTGCTGTACAGAAACCTTCACATTTATCATCATCTCCTACCCACTTTGAGATACTTAAGTTGTCAAAAAAACTTCAACAAATAGTACATATGACTGTCCTAAGTAGGTCTTTGTAGAAATGCAAATATTAACAATTTCCTGAACAACAGCAAACAATAAACCCTCATGTGTTTATGGACGCTGTGACTCATTTTCAATTGACAGAAGATCACATTTTCTCAAAGAAAGATTTTGATAATCAAACCTTAATTTGCATGAATTTTATAGACTTTCGTAATGATTTATCTCTTCTAAAACTCTATATAGATTAGATTCTTGTCTCAGAATTTTAAAAATATGTATGTATTCTCTTAGCATATATATATGTGTCCCTACATAATTTGTGCACACCGCATAAGTACAGGATTCCATGCAGAACAGAACAGGACCTCAGACAAACCAGATCCTGTCATGTCACTGTTGCGTCCTGATTATAAGTTCTCTGTTATTTTAATATAGAGGGAAAATAATTCTCTCATGATTGTGAGAATCTAAGAATGAGAGGGAAGATACTTCATAATATCCAAAGACCAATTTTTAAATGTCTGATGTTATATGATTCTAGGTATGGGTGGAATATGTCTTCAGACATGGTGGAGGAAATATGAGGATTCTTGTAATCAATATTTTATATACAGGATCCAATTAATAATGTAATAATATTGTAACCTAGAATAATTTATATAGAAAGAATTTAGTTCAAAATATTAAAATGTTATTCCCACCTACAAAGAATATATTAGTCAAATAATTATTTATTTAGAGCTGAATAATGCAAACAGCTAATGGATATTTTTTCAATATTTTGCCTGTCATCTTATATAATTAAATGAAAGTTCTTTTTCTTTTTCTTTTTGTGTGTGTTTTTGTTGTTATTGTAGTAGTTGTAGTAGTAGTTGTTGTTTTTTGAGACTGGGTTGCTCTATTACCTAGGCCATCCTGGACTCACTTTGTAGACGAGGCTCACTTCGAATGCACAGTGATCCACCTTCATCTGCCTCCTGAATTCTGAGACTAAAGGTGTGTGACAAAGGCACAAGTGGCAATTGAGATGACCCAGAATATAAATCTTTTGACACTAAGGCTGACAAACTGAATTCATGGCCAGGATCCATGTAGAAGGAGTAGGTAACTAACTCCTAGAGGATGGCTCCTCACTCCAACATACAACATTGTCTATAATAAACAACATGTAATGAAATTGTTTTAATGTAAAAGCAAGTAATAATAGAAACTTTTTACATATTTATTAACAACTATCAAAAAATTTACACAAAATTGTTTTCATCACTTTAATTAGGTTTATGTTTTAGGGGATGGCGGATGCATGTCACAAGTGCAGATGCAGGTGAGAGGCTACAAAACACATGCAGATAGAGTTACATGCAGTTTTGAAACACCAGACATAAGTACTGGAATTGGAACTCTGGTTTTCTGAGAAATATTTATATTCCCTTTACAGTTGAGCCAACTAGCCAAGGTATGTAAAAACATTCACTAATTCTATCTATCCATAAATGCATTCCTCTAGATATAAATAATGAAATAGCTAGAAGCACATCATCACTCTCTGCAATTATCCAATGATTGAGTGGAATTTCCCACACATATATTACAGTTGCCATCTGGGTCTTGCAATTTGTGAATGGGGTACAATAGGATAATGTAAACAATCTTGGTTACCACTATTGGAATCCTTTTGTTATCTTGCTCATGTTGTTTTCCCATATGTCCTTGAGTCCACTCACAGAGTCTGGGTCTCAGTGTTTAAAAGAAGGGAGGAGGAATGGGCTGAATGATTCCAAACAAAATGGAATCAAGATGAAAGGTTTTAGTGCTCAGGAAGATCAGAGTTTTTTACTTTCACTGTCAATGTTGGTGCTTCCCATTAACAGTTATCAGGAGTCCTGGTCTCTATGGTCAGATACACATACAACTGAGAAAAGCATTATTTAATACTTTTGCAGTATTCAATCATTAACATTATATTCATATGTCATTCAAATCTCACTCTCACATACTACGTCCTCTTTAAAAGTACAAGAAAATTCAGATTCATGAGATTTCTTATTACTTCTACATTCACAAACACACACACACACACACACACACACACACACACACACAAAGAAAAACCACACACAGCCGGGCGTGGTGGCGCATGCCTTTAATCCCAGCACTCGGGAGGCAGAGGTAGGCGGATCGCTGTGAGTTCGAGGCCAGCCTGGTCTACAAAGTGAGTCCGGAATGGCCAAGGCTACACAGAGAAACCCTGTCTCGAAAAACCAACCAAACAAACAAACAAAAAAAAGAAAAACCACACACATAGCCTGCTCATTCTACTTATGTGAATGTGTTTGGGCTAGTGAATTGAAACTCAAAAATTTACAACAGGTCTTGTCCTAATAGAAGACAGAGTCTCCCTCTGTCACACAGGCAACAGTGACAAAACAGACAATAACCTCAGGAGACAATGAATGTACAAAATTAGTGATTTTAAAATACACTCAGGTGCAACATCATTAATGAATTTACCTCTCCTGAGCTCAAGAGTCTAAGTAATTTCAGTATAACATAAAGAATGATGTAAGAAAACTGTACTTACAGACAGCATTATAAACAAAATTGAATAAACACAGAAATAATTGCTTTTTCTTTAAAGAGAGTATGACCAAATAAAATCATTGTTGTGCAACAATGACATGAAATTACATAATCAGTATTAAAATGTGCATATCGCCATGCTTCTCTAATGTCCTATCAATAAACTACTGAAGCAGCACTAATAAACCCCCCCTTTCTCCATCAGATGTGGATCAATGTGTGATGTGTCCAGAGGAGCAGTATGCCAACCCAGAGCAGAACCACTGTATAGACAAAGCTGTGGTCTTTCTGAGCTATGAAGATCCATTAGGTATGGCTCTTGCCTTAATAGCCTTGTGCTTCACTGCATTCATTGCTGTGGTTCTTGGGGTATTCATGAAGCACCATGACACTCCTATTGTAAGGGCCAATAACAAAACCCTCAGCTACCTCTTACTTATATCACTCATGTTCTGTTTCCTCTGCTCCTTGCTCTTCCTTGGGCATCCAAACATAGCCACCTGCATCCTGCAGCAGATCACATTTGGAATTGTATTCACTGTGGCTGTTTCCACAGCTCTGGCAAAAACCAATCATTGTAGTTCTGGCTTTCAAACTCACAGGTACTAGAAGAAGGATGAAGTATATTCTAATATCAGGGGTACCTAACTACATCATTCCCATGTGCTCCCTATTCCAAGTAATTCTGTGTGCAATTTGGCTAGGATCTTCTCCTCCATTTGTGGATATTGATGCACACTCTGAGAAAGGCCATATCATCATTGTGTGCAACAAGGGCTCAGTGACTGCATTCTACTGTGTCCTGGGATATTTGGCCTGCCATGCCATGGGAAGATTCACTGTGGCTTTTCTGGTGAGGAACCTGCCTGACACCTTCAATGAAGCCAACTACCTGACATTCAGCATGCTTGTGTTCTGCAGTGTCTGGGTCAGCTTCATCCCTGTATATCATAGCACCAAGGGCATGGTCATGGTTGCTGTGGAGATCTTCTCCATCTTGGCTTCCACTGCCAGTATGCTTGGATGTATCTTTGTTCCTAAGTTCTACATAATTTTGTTAAGGCCAGAAAGAAATTCTATCCAAAAGATCGGAAAGAAATCCTAGTCCTAAACTCATATTATATGAACTGCAACTTACAAATAATGGGTCTACACAGCCACCAAATATAAGGTTGCAGTGCAATATCTCTTTTTTTTTTTCAGAATGACTGTCACACTTTTTTCTAATGGTGATGCCAGTCAGTATCATATCTACTAAAGTTATCTACCCTTTCTCATAAAAGCTTGTGCTAAACCTTTCTTTTCATGAGACCTATCTTTTTCGCATGTGTACAGTGCAGAAAAGTTCTTTTCTGCTCTAACATAAAAAACATTCACAATAAATTCAAAGTATTCTTTAACACTTGGATGAATGAATGACTTTTTTGACAGTTCAATAGTGAGAGTAAAATACAAGGAGATTTTGGAGAGTGACAGTTATTTACAGATGAAATTGAAACAACGTCCCTCTTACAGGGGGAAGGTAAGATACCCCTAATGGTATTATAAGAGTTAAAGGAATATTACCTAGAATAGAGAGTAATGTCTTTATGAAATAAAAAAGTTACAAAAGATGGATTGATAACTTACTAGTTAAGGTTATGCCTTTCTGTTTTAGAGGACCAGATTCAATATCCAGTCCAGTCTTGAGAAAATGATCATTCCAACCAGCTGTAACAATATCTCCAAACAGAAAATCCAACAGATGCCTTCTTTTGGACACCATGGTTATGTGAACTAATAGGTGTACACAAAAATATTCTGAGACACACACTGAAATACATACATATACATACATACACACAGATATGTTAGAGAGTCAGGAACTGTTGAGGACTTGCTTGCCCTGTCTTGGCTGAGTTTTGCCATCAACTCTGCTTCCATCCCTACTTACCAACTTTTGCGCAGAATTCTGTCTGTGGCAGAATGAGGCAGAAATGAAGACTTTTTGCCCAATGGGAAGTTTGCAGCACTTGAAACCATCTTCATAACGAGGTTCTTTGGTGTTCATCAACTTCTTTGAGGTAGACTGGGTATTGCCTGTGTTTAACCTGTCTTGTGGTCAAAAAATCTTTAAAATAAGAAAAAATCTTTAAATATCATATTGTGTGGATCGTTGGGACATTTGAAGACATTATCTAATGATTTTACTGTATATATCTATAGAATCATATCTATCTGTTTAATGTACAACATATATACTTGTGTTAAAAATAGACTTATAATTGACATGACCATGATTTGATCAACTAACAATTAGCTTGTATCAATTATCCTAAACAACCTGAAATCCCAGTTTTAAGGTATTAGAAATAAACCCCATATTGTACTTGAGTAGAGTGGATATAATACCTCATCTTACAGTAGAAATTATATATATAAAATCTTTGAAGAATAATCTTAAATTTGCGTTCTATGCCAAGGTAGATAGAGTGGACATAGCAGGATGGAACAGCCACAGTTACATGATCTTTTTTAAAATTAATTTATTTATATTACAACTCCATTCTTATGCCATTACTTGTATCCTCCCATTCTTCCCTCCCTCGCACTTTCACCCTATTTCCTCACCTATGATTGAGGGGGATCACCTCCTCCTCTTTATGTTCATAGGCTATCAAGTCTCATCTTAGTAGCCTGCTTATTCTTTCTTTGAGTGCCAACAGGGCTCCCTACCAAGAGGAGGTTGGAAAATATGGGGCACCACAGTTCATGTCACAGTTAGTCCCTGCTCTCCACCCAAGTATGGAGAATGTCCTGTCCTTTGGCTAGATCCAATTAGGAGTTCAAAGTTTTCTACTTTAATGTCCACAGGGAGAGTAATAGTTTGAACAGACTCACCCATAGGTACCTGATCTACCTGTTACAAGGTTCTTCTTGTAGGTTTCTAAGATCCTCTGGATCCTTCTATTTCCCAATCTCCTATATTTTTCTCACCAAGAGTCCCAGTGTGATGTGCTCACATCTATCCCAATCTCCTGGTAAGTGAAGACTTTCATGGGACATGCCTTTTGGGCTATTGCCCAATTATAAGTGAGTATATACCATATAATTCTTTCTATTTCTGGGTTAACTATTCATTATAATCTTTTCAAGTTCCATCCATTTATCCAAAAGTTTCAGAATTTCCTTGTCTTTAATAGCTTAGTGTACCATTGTGTAAATGTACCATAGTTTCTTTATCCATTCTTCAACCGAGGGATATTTAGGCTGTGTCCAGGTTCTGGCTATTATGAATAAGGCTGCTATGAAGATGGTTGAGCATATGTCTCTGTTGTGTGGTGAAGCATTTTCTGAGGATATTCCAAGGAGAGCTATAGCTAGGCCTTGAGGAAGCACGATTTCCACCTTTCCAAAGAAACACCAGATCTATTTTTCAAAGTGGTTGTACAACTTTGCATTGCCAGCAGCAATGAAAGAGTGTTCCTCTTTCTCCACATCCTTGCCAGCATGTGGTGTCACTTGAATTTTTTATCTTAGCCATTCTGATGGGTGTAATATGGATTCTCACAGTCATTTTGACTTGCATTTTTCTGATGACTAAAGACATTGAGCATTTCTTTAAATGTTTGTCAGCCATTTGATATTTCTTTGCTGAGAATTATCTGCTTAGTTCTGAGCCCCTTTTCTTTTTTATTTCATTACACGTGTAAAAAAAACTACATACAGCAGGGAGAACCATGTGCCAATCATGAGAATAATGAGTTCTATACATGTTACATTCATAGTGAATTGACCATCTGCATTCATCTCCTTTGAAGGAAGTGTTTTTCCTGTCTTGTTGGGTCTAGATTTCCGAATGAGATTCAATATCTATCTTATCTCAACTCTAATAGCTTAAATTCTTTATCTTGATCTAAAACGATCTTGTCCCCTTACCAGCTAAACTTGGTTATAGTACTATACTATCTTGTCTTCAATGCCCCTCAGAGAGTTGAGAAGAAATAAAACTTAAATTCCTGATTGAATCAGCAGTGTGGGTTAGAAGTTTCCAAAATGTACAACGAAGAAATCAATTGAAAGGAATGCTGAAACTAACATTGAGACATGTGGCAGAAGACAGCTTGAGAAACAGTAGAAGGAAAGCAGGCCTTGGAGGGAACACTAGCTCCACAGGATGACAAACAGAGCCATGTAATATGTGCTAACGGGGCTTGGATGAGACTGCAACATCACCCAAGGGCCATGTATGAACTGTACTTATGCCTGATAATAGCTGAAGGTATTGAGATATGGGTGAGAGGTGAAACCAGTATTTAGAAAAATACAGAAAAAATACCACAGTTATTTCACAAATTGACCGAATACAAACTCACAAATGACATAGAATCAAAAGGAGGATTTTGGCCCGGCTCAAGATGGCGGCGCCCAGCAAGCACTGTATCTGATCAACTGCACGGAGACCAGGGACTTGAATGAAGCCACAGACTGTTAAATCCAGAGAGCTTCAGGTGAGTTGGGTCCCGCACAGTGCAGACCACCGGCGGGCCTGGCCCCGAGTCAAGTACCAGTCCACGGAGGCCCTGAATCCACTCTCCGGTCGATCAGACGGAACCCACCTGCGGGCTGCAGCTGGTAGATAAAGCCGGAATTCAGAGTGCGGGTCGGATCGGTACAGGAGCCCCTGGCTGGGGGAAGTTACAGGGAATCAGGGGAAGGTCCCCTTGGTCCCATACATCTGCCACACGCAAATCTGCCGAGGACCCCACGCAGCGTGGAAACACAGGCAACGGGGTACACCTAGTTTGGAGAGAGCAGCGCCCGGCCGGCAGCGCAAAACTGCCTGCGTTGGAACAGAGTGCGAGATACGGAGCTGCTTGAGCCCATTTTACTCAGAGAGAGAGGCGCCCATCCAGAGGCGCCATACCCTGCCCACTTTGGAACAGGGCGCGGGAGTCTGAGCGGCTCGGACCACAACCCGTGGTGCCAAAGCAGGCACTCTTTGGAACAGTGTGTGGGAAACAGAGCTGGTGGGATCCGCCTAGATCAGAGAGAGCGGTGCCCAGCCAGAGGCCCCATACCCTGCCCACTTTGGAACAGGGCGTGGGAGTCAGAGCGGCTCGGATCAGCCTGACTCAGAGAGAGTGACCACAACCTGTGGCGCCAAAGCAGGCACTCTTTGGAACAGTGTGTGGGAAACAGAGCTGGTGGGATCCGCCTAGATCAGAGAGAGCGGTGCCCAGCCAGAGGCCCCATACCCTGCCCACTTTGGAACAGGGCGCGAGAGTCTGAGGGGCCTGGATCAGCCTGACTCAGAGAGAGTGACCTCAACCTGTGGCGCCAAAGCAGGCACTCTTTGGAACAGTGTGTGGGAAACAGAGCTGGTGGGATCCGCTTAGATCACAGAGAGCGGTAACCAGCCTGAGGCCCCATACCCTGCCCACTTTGGAACAGGGCGGGGGAGTCAGAGCGGCTCGGATCAGCCTGACTCAGAGAGAGTGACCACAACCTGTGGCGCCAAAGCAGGCACTCTTTGGAACAGTGTGTGGGAAACAGAGTTGGTGGGATCCGCCTAGATCAGAGAGAGCGGTGCCCAGCCTGAGGCCCCATACCCTGCCCACTTTGGAACAGGGCGCAAGATTCTGAGGGGCTTGGATCAGCCTAACTCAGAGAGAGTGCGCCCAACCTGTGGTGCCAAAGCAGGCACACTTTGGAACAGTGCGCAGGAAACAGAGCTGGTGGGATTTGACTAGCTCAGAGACAGCAGTGCCCAGTTAGGGGCGATATACCCTGCCCACTTTGGAACAGTGCACGGGAGACTGAGCTGCTTGGGTCAGCTGGTCAGAGATAGCAGCGTGTAGCCAGCGCATCCATACTGGGCCCATATTGGAACAGAGCACAGGGCCTGAGCCTGCAGATCCCAGCTGTCAGAACCTAGTGTGGACACTACACACAGCATAGACAGGATCTCCCACCCCCTCGGGAAAGGCTGGACAGCTCAGAGGTGTGTATATGCTGGTTTAAAAGGCACATTTAGCTCAGTGGATCTGAGCGAGGCAAGGTCTGAGATACAGGTCTGTGTGTAGTGCAGGCAACTGAGAACAGCTTGCCCATTCAGAGCTTGCCAGCCTCGATCTGACACCCCACAGCAGCAGGCCTGATTCACAACACTAACGTGAAAGGAACCAGTCAGACGCCTACTTCTGCTGACCCATCCCAGAGAATAAGGTATAGAACAAAGTCTCCAGGAGTGGAAACTAGGTCACCTGCCTGTGTCAGGAGGAAAACTACCTGCTCCCTACAAGCAAGAGCACGCAACCAATAATCATTCACCAACTATCCACTCTCAACCAGTGAAAGTCACCAGAAGCTACCTTCCAACATCAGAGACACCAAAATGACAAGAGGACAATGAAAGAATGCAAACAAAACCCAAAACAGTTTGGAATCTCCAGATCCCAACAATCCCAATGAAAGCAACCCAAAGAACCCAAAAATAATAGAAATACAAGAAAATGACCTCAAGTCCTTAGTAAGGAAGATAATTTTGGAAGAAAGGAAGGAAATCTGTAAACAACTGCAGGAGGAGGCATCCAAGCAGGTGGAGGACATAAAAGAGTCATACAGAAAGGTACTGGAAGAATTTCAGGAAAATACAAACAGACAGATGAAGGAAATAAAGATAACACTTCAAGATCTGAGGACAGAAACGGAATCTATGATAAAGGAACACACAGAAGAAAAATGTGAACGAGAGACCATAGAGAAGAAAGCAGCCAACAAAGAGATGGCCTTCTCAAACAGAATCCAGGAAACAGAGGAACGAATCTCGAGACTTGAAGATACAATTGTAGAACTCGAATCAGCCATCAAAGAAAATGCTAAATCAGAAAAGTTCCTAACACAGAACATCCAAGAAATCAAGGACGCCATAAAAAGAAGAAACCTGAGAATAATAGGCATTGAGGACAGAGAAGATGCCCGACTCCATGGCCCAGAAAATATCTTCAACCAAATTATAGAAGAAAATTTTCCCAATCTGAAGAAGGAGATGCATATGAACATACAAGAGGCCTATAGAACACCAAATAGAATAGATCAGAACAGAAAATCTTCCCGCCACATAATAATCAAAACACAAAACATACAGACTAAAGAAAAAATTTTAAAAGCTGTAAGGGAAAAAGACAGAGTAACATACAATGGCAAACCTATCAGAATTACACCCGAATTCTCAGCTGAGACCATGAAAGCCAGAAGGGCGTGGACAGAGGTCCTGCAAACCCTAAGAGACCACAGATGCCGGGCTAGACTACTGTACCCAGCAAAACTTTCAATAACGGTTGATGGAGAAAACAAAATATTCCATGACAGGAACAAATTCAACCAATACCTATCCACAAATCCAGCATTACAGAAGCTACTAGAAGGAAAACTCCACCACATAGGAATGAGTTACAACCAAAACTACACAGGAAAGAGATAACTACACCATCGCAAAATCACAACCTCACAAACTTTCAACTTGAACAAACATCAAAATGAAAGGACTTAGCAATCTCTGGTCATTAATATCGCTGAACATCAATGGTCTCAATTCTCCAATAAAGAGACATAGACTAACAGAATGGGTGCATAAACAAAACCCAACATTCTTCTGCATCCAAGAAACACATCTCACCCACAAGGACAGACATTACCTCAGGGTAAAAGGGTGGGAAAAATATTTCAAGCTAATGGTCACAGGAAGCAAGCAGGTGTACCCATCCTAATATCCAACAAAATAGACTTTCAACCAAAATTAATCAAAAGAGACGAGGAAGGACACTTCATACTCATCAAGGGTAAAATCAACCAAGATGACATCACAATTCTGAACATCTATGCTCCAAATACAAGGGCACCCACATTTGTTAAAAAAAACTATTAACAAAGCTTAAACCACTCATTGATTCCAACACATTGATAGTGGGAGACTTCAACACTCCACTCTCACTGAAGGATAAGTCTTGGAAACAGAAACTAAGCCGAGAAATAACATCACTAACCAACACCATGAATCAAATGGATCTAACAGATGTGTACAGAACTTTTCACCCAAACACAAAAGACTATACTTTCTTCTCAGCACCACATGGAACCTTCTCCAAAATCGATCACATTGTAGGCCACAAAGAAAGCCTCAACAGATACAAGAATATTGAAATAATACCTTGTATCTTATCAGATCACCATGGTCTAAGGCTGGATTTCAACAACAACAGAAATAACAAAAAGCCTACTCACACATGGGAACTAAACAACTTTCTACTTAATGACACGTGGGTAGAACAAGAAATAAAGGAAGAAATAAAAGACTTCCTGAAATTCAATGAAAAGGATGGAACAACATACCCAAATTTATGGGACACATTGAAAGCAGTGCTAAGAGGAAAATTCATAGTGCTAAGTGCCTTTAAAAAGAAAATGGAATCATCCCACATAAACAACCTAACAACACATCTGGAAGCACTAGAAAAGAAAGAAGCAGAATCATCCAAGAGGAGTAGATGTCTGGAAATAATCAAACTCAGGGCTGAAATCAATAAATTAGAAACAAAAAGAACAATTCAAAGAATCAACAAAACCAGGAGCTGGTTTTTTGAGAAAATCAACAAAATAGACAAACCGTTAGCCAAACTAATTAAAAGGCAGAGGGACAGTATCCAAATCAACAAAATCAGAAATGAAAAGGGAGACATAACAACAGACACTGAAGAAATACAAAGAATCATAAGATCCTACTTTAAAGGCATATATGCCACAAAATTTGAAAATCTAAGGGAAATGGACATTTTTCTTGACAGATTCCACTTGCCAAAATCTGAATCAAGAGCAGATAAACAGCTTAAATAGGCCTATTTCTCCTATAGAAATAGAAGCAATCATTGATAGCCTCCCAACCAAAAAAAGCCCAGGGCCAGATGGATTCAGTGCAGAAATCTATCAGACCTTCAAAGAGGAGCTAATACCAATACTCTTCAAGCTACTCCAAAAGATAGAATTGGATGGAACATCACCAAATTCTTTCTATGAGGCCACAGTCACGTTGATACCTAAACCTCACAAAGACCCAACAAAAAAGGAGAACTTCAGACCAATTTCTCTAATGAACATAGACGCAAAGATACTCAATAAAATACTCGCAAAACGAATACAAGACCATATCAAAGATATCATTCATCATGACCAGGTAGGCTTCATTCCAGGAATGCAGGGATGGTTTAATATATGGAAATCCATCAATGTAATCCACCATATAAAAAAACTAAAGAAAAAAAACCACATGATCATCTCCTTAGATGCAGAAAAAGCATTTGACAAAATCCAACACCCATTCATGATTAAAGTATTGGAGAGATCGGGGATACAAGGTACATTCCTAAACATAATAAAGGCGATATACAGCAAGCCAATAGCCAGAATCAAATTAAATGGAGAGATACTCAAGGAAATTCCTCTAAAATCAGGGACCAGACAAGGCTGCCCACTTTCTCCATATCTCTTCAATATAGTCCTTGAAGTCCTAGCCAGAGCAATAAGACAACACAAGGAGATCAAGGGCATCCAAATGGGAAAGGAAGAAGTCAAACTATCCCTATTTGCAGATGATATGATAGTGTACATAAGTGACCCCCAAAATTCCACCAGAGAACTCCTTCAGTTGATAAGCACGTTCAGCAAACTGGCTGGGTACAAAATTAACTCAAAAAAATCAGTAGCCTTCCTATATACAAATGACAATCATACAGAGGAAGAAATTAGGAAATCTACACCCTTCACATTAGCCACAAGCAAGTTAAAATATCTAGGAGTAACTCTAACCAAACAAGTGAAAGACTTGTTTGAAAAAAACTTTAAGTCCCTAAAGAAAGAGATTGAAGATGACTTGAGAAGATGGAGGGATCTCCCCTGTTCGTGGATCGGGAGAATCAACATAGTAAAAATGGCCATTTTACCAAAAGCAATTTACAGATTCAATGCAATCCCTATCAAAATACCTACACAATTTTTTAAAGACATTGAAAGGTCAATTCTCAACTTTATATGGAAAAACAAAAACCCAGAATAGCTAAAACAATCTTATACAATAAAAGATCCTCAGGAGGAATCTCCATACCTGATCTCAGGCTGTACTATAGAGCAATAGTACTTAAAACAGCATGGTACTGGCACAGCAATAGGCTGGTTGATCAATGGAATCGAATTGAAGACCCAGATATGAATCCACACACATATAGTCACCTGATTTTCGACAAAGAAGCCACATCTATTCAATGGAAAAAGGATAGCATCTTCAACAAATGGTGCTGGTCTAACTGGATTTCTACATGTAGAAAAATGCAATTGGACCCATACTTGTCACCATGCACAAAACTCAAGTCCAAATGGATTAAAGACCTCAATATAAAACCAGAGACACTAAATCAGTTAGAAGAAAAGGTGGGGAAGAGCCTGGAACACATCAGCACAGGAGACAACTTCCTGAACAGAACACCAACAGCCCAGGCCTTAAGGTCAACAATTAATAAATGGGACTTCATGAGGCTGAGAAGCTTCTGTAAGGCTGGAGACACTGTCAAAAGAACAAAGCGACAGCCTACAAACTGGGAAAAGATCTTCACCAACCCTGCATCTGACAAAGGTCTAATATCCAAACTTTATAAAGAACTCAAGAAATTAAATGCCACCAAACCAAATAACCCAATCGAGAAATGGTCCTCAGAATTAAACAGAGAATTCTCAACAGAGGAATATCAAATGGCTGAGACACACTTAAAGAAATGCTCAACATCTCTAGTCATCAGAGAAATGCAAATCAAAACAACTCTGAGATTCCATCTTACACCCATCAGAATGGCTAAAATCAAACATTCAAGTGACATCACATGCTGGCGAGGATGTGGAGAGAGAGGAACACTCCTTCATTGCTGGTGGGAATGCAAACTAGTACAGCCACTTTGGAAATCTATCTGGTGCTATCTCAGAAAAATGGGAATAGGGCTTCCTCAAGACCCAGCTATTCCACTCCTAGGAGTATACCCAGAAGATGCTCCAGCACACAACAAGAAAATTTGCTCAACCATGTTCATAGCAGCCTTATTCATAATCGCCAGAACATGGAAACAGCCTAAGTGCCCCTCAGTAGAAGAATGGATAAAGAAACTGTGGTACATATACACGATGGAATATTACTCAGCTATTAAAAACAAGGATCTTCCAAAATTTGTGGACAAATGGATTGAACTAGAAATGATCATAATGAGTGAGCTAACCCAGAAGCAGAAAGAGTCAAATGGTATATACTCACTTATTACCGGACACTAGCCCAAGGGACAGGTCCCATGAAAGTCTGCACCTACCAGGAAACGGGGATAGAGGTGAGGACATCCTATTGAGACTCTAGATGAGGAAAATATAGAGGATAGGCAAGTAGGGGGACCCAGAGGGTCCTAGAAACCTACAAGAAGAACATTATGATGGCTAGATCTGAGCCCAGGGATTCTGCTTGATCTAAGGCACCAACCATGGACAAAACGGGCAGTCATCATCAAACCCCTACCCAGATCTAGCCAAGGGACAGAACATTCTCCACAGCTAAGTGGAGACTGGGGACTGACTTTCACAGGATCTCTGGTGCCCCATATTTGGCCATGTCCCTTTGTGGGGGAGGCCCAATGGCACTCGGAAGAAGGATAGAGGACTACCAAGAAAAGACTTGATACCCTAGCACCATATTCAGGGGGAGGAGGTCCCCCACAGCCACAGTCATAGGGAAGGGGGATTGGGGTGAAAGTGGGAGGGAGGGAGGAATGGGAGGATGCATGGGATGGGATAGAAAATGAGATGTAATAGGAATTATTTTTAATTTTCAATAAAAATGTGTAAAAAAAACGGAGGATTTTGAACTGAAGATTGAAATCAGTAGTAAGATTAATACTAGATATGGATGACACAGAGACCTGACATATGTAAATGACTGTTCCAAAAGGTACCCCACTAAATTGTAAGACTTTTAAAATAAATAGTAATTACACACTAGAACTGGATACCATGCTCCACATCACATAATGGAAATTTCACTTGCCAGCTTAAAAGATGGTTTTGTTTCTCTCTTCCTAAAATGGCCTTCTCTGCTCACTTTCCTTCCTATCCATGTCTTAGCACACTAGGAGAGGTCATCACAGAACCACAGGTCTTGTATAATTTAAATGATGTTTCTTAACTATACAACAAGACAGAGAAATACACAAACCTTGTGTTCTCATCTCAAATTCTAAATATGCTATATCATCACACAAACCTGACAATTTCTGCACTACTCCTGCCTTTCTTGAACTCCATACATATTTCAAGAAGCTCATGAGCATGAAATCATCAGCAGATTAATAGAAAAATTACATAAGGGTTTACAGATTAAACAGTGTTGCTTCCCAGTTGTTATTTCCTTCTAAGATACTCAAGACAATACTTCTTCACAGCCATGACTGGAATGCAAAATGAGAAAAAGCAGTTTAGTAAATCAAAAATAATGTGGAAGAAATGGCTTAGCACACAGTACTGATTTTGAAAATGGAAAATCTGGGATGGAGAAAATGATTTAGAACTCAAATATTCAGCTTACATCCTCATGAACAATGATTGGTTGGGTATAGGACTGATTGGTATTTATTAGGTGTTGAAACAAGGTACACAGATCTCATGTTCTCTCTAGATCTTTTTGAACCTTAAATATCAACCTTTAATTTGTAAACCAGCACTAATTCTGTGATGAACTACATAATTTTAGATATAGCAATACCGAGTAGATTTCTATGTTTGATATGTTTATTGAATTTCAAGACAATGGAAGCAAAGGCTTTATTTGGATAATCTGTATGAGTGTGAAGTGTAGCATAGTCCCCAATATGCTTGCTTTTTTGAGCCTCAGTTGCTTTAAATGTGTACAGACTCTTTCTGAATTGGATTTTACAATACAATTCCCAATGTGTCCACATGAATTGGAGTGTTGTGAGTCCTTCCTAAACCATTTCTGCACGTCTCACTCTTGACCATCTGACACAATACACTGACATCATTTATGATTGTATTCACACAATCATTATCTTAGGGCATTCCAAGTAATAAATTTGATCAAAAGACTTTTCTCCCAGGGGCTTTAATTTTGAAGTCAGAGTGATTTCATGGAACCTGGGACTGAACTATTCATATATTTATTTACCTATCCATGCTTAAACTATGGTCTGTGGGGACATCAGTTGCACCCCAGAGAGAAAGGTGTGTTAAATTCCTCCTGGAATCAGGATCAATGTGGAAAACAAGGAAACAAGAACATACAGCTAGAGTCTCTTTGACCAGAGAAATAAAAGCAGGTCAAAAAACATAGGTGCTCATTTGATGTGTGGATGGCAGCTCAGATACCACATTGCCCAGGTTTAAGGCAAGACAAGTATGTGTGCTTGGATTTTCCATTTCTTGCTACTGAACACGCCCCTTATCCTGGCCAGTGTCATTCATCCTAGGTGCTATTGGAGAATGAAGTTGAAGGAAGATAAAGAACTGGACTTGGGGGCAAACTGTGTCTTCTTCCTTCAACCAACCTCTGAGGCAATAGGCAGAGAGCATTGGAACAAATATCTGAATGAATTGTAAGTGCTTTTAAAATCTTCCATGTAAATACCCTGACACGTATTTCGTGGGGTATTTGATGAGGATCATAGCAATACTTTGAGTCTGTTGCCCTGTTCCCACAGCCTGTATAACAAGAGTGAACTATCACTTCTTTACAGACACTGTGATTTCTTTCTACTCTTAATGCTTTTCAGGTGTCTTCTGATTTTATTTCTGTTAGGCACCTTATTCAAAGCTGTAGGCTGACTGAAAAAACATCCCTCACAGTGACCCAACATATATAGCCCTCCTAATCATAGTTTCCATTGCAACATAGCCAGTGATGTAAGACTGAAAGCAACCCCATATATTTCAACAAGTTTATCCTAAGTACATTACAGTAAATGACTGTACAGTCAGCTGTATCTCCTAGTGCATGTAGTATTTGTACTGCTTGTGTTAGTAGTGTTTGTGCTACACATAGCTCTTGAGAGCTTCCACATAGCTACAAAGACATGGTCTCCAATTCTTTGCATGTGGTCACTCTACGGTTTTGAAGCTCCTTTGAGAATGGAAGTAAGAGATCAGGTTACTGGGAACTATGTTCCTGTTGCTCCACACTTACTTGTATAGTTGTACAAAGACTAGCTTTTATATATAACCAATGCAAGTTCTTCACACCCTTGGACTGTAAAGGATATATTTGTATTCTTTGAAAAGTGAGGTTATCACTCATACTGTTTGCAGTTTACACCCCTTTTTTCTTTGCCTGAGTGGCAGTTGTGTCATGTGATAGGTGGCAACACTTGAGAACAGACAGAGAAGCTACTTACTAATTCAATTTTGCCATTATTCACTAGCCATACATCTTCTCCCTTTATGTATGAATTAGTCATTTACTGACACTTATGTCATATTTATCTCTTTAATTTCTCTTTCAGTAATTTTGCTATGTGTAGCTGAATATTTTAGGAATTAAGGATTCATACAAAGTTTCTGAACATCTCATTTCTTTCAAACACAGAACATTGGACAATTAGGTTATGAATACAGCTTAAAATTTTGATGTTTCCCAACATTGTTGTAGGATATAATGATTGAAAGCACAAGTCCTGAATCTCAATTCCTTTTTCTGTTACTGTAATCTCAGTGATAAATGTTCTCTTTATAAGTAAAGAATATTTTAATAGAGACTATTTTTATAAATAAAAACACCACAGAGATACAAATTTTACATGGAAACTAACTGTATTTAATTCTGAGTGAATCATTCAGAATGCTGTAGTAAGTTTGATGTATATTGGTCAGATGGGACTTTACATGTAAAAGACAGGAATTATTTTTTTCATAAACAAGGTTACAATATGCTATTTTTAACAATAATTAATGTGTTGCCTGTTTTTATTTAAAATTTAACATTCTCACACATTTTTGTATTCTATTTTGTAAACATAAATTATGGCATTTACAAAGATACTGGAGTTTTTTAATGTTCCTTGGTCTCAGTAGGGAGCTACAATTATGTTAGTGTTACCAGAGAGTTGGTCAAAATAATGTTTTTGAGACATTTTTTGGTAATGTCTTGGCTGTTCTGCACTCATTTCATAGAAAATGACATCTTCAATCTAACAGTAATCTGACTGCATCTGCCTTCCTGAGTGCCGCCATTACAAAGCATGTAGCACCACATCTAGCTAAGGATGTCTTCTAGTAGAAAAATTATGTTACAAGGATATGCTCAGGGTGAGTGCAAAACATGTGTGTGTAAACAGAAAGTAGGTGAATCATAATTGGGTGGTGGCTTGTGATCTTATTCTCTTTTCAGTACCTGACACAGTGTGTACATGTACATTTGAGTCAAAAATTTTTAGAGCAATGTATAAATTTTAAAAACTGTGTATTGTATTATCATATTGTGACCTATAAAATTTAGTCCACACAAACATGTGCATACATACATTTTTATCAATTATTCTGTAGGTGTAAGAATTTGTATAACAATAAGATTTAAAAAATGATTTTATTTCTCTAGTAGTCAAACTGGAAGAAAAAACACAGAAGATAGAGACCGATATGAGGTGATTTGTTAAATATATTGCCACTAATTATAAATAAATTTAAGTGCAGGAGCAAAATATAGCCCATGAGTAGGATGGCTTGAATTCAGAATTCTTCCTTCAACTGCCTCAGCTAATTCCATAAATATCATGATAAAACCCTAAGACATCTAACAATCACATATTTTGATATTGCTCAATAATTTCAAATTAAAGCTTTCTTTAGAAATTCTCTTTGGTGAAACTTATGCTTTTATCTTTACCTTCTGAGACAGTATCCAAAAACAAGACATAGAAACAGTCTCTGTGGAAGATGTCAATATCACATATTATATATGGGAGACACACTCTCAGGAGTATTTAAAGCTTTTGTAATTTCCAGCTTCTTATGTCATTATAATCTCACAACATAGGACATCAGTTTCCATCTTTGGGGGTGGGAGGAAATACTGTTCAATAAAGGATATTTCTTGTATTCGTTACAAATGATTAGCTGTATATCTCTGCCCATAATAAACACTGTATCCTTTTACAGCACAACACCAGAAAGCCAGCAATTTGCTTTTGCATTGGCTTTTTCCATGGATGAAGTCAACAGGAACCCTAGTCTTTTACCAAATATCTCTCTGTTTGACTACATTGGGTTTGGTTGTATGACACTGCCACAATTCACCAATAATATGCGTATGGTCATACACAATGTTCTACCTAATTATGACTGTAAAAGAAAGCCTCTGTGTGGAGTGTTACTTACAGGAACAAGCTGGGAAACAACAGCAACAATACAGACATTCATGAACCTGTTCGTAAGTTACAAGGTGAGAGTTTTTGGAGTGGGACTTTTGATATCATGTCTCTTGTGGTAGGATTCAGATATCCTAACAATAGTTAAAGGAGGAGAATGACCTCATGATTACATCAATCTATTTGTTCAAAGGCTTACTATTTAGAGACATGATAGGTCTTCCACCCACATGCCTTTCTCTGAAATGAAAATAAGGGAAGACATAACAGCTAATTGGTTTCTCTAGAACTCTCTGAAGAGAAATGTGTTTACAAGTTCTTACATATTCATGCTGCCTCATGCTGCTACCTGTGTCCTAGGTCTTTCTGCTTACATTTGGACCTTTCCATCCTGTCCTAAGTGATCATGAACAATATCCTTTTCTATATCAGATGGGCCCTAAGGACATATCTCTGGCCCTGGCCATGGTCTCCTTCATACTTTATTTCAGATGGAACTGGATTGGACTAGTCATCTCAGACAATGATCAGGGCATACAATTTCTCTCATATTTGAGGAGAGAGATGGAAAAAAACACAGTCTGCTTTGCCTTTGTGAACATGATCCCAGTCAACATGGAGTTATACATGTCAAGAGCAGAAGTGTATTACAACAAAATCATGACATCTTCCACAAATGTTGTCATCGTTTATGGTGACATAGAGTATACACTAGCTTTGAGTGTAAGAAGGTGGGAATCTCTAGGTATAAAGAGAATATGGATCACAACCTCTCAGTGGGATGATGCTATAAGTAAGAGGGATCACACACTTGATTCATTTCATGGGACTCTAACTTTTGAGCACTATCATCCGGATATTTCTGGTTTCAAAAATTTTGTCCAGACATTGAACCCTATCAAATACACTGACAAATATCTGGGAAGCCTGGAGTGGATGGACTTTAGCAGTGAAGCCTTGGAATCTAACTGTAACACAAGGAAGAACTGCTCATCCAATGCCACATTGCAGTGGCTAATGGAACAAACTTTTGACATGGCTTTTAGTGGTAGCAGTTATGACATATACAATGCTGTATATGCCTTTGCCCATGCCAGTCATGAGTGGTTATTTCATTACATAGTTAAACAAGAAATAAGCACATTGAACAACTACAATCATCAGTGCTTTAAGGTACTGTTTCTTCTGTTGTATAATATTTGGTGTCATCAAAGACATACTTTTATAAGGCTCTCACAGGTGCCATCTGAGTGTAGTAAAAATGAAATATAAAGCTTGATAGGGTGAGAGAGAGAGGAGTTAATGGGAAGATCCAAGTGAGGGGATAACAATTGGGATGTAATCTTAATAAATTATTTAAGGGAAAAAGAAAAGAAATACAAGTAAAATGCAAAATGTAAAGGTTCTAGTGTGGTAGGGAATTTTTTTATGGTGGTTATTGACTTTGATACACAGAACCTTAATATCCACACACCAGTCCAAAACTGGAAGCATAATCAGTGTTTGCAAATTAATCCTCTCCATAATATAAGGATAAGACCTTGTTCATTAATTGTCAAATAAGTTGTAATAACTGTATGGACGGTTTTCCCAAGATTTTTAATATGATTCAGCACCCACTGTAGGTATGAGGATCCTTACTTCAGTTGGTGAAAGTAACTACATAGGAAATAGTGCTGGAATTCAATTATATACATACATGTTTGTTCATATGTGAGAAATTATACTTATCACTTTGTATATGTGTCTGTTTTCTTGTTTCTGTGGGTATGTTTGCATATATTTGTTGCTATTGCTGTGTATAGATGTTTCTATTCTATCTACCTATCTTTCCAGTTATCTGTGGATGTGAACATACATTTTTTGTATGTAGCAATGTCTTTCTGTATGTGTGTTTGGCCTGTCTATATCTTTTTGTGTATATTTGTCATTGAACTTGTTGTGAGGTGAATAAGTGTGTATTTTTGTGTGTTTCTCTCAATGTGTTTACATGTAGGTATATCTGTGTTGCTGTGTGTGTGTGTGTGTGTGTGTGTGTGTGTGTGTGTGTGACTTTATGTATGCCTGGCTTTATTCCTGCCTATCTGTATATGTTGGATGTGACCACCAATTTGTCTGTGTCATTCTACGTGGTTGTTTTTATCTTTTTTCTTCTGTGTACTTGTCAGGCTATGTGTGTGAATATGCTTTTTATTCTTCTACATCTGTATGTTTCTTTACCTGGGAGTGCTTGTATGCACATAAGTTAGGCGACATATGGGTGTATCTGTGTATAAATAATTGTGTTCCTGTGTTGTGTGTATCTTCTGTATGATTAAGGAACCTTTCTATGTGTAGTAACATGTGTATGTGTGTCTGTTAGTGTCTATGTTTGTGTCAGTGTGTGTGTATGTGTGTTCATACTGCATATCTCATTTGGTTCTGCAAATATGTTTCTGGTTTTGGCAGTATAATCTTGAGATTTATAAAATTGCAGGGACATTATGGTAATTTTTAAATTTAGTTAATTTATCTATTCTCTTATATCCTGATGGTCGGCTCTTCTCTCAGATTCTCCTTTTTGCACTTTACATCCATCCCCACTACCCTACTCCTCAGAAAAGAGGATCCCTCTTAACAACTCACCGAATCTCATCAAGTGAGTCAGGGCTGAGCATTTCCTCTTCCCTGTGGCCAGGGGAGGAATCTCTAACAGACTGTAGTGATCATACAGATTGCAAATGTGTCTTAATCTGAGACATTCTGATCTATCCTCATTATAGGGCGAACATGAAGCCTGAGGTGCCCATTGGCTTTATATGTGTAGGGGTCCTACGTCCAGCCTATGCATGATTGTTAGTGTGTGTTTCAAACTACACAAGCCGCTCTGGGCCATGGTTAGCTAGAAATTTTGGCCTACTTGTGGAGATCTGTTACTCCCAGATTCTTCTTCCTTTCCTCCCAACTTTTCATCTAGACTTCATACATTTTACCGTGTATTTGGCTGTGAATCTCAGCATCTGCTTCCATCTACTTCTGGGTGTAGGGTCTCAGAGAGCAGCTTTGCTAGGCTCCCATGTTCAAGCACAGCAGAATGTCGTTAATAGTGTCAGGGTCCAGCATTCTTGCATGGGGTGGGTCTCCTGTTGATGCAGTCATTGTTTGGACATCTCCTCAATCTCACCGCTATCTATATCCTTGCATTTCCCATAGGCAGGGTAAATTTTGGGCTGAAGTTTTGTTGGGTGGCTTGGTGTTCCTCTCCCTCCTCAAAGTGTCCTGTGTAGTCTCCATGACCCTTGATACCTGGAGTCTCACCTACACTCACTCCCATATCCTCATAGAAGCCCACCATGTCTTAGGTATCCAGATCATCACAGAGATGTTAATCTTATCTATCCAGTTGCTTTAATTGAATATTTGCTCCTGGATATGTTCATTAAATTTGCCTTTAAGATAAAGTCAGATTTCACTGTCTGGATTCAAGACACTACAGTATGGTATTTCTATTTCAGCTTTATGACATTCTGAGGAAAATCCACTTCACAAATCCAATTGGTGACAGAGTAAATATGAACCAACTGCAGGAGGAATGTGACATTTTCTATATATCCAATTGGCAACAAAGTCTTGAAATTAAGGTGAAGATTGGAAGTATCAGGCCATATTTTCCACATGGTCAAGAGCTCCATTTATCTGCAGAGATGATGGAGTGGGCCACAGGAAGTACAAAGGTAGGTCTTGACTTATTGTACTGATTTACCTGACTCAACAGTAAACACTGTCATGTGTGCACATTCTAAATTAGTGATATAAAATAGATTGTCAGGTAAAGAATCAAAAGTTGTCCTATTATACTATATTTCTTATTTTCACTTTTTGATGTGATATATTTATTCCTCCTTTGAACATTCTATTTCTATACAGTTACATTTATCATATCAGAGGTCTTTCTGGTTTTTAATAGGACTATAACATTGTCTATTACTACTGTTTAATATTACTTGCCCTAAAATAAGCAATAGTTTCTTGGTTCCAGTTTTATTACAAAACAGTGATTTTTTCCATTTCTGTTGGGCCTCCATCACAAACGGCAAAAATATTGAGGTTGTTGAAGGATGGACTAAGGAAAATGTACATATATAACTTTCATGAACCATATTATATTTTCTGAGATTTGTAAACTTGGTTTTTATCAAATTAATTTTTCTTTCACTTTTTTATAAAAGTTTTATCTGTATGTATGTCTATGAAATACTAGCACATGTAATGCATATGGATGCCAAGAAGTAGTTCAGATTCCTGGAAACTTAAGACAGATTTTTGACAAAAAATACATTGTCATAGTCTAAGTTGGGTCTGCTTCATGATCAATAATTATTATTGACAATATGCCATCTCCCCAGCCCTGAGTAATACACTGTAGAAGAAAATTTTCAAGAGAATAATCTTGTTTAATGCTCTGAATTATGGTATGGTTATTGGTATAACCAATAATGGGATTTCATTTTTAATTCTGTATATGAGGTGGATTCATAGTAATACAAATGTGGCTTTAACAAAAGAAATTTCACATGCTATATGCTGTGTATATTATTCGTATGAATTCTGATGTGGGTGGTGTTAAGGTATTTACTTCAAATTACCCAATTCAAACTTCATCGAATTTTAAAGATTTAAATTCAGGAGTGTCTTTAATTTTTATATCAAGTGATATGTCATATTCCTCAGAAAATATAAAACTTATAGTAAAGTATTCTCTTCAGTGTGGTGAGAAAATATGATCTAAGGGGAAAACATGTGAATTTAAGGTGTAGCTACTGAAATACATATCAATTCTTTAGTAAGAAATGAAAGCTCATATTTGTTATAACCATATCTAAGTAGAATATTACATAAGCAAACACTAGATGAGTATACAGAAGTCAAACAATATAAACAATGCTCTGATCCCCCATATATATATCACAATACAGAAAAACATAAGCATCAATATGAAGATATGGAAAATACGAACATAACTCCAATATTATAGACTTAAATGAAAGAATGTTCCATGACATATTAAACAACCAATTAATAATTATAAAAGTATCCAAGATGGCAGCAAAGATAATGTACTCTGTCTGATCAGAGAGACTGAACCAAGGGACTGGGTTGAAAGATTCATAGCAAGAACTGGAACACCCAGGGTTAGAGCAGTCCACACCGTCTCAAAGATGGGTGGGTCTGACCTCAAGCCACATAAATGGGTCCACAAAGACATTAGTGTTTCCCTGTGGGCATGTGCTCATGCCGCAGAGACTGGATGTCTGTATAAGACCTGGATCTACATTTTACATCTCAGACTACTTGTCAGAAAGTAAACAGTGAGCTGCAGGGCACTAGAGTCTGTTTCTTCAGGCTCAACTGAAATTCCAGGCTTTGGAGCACAGGAAAATCTGACATCAGATCCCCTCGCTAATCCACAGAAATATCCCAGGCACAGGAATGCACTGGCTTGGTCTCCAAAGCCACACACACACTCAACCCAGCCCTGTGCATTGACACACAATCTCAAACTGAATTGTGGGTTATAGGACCTAGAAAGAGAATTTAGAAATGAAAACAGAACCTGTAGAGAGAAGCAGCCCCAACACAATACAGGAAAGGGAAGTAAGAATCTCAGGTGTAGAAGATACAATGGAATAATTTGATGAAACCATCAAAGAAAATGTTTAAAAATTCCTGACATAAAACATCCAAGGAATCAAGGAGAGCACTGAAAGATGAGACCTAAGAATAATAGGATTTGAGGAAAGAGAAGATGCCTGGATCCAAACCCAGGATAATATTTGCAACAAAATAATAGAAGAAAACTTCTGCAATTTGAAGAAAGAGATTCTTATAGGCATACAAGAGACCTACAGTGCACCATGTAGAGTAGACTATAAAAGAAAATCATGTTGCCACATAATAATCAAAACACAAAATGCACAGAACAAAGAAAAAGCATTAAAAGCATCATGAGAAAATGGCCAAGTAACTTACAATTCCAAACATACCAGAATCACATTTGAGTTTTCAGCAGAGGCCATGAAAGCCAGAAGGGCCTGGGCAGAGGTCTTACAACCCTAATAGTCTAGAGATGACAATCTAAATTACTATACCCAATAAAGAGTTCACTAACCATAGATGAAGAAAATTAGATATTCCATGAAAAACTAAATTAAAACAGTACCTATCAAAAAACTCAGCCCTGGAAGGGGAAAGCTGGTGGCACTCAGGGGAAGGACAACAGGTTACCAAAAAGAGACTTGATACCCTATGAGCAGATACAGGGTAAGAAATCCCTCTCAGGAACAGTCATAGGGGTGGGGAATAATGGGAGGGAGGGAAGAAAGGGATGATACAAGGGATGGGATAACCATTGAGATGTAACAAGAAGAAATTAATAAAAAAAATTTTTAATCCAGCCCTATAGAAGATGATAAGAGGAAAACTCCAAACCAAAGAGCCTAACTACACCAAAGAAAGCACTGGAAATAGATTACTTTACTTTAGCAAAACAAAACCAGAAGAACACACTACCACAAACAACATCAAAATAAAAGAACCTAACGTCCACCGGTCATAAAAATATTTTTTTCTTTTTTATTATTAATAATTTATTCAGATTACATCTAAATGTTTATCCACTTTTCTTTTCCCATCCTGTTCCACCTTTCTGCCCTCTTTCACCTTATTTGTATTTGTCTTTGGTTGATGCAGTAGCTTGAAAAGACCTCCTAGGTCCAGATCTGCCCATCATGGTGTTCTTTTTGTAGGTTTCTAGGACCCTCTGGAAAATTCTATTTCTCTATTCTCATGTACTTCTCTGACCTAGTGTCCTAATAGGGGGTCCCGCATCTATGCCAAACTCTTGGTCAGTGAAGACATTCAGGTGACAACCCTGTAGGGGTAGTGTCCAATTATGTGTGAGTATATACCATGTGAGTCCTTCTTAGTCTGCATTAACTCACTCAATAGGATCATTTCTAGTTCCATCCGTTTGTCCACAAATTCCAGGATTTTCTTTCATTAAAAGCTGAGTACTATTTTATAGTTTTAATGTATCACAGTTTCTTTATCCATTCTTAGACTGAGGGACATTTAGGTTGTTTCAACATGCTAGCTATTACAAATAAGGCTGCTATGAACATGGCTGAGAGTATGACCTTGTTTTATGGATGAGCACGTTCTGTGTGTTTTTCAAAGAGTGGAATAGCTGGGTCTTGAGATAGACCTATTCTAAGTCTTCTGAAAAAAACACCAGATTGATTTCCAAAGTCGTTGTACAAGTTTGCACTCTCACCAGCAATGAGGGAGTGTTCCCCTTTCTCAACATCCTCACCAGCTTGTGATGTCACTCTAATTTTTAACTTGGCCATTCAGATGGGTGTAAGATGGAATCTAAGGATAATTTTGATTTGAATTTTTCCTATGACTATGGATGTTGAGCATTTCTTTAAGTGTTTCTCAACCGTTCGATATTCCTCTGCTGAGAATTCTGTTTAATTCTAAGCCCCATTTCTTAATTGGGTTGTTTGGTTTGATGGTGTTTATTTTCTTGAGCTCTTTATGTATTTTGGATATTGGACCTTTGTCGGATGTAGGATGGGTGAAGATTTTCCCAGTCTGTATGCTGTCACTTTCTTCTGATGACAGTGTCTGTTGCCTTAAAGATGCTTCTCAGCCTCATGAGGTCCAATTTATTAGTTGTTGACCTTAAGGCCTGAGCTGTTGGAGTTCTGTTCAGGAAGTGTCTCCTGTGCGAAGAGTTCCAGGCTTTTTCCTGCTTTTTCTTCTAACAGATTTAATGACTTTAGTTTTATGTTGAGGTCTTTAATGCACTTGGACTTGATTTTTGTGCATGGTGAAAATATGGGTCTGCTGCCTTTTTTCTAATGTAGACATACAGTTAGACCAGCACCACTTGTTGAAGATGCTATCTTTTTTCCATTGAATAAATTTGGCTTCTTTTTAAAAAATCAAGTTTCCATATGTGTGTGGAGTTTTTTCGGGGTCTTTGATTTGATTCCATAGATCAACTACCTTATTGCTATGCCATGACTATGCTGTTTAATTCCTGTTACTGTATAGTACAGCTTGAGATCAGGTATGGAGACTCCTCTGCAGGATCTTTCATTGTACAGGATTCTTTTAGGTATTCTGTTTTTTTTGTTTTTCCACATGAAACAGTGAGACACACTTTAAAATATTCAATGTTCTTGATCATTAGGGAGAATTAATGAAACCACATCTGTCACTCCATCTTACACCCATCACCATGGCTAAAATTTTTTAAAAAAGACTCAAGTGCCAGTAAATGCTGTCAAGAATTTGGGGAAAAGGGAACACTCTTCCATTAGTGAGGAAAGTGTAAACTTGTACAACCACTAAAAAAATCAATCTGGTGCTTTCTTAGAAAATTGAGAATACTGATAATTAAGGACCCTGATATACCACTCCTGGGAATATACAAAAGAGATGCTCAACCATACAACAAATACATTTGCTCAACTATTTGCAAAACAACCAGAATCTGGAAACAATCTAGAAGCCTCTCAACCAAAGAATGTATAAAGAAACTAGGGTACATTTACACCCTGGAATCCTACTCAGCTTTTAAAAACAAGGACATCTTCAAAATTTCAGGCAAATGTATGGAACTAAAAATGTTCATCCAATGTGAGGTAACAGAGACCTAGAAATTCATGGATGGTATACATTCACTAATAAGATATCAACTCAAAATTGATGCCCTATGAGAGGCTTTCCTCAGCGGTGGATTAGCATAAATGCTGGCACTTGCCACTGGACACCTGGTGGAGTGCAGAGAGTGGTATTGAAGAATGAGAGATTGGACAGCTCATTCTCCACAGTTGTGTGTACAGCGGACTCTGCCTCTGATATGAACTATATTTCCCTATTTGATCACTTCTCCTTGGTAGGAGGCCCTTGGACACACAGAAAGGGAGAGGAAGGTATCAGGATGAGACCTGGTATGCTGTGGCCATATGGTGGGGTAGAAAGTCCCCTATTGTCAGATGTCTAGGGGAGACTAGAATGGTGGGTTAAAGAGCATGGGAAGATGAAGATACAAGTGAGTAGTAACATTCAGGATGTAATTTGAATAAATAATGTCAAATTTGGAAAAAACAATATTTAATGTTCTGTAACTCAGCATTAAAGACAACTCCTAATTGCCTGAGTGCTCATAACTGACCTTCATCTTACACTGATATATACATATTTTAACTACATCTGTACCACTGGTGAGATATATGTGTTTGAATCATTAATTCATTGGGCATCAGTTTATTTTTAATTAGATTTGGGCAAGATAACATGCTATATTGACTCCTTCTAAGATAACAGTGAGATAAATTTTAAATTATGTAATGGAAAAAATAATAATTTTAAGAGAGTTCCCAACTAATCAAGAAGACAAATCATCTCTGTGAACATACAATGAGATCTTGAAAATTTGGATACAATAAGGAACTGAGTGAAGAGTTGAAACAAGAATGCAAGGAAGATGCAAATAAAATGTTAAATAATCAAATTAAAATATGTAAGGGAACAACAAAATAAATCAAATAAAAACATCAGTATTCTTACCAAGAGAATATTTCAAGTTGAACACAGGATGTAAAGACTTGAAAACAAGACATATGAGTTAGAATGCTCAAAGATGAAGATAAACAATAAAGAAGAATGAAATACAGAGGATACAAAGGGCATGTGACGAACAGAACAAATTTACAAACCGGGGACACAATAGGAAAAAAAGGACAGACTAAAGGTATATACATTATATTCAGTAAAATTTAACTTTAAATTTTTTAAATAAAACATGATCTGTGGCTATACAGAGAGAGCAATTATTTAAGTACTAACTAAACTCCCCACAACAGAAATTATCTAACTTTGTTTTTGTTGCTGTTTGCTTGTTTCTTTCTTTGGTTTTTCTAGATAGGGTTTCTCTGTGCAGCCTTGGTGTTCCAGGGCTCATTTAGTAAATCAGGCTTGTCTCAGAATCACAGCAATTACCTCCCTTAGTGCTAGGAATAAAGGCATACACCACCACAAAAATAAGTCAACACTTGATATATATTACTTACATTTGCTTTGTTCCAAGAAGCAGCTTAGGAATGGTGCTAAATAGAAGCCCCATTGATAAAATAGCAGTACATGGAGAACTGCAGATTTTACCGTGGAGGCCTTTAAAGGTAGAGAGTAACAATGATGTGTGTCAAAAAATTAGACACATAACCACCAAGGCTAGTTACTATACACAGTGTCTTGATCTCTCATAATAGAAGGAAACGGAACAAAGTTCAATAATGAACACAATTACAGAAATTCATATGCACTGAAACAGCATTACAAATGATACTTTAAGAATTTTGTCATAATTATAAGTAAAATGAACAAGTTTCCAAAGCCATGTAAAGACAACACTAGGACAGCAGAAAGAAGAACATCGATTAAAAAAGAATCAATATTGCAGTAACAACATGCAGAAATAAAAGCAAATAATTCTAAATGGCTGAATTGTAGTAGTGACATTTTGTAATTGACACAAAAAGGTAATGAGAATTGCTTATGAGAAAGACAGGTTTGTTACCTTCATGGGAAAGTCAAAAGCTCATTCACATACATGAAGAGAGCTTTTCTAAACTATAGAAGATATGCATTGTAATAAAGTGTAATAGAAAATATTGGAAAATAATCTATAATTTGGATATGCATGGAATAATTCTTGACTAAATATGTACTAAAAAACACAGCAACAAAAGAGAAAGATCACTGTCTTAGCATAACATGATTTCACTCCCAGAATGAAAGCATGGCCCAACACATATAAATCAGTTAGGGTTGATCCATCCCATAATTCAATTCAACTATAGAATCACATTTTTATCCACAACAAAGAACAAACGATTCAAACTGGGAAGGCAGAAACAGATCAATTGTCCATACAGTCCACAATTTCAATGTTCATTGTCATACAAATGATCTTCAAGTTCAATGTTTTATTTTAACTGAAAAACTTTTCGTGAATTCAGTGCCAGCCTTGTCTACAAAATGAATCCAAGAGAGTCAAGGCTACATAGAGAAATTCTGTCTCAAAAAACCAAAATAAATTTTTTTTTTAATTTAAACAATCTTTATTCAAGAGTTCCCTGTATTTCCAGCCCCTGTTGAGCCTGTTCACCTCAGGAAATATTCCACTCTCCAGCTCAAAACACAGAAATTCAGTACTTTACACCAATAATAAACCAGGATTTGGCCACTCACCTTTGTTTCTCTTTACACACTGCTGTCAAAGTTCACACTGTCAATTTATTGGAAGTCATGTTTGGTATCTGAGATTCTAGGACAAATTTCCCTGATGCACGAGTCTTTTAGTCTTACATTCCTAATCTGTTGCTGTGATTAAATACAGACCATAAGCAAAGTAAGGAAAAAGTTGATGTGGATCACAGAAAACACTGTCAAGGGAAGACAAGGCAGGAATCTCTGCACTTGGAACTAAATCTAGACCCTCAAAAAGCTCTACTACTGGCTTGTTCTGCTAGATTTCTCATAGATCCCTGCCTAGCAAAAGCACCTCCATCAGTGGGATGGTCACTCATGCATCAATTACCACTGAATGAAATGCCTCACAAATATAGGCAATGTCTAGTCTGCTGGTCATAATTTCTCAAGTAATTTTCCTCTGTATTTTTACTGTGCTTGGTGTCAGCTTGACAATCATTAACTAGAAAGATGCGGCTGGACTCTCTGTAGTGTTTCCGTACAGCACACCATAAATTCTTGTTCCAACATTTCTAGGAGTTTGGAAGCAACTCAGTTTTTCATCAATTTATTTCCATATATTTATGTGCTTGACACTATACTATGTACTAAATGACATGTTCTCCATCAGTTCATGTTTACTGAATAAGGTTATTCATAACTCAACAAACTAATGTAATATATAAGGAAGAAGTAGGTAAAAATCTGATATCAGCATGTGTCTAATTTTTCTCAGATCTTGCCCTCTGTGTGTAGTGCTGACTGTGGTCCTGGATTCAGAAAATTCTGGAAAGAAGGAATGGCCTCCTGCTGTTTTGAATGCAGCCCATGCCCAGAAAATGAAATTTCTAATGAGACAAGTGAGTATTGTTGCTGTACAGAAACCTTCACATTTATCATCATATCCTACCCACTTTGAGATACTTAAGTTGTTAAAAAAAAAACTGAACAAATAGTACATATGACTTCCTAAGAGGGTCTTTGTAGAAATGCAAATGTTAACAATTTCCTGAACAACAGCAAACAATAAACCCTCATGTGTTTATGGACGCTGTGACTCATTTTCAATTGACAGAAGATCACATTTTCTCAAAGAAAGATTTTGATAATTAAAACTCAATTTGCATGCATTTTATAGACTTTCTTAATGATTTATCTCTTCTAAAACTCTATATAGATTAGATTCTTGTCTCAGAATTTTAAAAATATTTATGTATTCTCTTAGCATATAAATGTGTGTCCCTACATAATTTGTGCACACCGCATAAGTACAGGATTCCATGCAGAACAGAACAGGGCCTCAGACAAACTACATCCTGTCATGTCACTGTTGCGTCCTGAATATAAGTTTTCTGCTATTTTAATATAGAGGGAAAATATTTCTCTTATGATTGAGAGAATCTAAGAACAAGACAGAAGATACTTTGTAATATCCAAAGACCAATTTTTAAATGTCTGATGTTATATGATTCTAGGTATGGGTGTAATATGTCTTCAGACATGATGGAGGAAATATGAGGATTCTTGTAATCAATATTTCATATACAGTATCCAATTAATAATGTAATAATATTGTAGCTTAGAATAATTTATATGGAAATAATTTTTTGGTTTTTTCCTTTTTTATTAGTTTATTCGTGTTACATCTCAATGGTTATCCCATCCCTTGTATCCTCCCATTCTTCCCTCCCTCCCATTTTTCCCTTATTCCCCACCCCTATGACTGTGCCTGAGGGGGATTACCTCCGTTGTATATGATCATAGGGTATCAAGTCTCTTCTTGGTAAACTGCTGTCCTTCCTCTGATTGCCACCAGGTCTCCCCCTCCAGGGGACATGGTCAAAGGTGAGGCACCAGAGTATGTGAGAAAGTCATATCCCACTCTCCACTCTACTGTGGAGAATGTTCTGACCGTGGGCTAGATCTGGGTAAGGGTTTAAAGTTTTACGGCCTGTATTGTTTTTGGCTGGTGCCATAGTTTGAGCGGGATCCCTGGGCCCAAATCTGCCTACCATAATATTCTACTTGGAGGTTTCTAGGACCCTCTGGATCCTTCTCCTTTGCCATTCTTCCATGCTTCTCTCATCTAGAGTCCTAGTAGAATGTCCTCCCCTTTGTCTCAGTTTCCTGGTAAGTGAAGGCTTTCGTGCGACATGCCCCTTGGGCTAATATGCAGATATAAGTGAGTATATACCATTTGAGTCTTTCTACTTCTGGGTTAACTCACTCATTATGATCATTTCTAGCTCAATCCATTTATCCACAAATTTCGGGAATTCCTTATTTTTAGTAGCTGAGTAGTATTACATAGTGTATATGTACCACAGTTTCTTTATCCATTCTTCTACTGATGGACACTTAGGCTGTTTCCATGATCTCGCTATTATGAATAAGGCTGCTATGAACATGGTTGAGCAAATTTTCTTGTTGTGTGCTGGAGCATCTTCTGGGTATATTCCAAGGAGTGGAGTAGCTGGGTCTTGAGGAAGTCCTACTCCCATTTTTCTGAGATAGCACCAGATAGATTTCAAAAGTGGCTGTACTAGTTTGCATTCTCACCAGCAATGAAGGAGTGTTCCTCTCTCCCCACATCCTTGCCAGCATGTGGTGTTGCTTGAATTTTTTATCTTATCCATTCTGATGGGTGTAAGATGGAATCTCAGAGTTGTTTTGATTTGCATTTCCCTGATGATTAAGGAGGTTGAGCATTTCTTTAAGTGTTTCTCAGCCATTTGATATTCCTCTGTTGAGAATTCTCTCTTTAGTTCCAAGCCCCATTTCTCAATTGGGTTATTTGGTTTGGTAGTGTTTAATTTCTTGAGTTCTTTATACATTTTGGATATTAGACCTTTGTCAGATGTAGGGTTGGTGACGATCTTTTCCCAGTATGTAGGCTGTCGTTTTGTTCTCTTGACAGTGCCTCCTGCCATTCAGAAGCTTCTCAGCCTCATGAGGTCCCATTTATTAATTATTGACATTAATGTCTGGGCTGTTGTTGTTCTATTCAGAAAGTTTTCTCCTGTGCCAACATGTTGCAGGATCTTCTCCACTTTTTTTTCTAAGTGTCTTAGAGTCTCTGGTTTTGGCTATATACAGCAAGCCAATGGCCAAAATCAAAGTAAATGGTGAGATACTCAAGGAAATTCCTCTAAAATCAGGAACAAAACAAGGCTCACCATTCTCTCCATATCTCTTCAATATAGTACTCAAAGTTCTAGACAGAGCAATAAGACAACAAAAGGAGATCAAAAGTATCCAAATGGGAAAGGAGGAAGTCAAATTATCCCTATTTGCAGATGATATGATAGTGTACGTAAGTGACCCTCAAAATTCCACCAGAGAACTCCTACAGCTGATAAACACCTTCAACAAATTGACTGGATACAAAATTAACACAAAAAAGTCTGTAGCCTTCCTATACACAAATGACAAGCTTGAAGAGGAAGAAATTAGGAAAACCACACCCTTCACATTAGCCACAAGCAATATAAAATATTTAGGAGTTACTCTAACTAAGCAAGTGAAGGACTTGTTTGAAATAATTTCAAAACTCTAAAGAAAGAGATTGAAGATGACATGAGAAGATGGAATGATCTTCTTGCTCATGGATTGGGAGAATTAACATAGTAAAAATGGCAATCTTACCAAAAGCAATCTGCAGATACAATGCAATCCCTATCCAAAAACCTACACAATTTTTAAAAACATTGAAAGTTCAATTCTGAACTTCATATGGAAAAACAAAAAACTCAGAATAGCTAAAAACAATCTTGTACAATAAAAGGTACTCCGGAGGAGTCTCCATACCTGATCTCAAACTGTACTATAAAGCAATAGTAATTAAAACAGCATGGTACTGGCACAGCAACAGGCTGGTTGATCAGTGGAATCAAATCGAAGACACAGATATGAATCCACACACATAGGGTCACTTGAAGAAGCCAAATCCATTCCATCAAAAAGGATACCATCTTCAACAAATGGTGCTGGTCTAACTGGATGTCTATGTGTAAAAAAATGCAACTGGACCCATATTTGTAACCTTGTACAAAACTCAAATCCAAGTGGATTAAAGACCTCAACATAAAACCAGAGACACTAAGTCTCTTAGAAGAAAAAGTGGGTAAGAGCCTGGAACATATTTGCACAGGAGACAACTTCCTGAACAGAACACCAACAGCCCAGACATTAATGTCAACAATTAATAAATGGGACATCATGAGGCTGAGAAGCTTCTATAAGGCAGGAGACACTGTCAAGAAAACAAAGCAACAGCATAAAGACTGGGAAAAGATCTTCACCAACCCTACATCTGACAAAGGTCTAATATCCAAAATATATAAAGAACTCAAGAAATTAAACACCACCAAACCAAATAACCCAATTGAGAAATGGGGCATGGAACTAAACAGAGAATTCTCAACAGAGGAATATCAAATGGCTGAAAAACACTTAAAGAAATGCTCAACCTCCTTAATCATCAGGGAAATGCAAATCAACACAACTCTGAGATTCCATCTTACACCCATCAGAATGGCTAAGATCAAAAATTCAATTGACACCACATGCTGGCGAGGATGTGGGGAGAGAGGAACAAACCTTCATTGGTGGTAGGAATGCAAACTAGTACAGCCATTTGAAATCTATCTGGTGCTATCTCAGAAAAATGGGAATAGGGCTTCCTCAAGATCCAGCTATTCCACTCCTTGGAATATACCCAGAAGATGCTCCAGCACACAACAAGAAAATTTGCTCAACCATGTTCATAGTAGCCTTATTCATAATAGCGAGATCATGGAAACAGCCTAAGTGTCCATCAGTAGAAGAATGGATAAAGAAACTGTGGTACATATACACTATGGAATACTACTCAGCTACTAAAAACAAGGAATTCCCGAAATTTGTGGATAAATGGATTAAGCTAGAAATGATCATAATGAGTGAATTAACCCAGAAGTAGAAAGACTCAAATGGTATATACTCACTTATATCTGCATATTAGCCCAAGGGGCATGTCCCATGAAAGCCTTCACTTACCAGGAAACTGAGACAGAGGGAAGGAAATTCTATTGGGACTCTAGATGAGAGAAGCATGGGAGAATGGCAAAGGAGAAAGATCCAGAGGGTCCTAGAAACCTACAAGTAGAACATTACGATAGGCAGATTTGGGCCCAGGGGTCCCGCTCAAACTATGGCACCAGCCAAGGACAATACAGGTGGTAAACCTTAAACCCCTACCCAGATCGGGGCAATGGACAGAACATTCTCCACAGTAGAGTGGAGAGTGGGATATGACTTTCTCACATACTCTGGTGCCTCTCCATTGACCATGTCCCCTGGAGGGGGAGACCTGATGGCACTCAGAGGAAGGACAACAGTTTACCAAGAAGAGACTTGATACCCTATGAACATATACAGGAGGAGATAATCCCCCTTATGAACAGTCATAGGGGAGAGGGATAAGTGGAAAAGAGGAGGGAAGGAAGACTGGGAGGAAGAAATGGATGGGATGACCATTGAGATGTAACAAGAATAAATTAATAAAGGAAAATAAAGGAAAATATAAAAATAAATAAATAAATAAATAACCCCTTTCTCCATCAGATGTGGATCAATGTGTGATGTGTCCAGAGGAGCAGTATGCCAACCCAGAGCAGAGCCACTGTATAGACAAAGTTGTCATCTTCCTGAGCTATGAAGATCCATTAGGTATGGCTCTTGCCTTAACAGCCTTGTTCTTCATCGCATTCACTGCTGTGGTTCTTGGGGTCTTCGTGAAGCACCATGACACTCCTATTGTAAAGGCCAATAACAAAACCCTCAGCTACCTCTTACTTATATCTCTCATGTCCTGTTTCCTCTGCTCCTTGCTCTTCCTTGGGCGTCCAAACACAGCCACCTGCATCCTGCAACAGATCACATTTGGAATTGTATTCACTGTGGCTGTTTCCACAGTTCTGGCAAAAACAATCACTGTAGTTCTGGCTTTCAAACTCACAGGTACCAGAGGAAGGATGAAGTATATCCTAATATCAGGGGTACCTAACTACATCATTCCCATCGGCTCTCTATTCCAAGTAATTCTGTGTGCAATTTGGCTAGGGTCTTCTCCTCCATTTGTGGATATTGATGCACACTCTGAGCAAGGCCATATCATCATTGTGTGCAACAAGGGCTCAGTGACTGCATTCTACTGTGCTCTGGGATATTTGGCCTGCCTGGCCATGGGAAGCTTCACTGTGGCTTTTTTGGTGAGAAACCTGCCTGACACCTTCAATGAAGCCAAGTACCTGACATTCAGCATGCTGGTGTTCTGCAGTGTCTGGGTCAGCTTCATCCCTGTATATCATAGCACCAAGGGCATGGTCATGGTTGCTGTGGAGATCTTCTCCATCTTGGCTTCCACTGCCGGCATGCTTGGATGCATCTTTGTTCCTAAATTCTACATAATTTTGTTAAGGCCAGAAAGAAATTCTATCCAAAAGATCAGGAAGAAATTCTAGGCTGAAACTCATAGTATATGAACTACAACTTACAAATAATGGGTCTACACAGCCACCAAATATACGGTTGCTGTACAATATCTGTTTGTTTTTAGAATGACTCTCACACTTTTTTCTAATAGTGATGCTAGTCAGTGTCATATCTACTAATGTTATCTACCTTTTCCATATAATCATGTGCTAAACCTTTCTTTTCATGAGATTTATGTTTTTGGCATATGTACAGTACAGAAAAGTGTTTTCTGCTCTAACATAAGAAAATTTCACAATAAACTCAAAGTATTCTTTAACACTTGGATGAATGAATGATATTTTTTACAGTTCAATAGTGAGAGTAAAGCACAAAGAAATTTTAGAGAGTGAACAGTTGTTTACAGAAGAAATTGAAACAATGTCCCTCTTACAGGGGGATGGTAAAATACACCTAACAGTATTATATGAATTAAATGAATATTACCTAGGATAGAGAGTAATGTCTTAATTAACAAATAAAAAAGTTACAAAAATAGATTGAAAGCCTACTAGTTAAGAGTATGACTTTCAATGGTAGAGGACCTGATTCAATATCCAGTCCAGTCTTGAGAAAATGATTATTCCAACCACCTGTAACAATATCTCCAAACAGAAAATCCAACTGATGCCTTCTTTTGGATACCACAGCTATGTGAACGCATAGGTGTACACAAAAAATATTCTAAGACACATATTTAAATACATACATATACATACATGCACACAGATATGTTAGTGAGTCAGAACTGTTGAGGACTTTCCTGCCCTGTCTTGGCAGAGTTTTGCCATCAATTCTACTTCCATCCAGACTTACCAACTTTTGAGCAGAATTCTGTCTGTGGCAGAATGAGGCAGAAATAGGACTTTTTGCCCAATGGCAAGTTTGCAGCATTTGAAACCATCTCCATAAAGAGGTTCTTTGGTGTTCATCATCTTCTTTGAGGTAGACAGGGTATTGCCAGTGTTTAACCTGTCTTGTTCTCAAAGAATCTTTAAAATAATAAAAATATCTTTACATGTCATATTCTGTGGATCTTTGGGACATTTGAAGACATTATCTAATGATTTTACCATATATGTCTATAGAATCATATCTATCTGTTTAATGTAGGATATATATACTTGTGTTAAAAATAGACTTATAATTGACATGAACATGATTTGATCTACTAACAATGAGCTTGTACCAATTATCCTAAACAACCTACAATACCAGTTTTAAGGAATTAGAAATAAACCTCGTAATCTACTTGAGTAGAGTGGATATAATACCTCATATTACAGTAGAAATTATATATATAAAATCTTTGAAGAATAATCTTAAATTTGAGTTCTATGCCAAGGTAGACAGAGTGGACATAACAGGATGGAACAGCCACAGTAACATGATCTTTTAAAAATTAATTTATTCATGTTACAACTCCATTCTTATGCCATTACTTGTATCCTCCCATTCTTCCCTCCCTCCCACTTTCACCCTATTCCCCTCCCCTAGATCTATGATCAAGGGGGATCTCCTCCCCCACTTTATTTTCATAGACTATCAAGTCTCATCTTGGTAGCCTGCTTATTCTTTCTTTGAGTTCCAACAGGGCTCCCCACCAATAGGAGGTTGGAAAATATGGGGCACCACAGTTCATGTCACAGTTAGTCCCTGCTCTCCACCCAACTTTGGAGAATTCCTGTCCTTTGGCTAGATCCAATTAGAGTTCAAAGTTTACTGCTTGTAATGTCCTCAGTGAGAGGAATAGGTTGAACAGACTCGCCCCCTGGGACCTGATTTTCCTGTTACAAGGTTCTTCTTGTAGGTTTTTAAGATCCTCTGGATCCTTCTATTTCCCAATCTCCTATATTTCTCTTACCAAGAGTCCCAGTGTGATGTCCTCACATCTATCCCAATCTCCTGGTAAGTGAAGACTTTCATGGGACATGCCTTTTGGGCTAGTGCCTAATTATAAGTAAGTATATACCATATGATTCTTTTAATTTCTGGGTTAACTAATTCATTATTATCTTTTCTAGTTCCATCCATTTATCCACAAATTTCAGAATTTCCTTGATTTAAATAGCTTAGTGTTCCATCATGTAAATGTACCATAGTTTCTTTATCCATTCTTCAACTGAGGGATATTTAGGCTGTTTCCAGGTTCTGGCTATTATGAATAAGGCTGCTATGAAGATGGTTGAGCATATGTCTCTGTTGTGTGGTGAAGCATTTTTTGAGGATATTCCAAGGAGAGCAATAGCTACGTCTTGAGGAAGCCCGATTTCCACCTTTCTGAAGGTTCACCAGATAGATTTTTCAAAGTGGTTGTAAAACTCTGCATTCCCAGAAGCAATGAAAGAGTGTTCCTCTTTCTCCACATCCTTGCTAGCATGTGGTGTCACTTGAATTTTGATCTAAACCATTCTGATAGGTGAAAGATGGAATCTCACAGTCGTTTTGACTTGCAATTTTCTGATGACTAAAGACATTGAGCATTTCTTTAAGTGTTTGTCAGCCATTTGATATTTCTCTGGTGAGAATTATCTGTTTAGCTCTGAGCGCCTTTTCTTCTTTTATTTTATTACACATGCATAAAGCAAACTACATACAGCAGGGAGAACCATGTGCCAATCATGAGAATAATGAGTTCTATATATGTTACATTCATGGTGACATGGCCATCTGCATTCGTCTCGTTTGATGTAAGTGTTTTTCCTGTCTTGTTGGGTCTAGATTTCCGAATGAGATTCTATATCTATCTTATCTCAACCCTAATAGCTTAAATTCTTTATCTTGGTCTAAAACGATCAAGAAGGGCCCCTTTTCTTAAATGAGTTATTTGGTTTGGTGGTGTTTAATTTCTTGAGTCCTTTCTATATTTTGAATAATAGACCTTTGTCAGATGTAGGGTTGGTGAAAGTCTTTTCTCAGTCTGTAGGCTGACGCTTTGTTCTGACAGTGTCTCCTGCCTTACAGAAGCTTCTTAGTCTCATTAGGTCCCATTTGTTAATTGTTAACCTGAACACCTAGGATGTTGGTGTTCAGTTCAGCAAGTTTACTCCTGTGCCAAGGTTTTCCAGGCTCTTCCCCACTTTTTCTTCTAACTGATTCAGTGTCTCTGGTTCTATGTTGAGGTCATTGATCTACTTGGACCTGAGGGAAATGGACAATTTTCATGAAGGACTCCACTTGCTACTCCAAAAAAAAAGAAATGAATGGAAAACTCTCAAACTCCTTCTATGAAGTCCCAGTCACTTTGATACCTAAATCTCACAAAGATCCAACAAAGAAAATTTCAGACCAATTTCTCTTATGAGCATTGGTGCAAAAATACTCACTAACATACTCTAAAACTGAATACAAGAGCACATCAAAAACATCATTCAAAAAGACCAGGTAGGCCTCATTTGAGGCATACAGGGATTTTTAAAATATGGAAATCCATCAATGTTTTTTTTCTTTTTTTTTTTTACATTTTTTTCTCCTTTATTAATTTATTCTTGTTACATTTCAATGGTTATCCCATCCCTTGTATCCTCCCATTCTTCCCTCCCTCCCACTTTCCCCTTATTCCCCTCCCCTATGACTGTTCCTGAGGGGGATTACCTCCCCCTCTATATGATCATAGGGTATCAAGTCTTTTCTTGGTAACTTGCTGTCCTTCCTCTGATTGCCACCAGGTCTCCCCGTCCAGGGGACATGGTCAAAGGTGAGGCACCAGAGTATGTGAGAAAGTCATATCCCACTCTCCACTCTACTGTGGAGTGTGTTCTGTCCATTGTCTAGATCTGGGTAGGGGTTTAAGGTTTACCGCCTGTATTGTCCTTGGCTGGTGCCTTAGTTTGAGCGGGACCCCTGTGCCCAAATCTGCCTATCATAGTGTTCTACTTGTAGGCTTCTAGGACCCTCTGGATCCTTCTACTTTGCCATTCTCCCATGTTTCTCTCATCTAGAGTCCCACTAGAATGTCCTCCCCTCTGTCTCAGTTTCCTGGTAAATGAAGGCTTTCTTGAAACATGCCCCTTGGGCTAATATGCAGATATAAGTGAGTATATACCATTTGAGTCTTTCTGCTTCTGGCTTAACTCACTCATTATGATCATTTCTAGCTCAATCCATTTGTCCACAAATTTCGGGAATTCCTTGTTTTTAATAGCTGAGTAGTATTCCATAGTGTATATGTACCACAGTTTCTTTATCCATTCTTCTATTGAGGGACACTTAGGCTGTTTCCATGTTCTGGCTACTATGAATAAGGCTGCTATGAACATGGTTGAGCAAATTTTCTTGCTGTGTGCTGGAGCATCTTCTGAGTATATTCCAAGGAGTGGAATAGCTGGGTCTTGAGGAAGCCCTATTCCCATTTTTCTGAGATAGCACCAGATAGATTTCCAAAGTGGTTGTACTAGTTTGCATTCCCACCAGCAATGAAGGAGTGTTCCTCTCTCCCCACATCCCCGCCAGCATGTGGTGTCGCTTGAATTTTTTATCTTAGCCATCCTGATGGGTGTAAGATGGAATCTCAGCATTGTTTTGATTTGCATTTCCCTGATGATTAAGGAGGTTGAGCATTTCTTTAAGTGTTTCTCAGCCATTTGATATTCCTCTGTTGAGAATTCTCTGTTTAGTTCCATGCCCCATTTCTCGATTGGGTTATTTGGTTTGGTGGTATTTAATTTCTTGAGTTCTTTATATATTTTGGATATTAGACCTTTGTCAGATGTGGGGTTGGTGAAGATCTTTTCCCAGTCTGTAGGCTGTTGCTTTGTTCTCTTTACCGTGTCACCTGCCTTACAGAAGCTTCTCAGCCTCATGAGGTCCATTTATTAATTGTTGACATTAATGCCTGGGCTGTTGGTGTTCTGTTCAGGAAGTTGTCTCCTGTGCCAATATGTTCCAGGCTCTTCCCCACTTTTTCTTCTAAGTGATTTAGTGTCTCTGGTTTTATGTTGAGGTCTTTAATCCACTTGGATTTGAGTTTTGTACAAGGTGACAAATATGGGTCCAGTTGCATTTTTTTACACATAGACATCCAGTTAGACCAGCACCATTTGTTGAAGATGCTATCTCTTTTCCATCGAATGGATTTGGCTTCTTTGTCAAAAATCAAATGCCCATATGTGTGTGGATTCATATCTGGGTCTTCGATTCGATTCCACTGATCAACCGGCCTGTTGCTGTGCCAGTACCATGCTGTTTTCATTACTATTGCTTTATAGTACAGTTTGAGATCAGGTATGGAGACTCCTCCAGAGCACCTTTTATTGTACAAGATTGTTTTAGCTATTCTGGGTTTTTTGTTTTTCCATATGAAGTTCAGAATTGAACTTTCAATGTCTTTAAAAAATTGTGTAGGTATTTTGATAGGGATTGCATTGAATCTGTAGATTGCTTTTGGTAGGATGGCCATTTTTATTATGTTAATTCTCCCTATCCATGAGCAAGGTAGATCCTTCCATCTTCTCATGTCATCTTCAATCTCTTTCTTTAGGGTTTTGAAATTTTTTTCAAACAGGTCCTTCACTTGCTTAGTAAGAGTAACTCCTAAGTACTTTATATTGCTTGTGGCTAATGTGAAGGGTGTAGTTTTCCTAATTTCTTCCTCTGCAAGCTTATCATTTGTGTATAGGAAGGCTACAGACTTTTTTGAGTTAATTTTGTATCCAGGCAATTTGCTGAATGTGTTTATCAGCTTTAGGAGTTCTCTGGTGGAATTTTGAGGGTCGCTTATGTAGACTATCATATCATCTGCAAATAGGGATAATTTGAGTTCCTCCTTTCCCATTTGAATACCCTTGATCTCCTTATGTTGTCTTATTGCTCTAGCTAGAACTTCGAGTACTATATTGAAGAGATATGGAGAGAGTGGGCAGCTTTGCCTTGTTCCTGATTTTAGAGGAATTTCCTTAAGTATCTCACCATTTACTTTGATTTTGGCAATTGGCTTCCTATATATAGCCTTTATTATGTTGAGGAAAGTGCCTTGTATTCCCGATCTCTCTAAAACTTTAAACATGAATGGGTGTTGGATATTATCAAATGCTTTCTCTGCATCCAAAGAGATGATCATGTGGTTTTTTATTTTCATTTTGTTTATGTGGTGGGTTACATTGATGGAGGAAATCCATCAATGTTATCCACCATAGGAACAAATGGAAAAACAAAAGACATGATCATCTCCATAGGTGCAGAAAAAGCATTTTTAAAACTCCAACATCCATTTGGTTTTAAAGGTTTAGAGAGACCAGGGATACAAGGCACACACCTGAACATAATAAAGGCTATATTCAGCAAGCCAATAGCCAACATCAAATTAAATAAAGAGATACTTAAGGAAATTCCTCTAAACTCGGGGACTAGGTAAGGCTACCCACTTTCTCCATGTCTCTTCAATATACTTCATGAAGTTCAGGCCAGAACAATATGACAACAAAAGAATATCCAGGGTTCCAAATGGGAAAGCAGGAAGTAAATTATCCCTCTTTGTACATGATATAATACTGTGCATAAGTGACCCCCAAAATGCCACTTCAGCAAAGTGGCTGGATACAAAATTAACTCAAAAATGTCAGTAGCCTTCCTATATACAAATGACAATCAATATAACAACAAGCAATATAAAATATCTATGACTAACTCTAACCAAGCAAGTGAAGCACTTGTTTGAAAAAAAACTTCAATCTCTGAAGAAGGGGATTGAAGATGACATCAGATGACGGGAAGCTCTCCCTTTCTCGTGGATTGGGAGAATTAACAGTAAAAATGGACATCTTACTTGAAGCAATTTACAGATACATGTAATCCATATCAAAATGCCTACACAGTTTTTTGAAAACATTGAAAAATCAATTCCCAACTTCATATGGAAAAACAATAAACCCAGAATAGCTAAATCAATCCTGTACAATAAAAGATCCACCAGAGGAATCGCCATACTTGATCTCAAGCTGTAGCATAGAGCAAAAGTAATTAAAACAGCATAGTACTGGCACAGCAATAGGCTGGTTGATCAATGGAATTGAATTGAAGACCCACACATGAAGGCACACATATATGGACACTTGATTTTTGACAAAGAATCCAAATCTATTCAATGGGGAAAGGATAGCATCTTTAACAGATGGTGCTGGTCTAACGGGATGTCTACATGTAGAAAAATGCAAGTAGACCCATATTTATCACCATGCACAAAACTCAAGTCCAAGCAGATTAAAGACATCAACATAAAACCACACACACACACACACTAAATCAGTTCGAAGAAAAGTGGGTAAGAGCCTGTAATACATTAGCACAGGAGACAACTTCCTGAACAGAACATTTACATGCCAGGCTCTAAGGGAAACAGTTAATAAATGGGACCTCATGAGCCTGAGAAGTTTCCATAAGGCAGAAAACACTGTCAACCTAACAAAGTGACAGCCTACAGACTCAGAAAATATCTACACCAGAGCTACATCTGGCAAAGACCTCTTCCACCTCTCTCATTAGTCACCTCCATCTCCCAGTTTTATTTTCTTATCCTCATATTCTAATCATCCACCAGTCATCAAAAATGAGAAAATAAAACTGAGCATTTAACGAAAAATGTATTTCATTGTATAAAATTTTTACTTAACCCACATTTTATTTATAAATAGGGTTACATTGGGTTAAAGGGAAGGCACAGAGGTTAAGAGCACTGGGTGGATGTCTAGAGGTCCTGATTTCAATTTCCAGCAAGTACATGGTGGCTTACAACCATCTGCAGTGAGATCTGGTGCCCTTTTCTGGACTGCAGGCATGCTTGTAGGCAGAACACTGTATGCATAAAAAAATAAATAAATCTTTAAGAAAAATCTGATTATATTAAGAAGAGACAGGTGGGGATTTAGATAGGAGGGGGCACACACAATAAATACCTGTGGAGATGGCTATCACTCTGGAATTCAGCTGGATTCTGGAAGACACATAGGAGTGCAGAGGAGAAGTGAGCATGATTACGAAATGTCTTCTTGGTTTATCAGCTTGATGCCACATCAGAGGGAAATGACATTGTGGTGACTCTAGCTAAGACAACCAGCAGGCGACATGGAGACTGAAGAGGCCAGCCTCTATTTAGAATGCATGCTTAGTTGTGCATGGGGAATGGAAACAAACCAAAAAAATACTTTGAACCCAAATTTACCCTGCCTTCATGATGTGAGAGGATGAAGAGTGAGCAGAAATTGGGGGAATGTGCAAATAATTCATACCAACACCATACATGAGAGCCAACCTCTTACAGTATTAACAATACTCTGTTATATTCAAGACAGGACCCTACCATAGCAGTCCTTTAAGAGGATCACCAAAGAATGCTGAGATTAACATTGAGACATGTAGCAGAGCACAGCTTGAGGAAAAGTAGAAGGAAAGTAGGCCTTGGAGGGAAAACTAGCTTCGCAGGATGACCAACAGAGCAATAATATGTGCCAAAGGGGGTTGGATAAGACTGCAATATCAACCAGGGGCCATGTATGGACTGTACTTACACCTGAAAATGGCTGAAGAGATTGGAATGTGGGTGAGAGGTGAAACCAGTATTTAGAAAAATACAGAAGAAAACACCACAGTTATTTCACTAATTGAGCAAGCGCAAACTCACAAATGACATAGAATCAAAAGGAGGATTTTGAACTGAAGAATGAAATCAGTAGTAAGATTAATACTAGATATGGATGACAGAGAGAAAAATGCTTGTTAGGTACCTGACACATGTGAATGACTGTTCCAAAAGGTACCCCAATAAATTGTAACAATTTTTAAATAAATAATAATTACACACTAAAACTGGATACCACGCTCCACATCACATAGTGGAAATTTCACTTGCCAGCTTAAAAGATGGTTTTTTTTCTGTCTTCCTAGGAAAGCCTTCCCTGGTGACTTTCCTTTCTGTCTATGTCTTAGCACTCCAGGAGAGCTCATCACAGAACCACAGGTCATGTATAAGTTAAATGATGTTTCTTAACTATACAACAAGACACAGAGAAATACACAAACTTTGTGCTCTCATCTCAAATGCTAAATATGCTATGTCAGCACACAAACCTGACAATTTTCTGTATTTCTCCTGCCTTTCTTGAACTCCACACACATTTCAAGAAGCTCATGAGCATGAAATCATCAGCAGATTAATAGAAAATTTACATAAGTATTTACAGATTAAACACAGTGTTGCTTCCCAGTTATTATTTGCTCTGAGATACTCAAGACAATACTTCTTCACAGCCATGACTGGAATGCAAAATGAGAAAAAGCAGTTTAGTAAATCAAAAATAATGTGTAAGAAATGGATCAGGACACAGCATTGATTTTAAAAATCAGAATCTGGGATGGAGAAAATGATTTAGAACTCAAATATTCAGTTTACATCCTCATGAACAATGATTGGTTGGGTATAGGACTGATTGGTATTTATTAGATGTTGAAACAAGGTACACAGATCTCATGTTCTCTCTAGATCTTGCTGAACCTTTAAATATCAACCTTTAATTTGTAAACCAGCACTGATTCTGTGATGAACTAGATAATTTTAGATATAGCAAAACCAAGTAGATTTCTATGTTTGACATGTTTATTGAATTTCAAAACAATGGAAGCAAAGGCTTTGTTTGGATAATCTGTGTGACTGCGAAGTGTAGCATAGTCCCCAATATGCTTGTGTTTTTGAGCCTCAATTGCTCTAAATGTGGACAGACTCGTTCTGAATTGGATTTTACAATACAATTCCCAATGTGTCCACATGGATTGGAGTGTTGTGAGTCCTTCCTAAACCATTTCTGCATGTTTCACTGTTGACCATCTGACACAATACACTGACATCATTTATAATTGTATTCACACAATCATTATCTTAGGACATTCCAAGAAACAAATTTGAGCAAAAGACTTTTCTCCCTGGGGCTTTCAATTTTGAAGCCATAGTGATTTCATGGACCCTGGGACTGAACTGTTCATATATTTATTTACCTATCCATCCTTAAACTATGGTCTGTGGACATCAGTTGCACCCCTGAGAGAAAGGTGTTGAAAATTCCTCCAGGAATCAGGATCAATGTGGGAAAACAAGGAAACAAGAACATACAACTAGAGTCTCTGTGACCAGAGAAATAAAAGCAGGTCAAAAACTATAGGTGCTCATCTGATGTGTGGATGGCAGTTGAGATTCCACGTTGCCCAGGTTTAAGGCAGGACAAGTATGTGTGCTTTGATTTTCCATGTCTTGTTACTGATCATCCCCCTTCTCCTGGCCAGTTTCATGCATCCTAGGTATCCTAGGTGCTATTGGAGAATGAAGTTGAAAGAAGATAAAGAACTGGACTTGGGGGCAAATTGTGTCTTCTTCCTTCAACCAACCTCTGAAGCAATAGGCAGAGAGCATTGGAACAAATATCTGAACGAATTGTAAGTGCTTTTAAAATCTTCCATGTAAATATCCTGACACGTATTTCGTGAGGTATTTGATGAGGATCACAGCAATACTTTGAGTCTGTTATCCTGTTCTCACAGCCTGTATAACAAGAGTGAACTTTCAATACTTTACAGACACGTTGCTTTTTTTTCTACTTTTAATACTTTTCAGGTGTTTTTATTCCTGTTAGGCACCTTATTTAAAGATGTAGGCTGACTGAAAAACATAACTCACAGTGACCGAAAAAAATATATAATCCTCCTAATCATAGTTTCCATTATACCATAGCCAGTGATGTATGACTGAAAGCAACCCCATATATTTCAACAAGTTTTATCCTAAGTACTTTGCAGTAACTACTATACATTCTGCTGTATCTCCTAGTGCATGTAGTGTTTGAGTCAGTAGTGTTTGTGCTACACATGGCTCTTGAGAGCTTCCACATAGATACAAAGACACTCTCTCCAGTTCCTTGCATGTGGTCACACTATGGTTTCTGAAGATGTATTGAGAATGGAAGTAACAGATCAGGTTACTAGGAACTATGTTCCTGTTGCTCCATACTTACTTGTATAGGTGTACAAAGACTAGCTTTTATATATAACCAAGGTGAGTTCTTCACAGTCTTGCACTTTAAAGAATATATTGGGATTCTTTGAAAAGGGAGGCTATCACTCATACTGTTTACAGTTTAGATCCCTGTTTGTTTGCCTGAGTGGCAGTCGTGTCATGTGATAGGTGGCAACACTTGAGAACAGACAGAGAAGCTACTTACTAATTCAATTTTGCAATTATTTAATAGCCATACATCTTCTCCCTTTATGTATGATTTATCTACTTACTGACTTAAGGCGTATTTACCCCTTTCATTTCTCTTTCAGTAATTTTGCTATGCATTGATGAAGGTTTTAGAAATATAGGATTTATACAAAATTTCTGAATTTCTCAGTTGTTTCAAACACAGAACATTGGACAACTAGGCTACGCATACAGCTTAAATAATTAATGTTTTCCAACATTTGTTGTAGGATACAGTGATTGAAAGCACAAGTCGTAAATCTGAATTTCTTTTTCTGTTACTGAAATTCTCAAAGATACGTGCTCTGTATACGTAAAGAAAATTCTAATAGAGACTATTTTTATTTTTAAAAAAACCAGAGAAACAAATTTAAATGGAAACTGTATTTAATTCGGAGTGGATCATTCCAAATGATATAGTAAGTTTGATGTATTTTGGTCAGATAGGACTTAACATTGAAGACACATGAATTACTTTTTTCTCATAAACAATGCTACAATATGCTATGATTTTACACCAATTGATGTGTTGCCTGTTTTATTTAAAAATTAACATTTTCACACAGTTTTGTATTCTATTTTATAAACATAAATTATGGCATTTACAAAGCTACTAGAATTTCTGAAGTTCCTGGTTCTCAGTAGGGAGCTAAAGTTATGTCAGTGTTACCAGAGAGTTGATCAAAATAATGTTTTTGAGACATTATTTGGTAATGTCTTGGCTGTTCTGCACTCATTTCATAGAAAATGATGTCTTCAATCTAACAGTAATCTGACTGCATCTGCCTCCCTGAGTGCTGCCATTACAAGGCATGTACCACCACATCTAGCTAAAGATATCTTCTAGAAGAAAAATTATGTTACAAGGATATGCTCAGTGTGAGTACGTCACATGTGTGTGTAAACAAAAAATAGGTGAATCATAATTAGGTGGTGGCTTGTGATCATATTCTCTGATTTCAGTACCTGACACAAGTGTGTACCTGTGCATTTGAGTCAGAATAGTATAGAACAATGTATAAATTTTAAAAGCCATCGATTGTATTATCATATTGTGACCTAAAATTTATTGTCCACACAAACATGTGCATACATACATTTTTATCAATTATTTATTAGATGTAAGAATTTGTATGACACAAAATATACAAAACAATTTTATTTTTCTAGTAGTCAAATTGGAAGAAAAAACACAGAAGATGCAGATGGATATGTGGTGATTTGTTAAATATATTGCCACTAATTATAAATAAATTTAAGTACAGGAGGCAAATGTAGCCCATGATAAGGATGACTGTGCACTCATAATTCTTCTGCCTTAGCTAGTTCCATTCATTTCATGATAAAACCTAAGATATCTAACAATCACATATATTTTTATATTGCTCCATAATTTCAAATTAAAGATTTCTTTAGAAATTCTCTTTGGTCAAACTTATGCTCGTGTATTTACCTTCTGAGACACCATCCAAAAACAAAACAAGACATGGAAATAGTCTCTGTGGAAGATTTCAACATCACATATTATATATAGGAGACACACTCTCAGGAGTGTTTAAAGCTTTTGTAATTTCCAGCTTCTTATGTCATTATAACCTCACAACACAGGACATCTGTTTCAATCTTTGGAGGTGGGAGGAGGAAATACTGTTCAATAAAGGATATTCCTTGTGTTCATTACAAATGATATCTCTGCCCATAATAAACACTGTATCCTTTTACAGCACAACACCAGAAAGCCAGAAATTTGCTTTTGCATTGGCTTTTTCCATGGATGAAGTCAACAGGAACCCTGTTCTTTTAGCAAATATGTCTCTGTTTGACTACGTTGGATTTGGTTGTAAGACACTGCCGCAATTTACCAGTCATATGCGTATGGCCGTAAACAATATTCTACCTAATTATGACTGTACAAGAAATCCACGGTGTGCACTGATACTTACAGGAACAAGCTGGCAAACAACGGCAACAATACAGACATGCATGGACCTGTTCGTAAGTAACCAGGTGAGAGTTTTTGGAGTGGGATTTTAGATATCATGTCACTTTTGGTAGAATTCAGAGATTCTAAGACTTTAAGGAAGAGAGTAACGTCATGATTATATCAATCTATCTGTTCAAGGGCCTTAGTATTTAGAGACATGATAGGTCGTCCCCATTCCTTCTTTGAAATAGAGATGAGGGAAGACATAAGAGCTAATTGGTTTCTCTAGAACTCCCTGAAGAGAAATGTGTTTACAAGTTCTTGTATATTCATGGTGCCTCATGCTGCTACCTGTGTCCTAGGTCTTTCTGCTTACATTTGGGCCTTTCCATCCTGTCCTAAGTGATCATGAACAATATCCTCTTCTATATCAGATGGGCCCTAAGGACATATCTCTGGCCCTGGCCATGGTCTCCTTCCTACTTTATTTCAGATGGAACTGGATTGGGCTAGTCGTCTTAGACAATGATCAGGGCATACAATTTCTCTCATATTTGAGGAGAGAGATGGAAATAAACACAGTCTGCTTTGCCTTTGTGAACATGATCCCAGTCAACACGGAGTTATACATGTCAAGAGCAGAAGTGTATTACAACCAAATCATGACATCTTCCACAAATGTTGTCATCGTTTATGGTGACATAGAGTATACACTAGCTTTGAGTGTAAGAAGGTGGGAATCTCTAGGTATAAAGAGAATATGGATCACAACCTCACAGTGGGATGACACTATAAGTAAGAGGGACTACACACTGGACTCATTTCATGGGACTCTTAGTTTTGAACACCATCATCCGGATATTTCAGGTTTCAAAAATTTTGTCCAGACATTGAGCCCTATCAAATACTCTGACAAATATCTGGCAAGCCTGGAGTGGATGGACTTTAACTGTGAAGCCTTGGCATCTAACTGTAACACAATGAAGAACTGCTCATCCAATGCCACATTACAGTGGCTAATGGAACACACTTTTGACATGGCCTTTAGTGGTAGCAGTTATGATATATACAATGCTGTATATGTCTTAGCCCATGCCATTCATGAGTGTTTATTTCCAGATTTGGTTCTTCATGAAATACCCATATTGAACAACTACAATCTTCTTTGCCTTAAGGTACTGTTTCTTCTATTTGATAATGTTTGGTGTCATCAAAGACATACTTTTATAAGGTTCTCACAGGTGCCATCTGAGTGCAGTAGAAATGAAATATAAAGCTTTGCAGGGTGAAAGAGGGAGAAAGGGGTAATGGGAAGATACAAGTGAGGAGATCACAATTGTGATATAATCCAAATAAATAATTTAAATATAAAAGAAAGGAAATAGCAGTAAAAATGCAAAATGTAAAGGCACTAGTGTGGTAGGGAATGTTGTTTATGGGGCCTATTGACTTTGATCCAGAGAACCTTAATATCATCACACTGGTTCAAAACTGGAAGTATAATCAGTGTTTGCAAATTAATCCTTTCCATGATGAGTGGATAATCTCTTGGTCATAAATTGTCAAATATATTGTAATAACTGTATGCATGGTTTTCCCAAGCTTTTAAAATTGATTCAGCACACACTGTACATACTAGGATCCTTATTGTGTTTATGAGAGTAAATACCTAGGAAACAGTGCTGGAATTCAATTCTGTACATACATGTTTGTTCCTATGTGAGAAATTATACTTATCACTTCATAGATGTGTATGTTTTTCCTGTTGCTGTGAATATCTTTGTATATTTGTGTTGCTGTTGCTGTGTATAGATGTTTCTATTCCATATACCTAACTTTCCAATTATCTGTGGAATTGAATATAAATTTTTGTATGTAACAATATCTTTCTGTATGTGTGTTTGTGTCTGTATTTATCTTTCTCTGTGTATTTGTCAGTGAAAGTGTTGTGAGTTGACTGAGTGTGTAATTTTGTGTTTTGGTCAATGTGCTTTCATGTATGCATATCTGTGTTGCTGTGTGTGCATGTGTGTGTGTGTGTGTGTGTGTGTGTGTGTGTGTGTGTGTGACTTTATGTATGTCTGGCTTTATATCTTCCTTTCTGTGTATCTTGGATGCGACTGTAAATTTATCTGTCGGTCAGTGTCACTCTATGTGGTTGTTTTGATCTATTTTTCTCCTGAGTGCTTGTCAGGGCATTTGTGTGAGTGCCTATGAATGTGTTTTGTATTCTTCTACATCTGTATGTTTCTCTACCCATGTGTGCTTCTATGTTTATAAGTTTGGGGGCATGTATGTGTATTTTTGTATAAATAATTATGTTCCTGCTTTGAGTGTATTGTGTGTATGTTCTGTAAGATTAAGGAACCTCTCTGTGTAGTAGTGTGTGTGCCTGTGTGTGTGTGTGTGTGTTAGTGTTTGTCTGTGTGTCAGTGTTTATGTGTGTGTGTGTTCATACTGCATGTCTCATTTGATTATGCAAGTATGTCTCTGTGTTTTATAGTATATTCTTGAGAGCTGTAAAATTCTAGGAACCTTTTGGTAATTTTTAAATTTAACTAGTTTATTATTCTCTTTATATCCTGAGGGTAGGCTCTTCTCTCAGATCCTCCTGGTCACACTTTACATCCATCCCCACTAACCTACTCCTCAGAAAAGAGGATCCCTCTTACCAACTCACCCAAGGTCATCAAGTTGCATCAGGGCTGAGCTTTTCCACTTCCCTGTGGCCAGGTGAGGCATCTCCATCAGGTTGTAGTGATCTTAGAGATGGCAATTGAGTCCTAATCTGAGACATCCTGCTCTCTTTTTATCATGGGGCACACCTGAAGTCTGAGCTGCCTACTGCCTTGATCTGCATAGGAGACCTAGGCCCAGCCTATGCATGATCCTCAGTGTTTGTTTGAATCTCCACAAGGCCCTCTGGGCCCTGGTTAGCTAGCTATTTTGGCCTACTTGTGGATCTCTGTTACTCTCAGATACTTCTTTCCTCCCAACTTTTCCACTAGACATCATACACTGCACCCTGTGTTTGGCTGTGACTCTCAGCATCTGCTTCCATCTACTTCTGGGTGTAGGGTCTCAGTGAACAGCTTTTCTAGGCTCCCATGTGCAAGCATAGCGGAATGTCATTAATAGTGTTAGGATCTGGCTTTCTTCCATGGGGTGGGTCTCCTGTAATGCAGGCATTTTTTGGACAACTCCTCAATCTCACCGCTATCTATATCCTTGGATTTCCCATAGGCAGGGTAAATATTGAGCTGAAGTTTTATTGGGTTGGTTGGTGTTCCCTTCCCTCCACAAAGAGTCCTCTCTAGTCTCCATGACCCTTGCTACTAGAAGTTTCACCTAGACTCACTCCCATATCCTCCCAGAAGGCCTCCATGTCTTAGGCCTCCAGATTGTCACAGAGATGTTAATTTTATTTATCCAGTTGCCTAAATTGAATTTTTGCTGCTGGAAATCTTCATTAAATTTGCCTTTAAGATAAAGTCAGATTACACTGTCTGGATTCAAGAAAAGAATTGTGCATTACAGTATGATATTGCTGTTTCAGCTTTATGACATTCTGAGGAATATCCACTTCACAAACCCAGTTGGTGACAGAGTAAATATGAACCACAGAGAAAAGCTGCAGGAGGATTGTGACATTTTCTATATTTCCAATTTGCAACAAGGTCTTGAAATTAAAGTGAAGATTGGAAGTTTCAGCCCATATGTTCCACACGGTCAACAGCTCCATTTATCCCCAGAGATGATGGAGTGGGCCACAGGAGGTACAAAGGTAGGTTTGGACTTATTGTACTGATTTACCTGACTCACCATTAAACACTCGCCATGTGTGCACATTCTAAATTAGTGATATAAAATAGACTGTCAGGCAAGGAATCAAAGGTTGTCCTATTATACTATGTCTCTTATTTTTGCTTTTTGAAGTGCTATATTTATTAGTTCTTTGAACATTCCATTTCCACACAGTTGTATTTATCATATCAGAGGTCTTTCTGGTTTCTAATAGGACTACAACATTGTCTATTACTACTGTTTAATATTACTTGCTCTAAAATGAGCAATAGTTTTTTGGTTCCAGTTTTATTACAACACAGTGATTTTTCCATTTCTATTGGACCTCTGGCACAGATGTCAAAGTTATTGAGGTTATTGTAAGGATTTAGTAAGAAAAATTATATATAATTTTATTATGTAATACTGTTTAATTATTTTTACATTGAGCTTCTAAAGTCTAAATGTTTATATATATATGAATTAAATTTTTCATGAACCATGTTAGATATTTTAAGATTTAAAAACTTGGTTTTTATTAAATTAATTTTTCTTTAACTGTATTATGAACGGTTTATCTGTACAAATGTCTATGAAATATTGACACATGTAATGCATATGGATGCCATGAAATGGTTCGAGTCCCTGGAAACTTAAAACGGATTTTTGACCAAAAATGGGTTTTCATAGTCTAAATTGGGTCTGCTTCATGAGCAGTAATTATTACTGAAAATATTCCAACTCCCCAGTCCTGAGTGATACACTGGAGAAGATATTTTTCATAAGAATAATTTTATTTAATGCCCTGAATTATGGTATGGTTATTGGTATAACCAATAATAGGATTTCATTTTTAATTCTCTATATGAAGAGGATTGATAGTAATACAAATGTGGCTTTAACAAAAGAAATTTCACTTGCTATATGCTGTGTATATTATTCGTATGAATTCTGATGTGGGTGGTGTTATGGTATTTACTTCAAATTACCCATCTCAAGGTTCATTAAATTTTAAAAGATTTAACTTCAGGAATATCTTCAATTTTGATATCAAGTGATATGTCATATTGCTCAGAAAATATAAAACTTATAGTAAATTATTCTTTTCAGTGTAATGAGAAAAGACTATCTAAGGGGAAAATAGGTGAATTTAAGGTGTAGCTACTGAAATAAATATCAATTCTGTAGTAAGAAATGAAAACTCATATTTGTTATAACCACATCTAAATAGAATATTACATATGCAACCACTGGAAGAGTATACAGAAGTAATGCTCTGATCCCATATATATATATATATATATATATATATATATATATATATATATATATCATAATGCAGAAAAAATAAACATAAATATGAAGATATGGAAGGAAAGAACATAACTCCAATATTATAGACTTAAATGAAAGAATGTTCAATGGCATATTAAAAAACCAATTAAAATATTATAAGAGGATCCAAGATGGCAGCAAAGATAATATATTCTGTCTGATAAGAGAGACTGAATCAAGGGACTTGGTGGAAAGATTCATAACAGGAGCTGGAGTACCCTGCGTTAGAGGGGTCCACACTGTCTGAAAGATGGGTGGGTCTGCCCGCAGACCACATAAAATGGTGCACAAAGACATCACTCTTTCCTGTGGGCATGTGCCCAGGCTCCAGGGACTGGATGTCTGTATAAGAGCTGGATGTACATTTTACATCTCAGACTGTGTCAGGGAGTAAACAGTGAGTTGCAGGGCACTAGAGTCTGGTTCTTCAGGCTCAACTCAAATTCCAGCCTTTAGAGCACAGGAAAATATGACCTCAGATCCCCTTGCTAATCCATAGAAATACCCAAGGCACAGGTATGCACTGGCCTTGTCTCCAAAGCCACACACACTCAGCCCAGCCCTGTGCATTGCCACACAATCTCAAACTGAATTTTGTGTTATAGGACATAGAAAGAGAATTTAGAGAAGAAAGCAGAACCTGTAGAGATAAGCAGCCCCAACACAATACAACACAAGGAAGTAAGAATCTGAGGTGTAGAAGATACAATGGAATAATTTGATGAAACCATCAAAGAAAATGCTTAAAAATTACTGAAATAAAACATCCAAGAAATCAAGGAGAGCACTAAAAGATGAAACCTAAGAAGAATAGCGTTTGAGGAAAGAAAAGATGCCAGGATCCAAACCCAGGATAGTATTTGCAACAAAATAATAGAAGAAAACTTCTTTGAAGAAGGAGATGCTTATAAGCATACAAGAGACTTATACTTTACCATGTAGTGTAGACTATAAAATACAATCATGTTGCCATATAATAATCAAAACACAAAATGCACAGAACAAAGAAAAAACATTAAAAGCACCAAGAGAAAAAGGCCTAGTAACTTGCAATTGCAAACATACCAGAATCACATATGAATTTTCAGCAGAGGCCATGAAAGCCAGAGGGGCCTGGGCAGAGGTCTAGCAACCCTAATAGCCTAGAGATGCCAATCCAGATTACTATACCCAATAAAATGTTCAGTAACCATAGATGAGGAAAATTAGATATTGCATGAAAAAATAACTTGAAACAGTACCTATCAAATAATCCAGCCCTATAGGAGATGATAAGAGGAAAACTCCACACCAAAGAGCCTAAAGAAAACACAGGAAATAGATTACCTCACTTTAGCAAAACAAAACCAGATAAACACACTACCACAAATAACATCAAAATAAAAGGACCTAAAATCCACCGGTCATAAAAAATATTTTTTCTTTATTATTATTATCAATTTATTCAGATTACATCTAAATTTTTATCCCGTTGCTTGTCCCTTCCTGTTCCACCCTTCTGTCCTCTTCATCCTATTCACATCCCTATGTCTTGGACAGAAGGGGAAATCTGCCACCACCATGTGGTCACAGCCTATCATGTCTCATCTTCGTAGCCTTCCTATTCTTTCTCTGAGTGCTACAGGCCTCTCCATTAAGGGGAAGTGGTCAAATATGGGGCACCAGAGTTCATGTCAGAATCAGTCTCTGATCTCCATATGTCTGTGGATGTCCTGTCCCTTGCCTAGATCAGAGTAGGGGTTCAATATTTACTGTATCTGTTGTCTTTGGTTGGTGCAGTAGCTTGAAAAGACCTCCTGGTTACAGACATGCCCATCAAGATGTTCTTCTTGTAGGTTACTAGGTCCCTCTGGAAAATTCTATTTCTCTATTCTCCTGTACTACTTTGACCTAGAGTCCTAATAGGAGGTCCCACATCCATACAAATCTCTTGGTCAGTGAAGACATTCAGGGGACATCCCTGTAGGGGTAGTGTCCAATTATATGTGAGTATATACCATGTGAGTCTTTCTGAGTCTGCATTAACTCACTCAATATGAGCATTTCTAGTTCCATCCATTTGTCCACAAATTTCAGGATTTCTTTTCTTTTAAAAGCTGAGTACTATTTTATAGTGTAAATGTATCACAGTTTCTTTATCCATTCTTTGACTGAGGGACATTTAGGTTGTTTTCAGGTTCTGGCCATTATGAATAAGGCTGCTATGAACATGGCTGAGTGTATGTCCTTGTTGTGTGGAGGAGCACATTATGGGTGTATTCCAAAGAGTGGAATCGCTGGGTATTGAGGTAGGCCTTTTCTAAGTCTTCTGAGAAAGCACCAGATTGATTTCCAAAGTTGTGGAACAAGTTTGCAATCCCACCAGCAATGAAGGAGTGTCCCCCCTTCTCCACATCCTTATCAGCATATGATGTCACTTTAGCTTTAGAACTTGGCCATTCGGATGGGTGTAAGATGAAATCTCAGGGTAATTTTGATTTGAATTTCTCTGATGGCTATAGATGTTGAGCATTTCTTTAAGGGTTTCAGCATTTCTTAGCCAGTCCATATTCCTCTGTTGAGATTTGTTTCATTCTGAACCCCATTTCTTAATTGGGTTATTTGGTTTGGTGGTATTTATTTTCTTGAGCTCTTTATTTATTTTTGGATATTGAACCTTTGTCAGATGTAGGATGGGTGAACATTTTTTCCCAGTCTGTATGCTGTCACTTTGTTCTGTTGACAGTGTATGTTGCCTTAAAGATGCTTCTCAGCCTCATGAAGTCCAATTTGTTGAATGTTGACCTTAAGGCCTGGGCTGTTAGAGTTCTGTTCAGGAAGTGTTTCCCATGCCAGTGCGTCTCAGGCTCTTTCCTGTTTTTTCTTCTAACAGATTTAGTGACTTTGGTTTTATATTGAGGTCTTTAATGCACTTGGACTTGATTTTTGTGCACGGTGAAAATATGGGTCTGCTGCAGTTTTTCTAATGTAGACATCCAGTTAGACCTGCACCACTTTCTGAAGATGCTATCTTTTTTCCATTGAATAAATTTGGCATTTTTGTCAAAAACCAAGTGTCCATATGTGTGTAGAGTTTTTTCGAGGTCTTTCATTTGATTCCATTGATCAACCACCCTATTGCTATACCATGACCATGCTGTTTTAATTCCTGTTGTTGTCTAGTACAGCTTGAGATCGGGTGTGGAGTTTCCTCTAATGAGTCTTTTATTGTACAGGATTGTCTTAGTTATTCTGGGATTTTGGTTTTCCACATGAAACACTGAGACACAGTTAAAAATGTTTAATGTTCTTGGTCAATGGAGAGAGTTAATGAAACCACATCTGTCACTCCATCTTACACCCATCACAATGGCTAAAATAAAAAAAAATCTCAAGTGACAGTAAATGCTGTCAAAGATTTGGGGAAAAGGGAACACTCTTCCATTAGTGGGGGAAGGGTAAACTTGTACAACCACTAAAGAAATCAATCTGGTTCTTTCTCTGAAAATTGAGAATAGTGATAATTAAAGATGCTGATATGCCACTCCTGGGCATATATATAAAAGATGCTCAACCATACAACAAATACATTTGCTCAACTATTTGTAAAAGAACCAGAATCTGGAAACAAACGAAGGCCTTTCAACCAAAGAATGTAAAAAGAAACTCAGGTACATTTACACATTGGAATTCTACTCAGTTTTTAAAAACAAGGAAATCTGCAAAATTGCGGGCAAATATATGGAACTAAAAATGTTCATCCAAAGTGAGGTAACAGAGGCGTATAAATTCATTCATGGTATCCATTCACTTATAAGAAGATATCAGCTCAAAATTGATGTCCTATGACAGGCTTCACCCAGTGGTGGATAAGCACAGATGCTGGCACTTTGCCACTGGACAACTGGTGGAGTACAGAGAGTGGTATTGAAGAATGAGTGATAGAACAGCTCATTCTCCACAGTTGTGTGTACAGCAGACTCTGCCTCTGATATGAATTATATTTCCCCATGTTTCATCACTTCCCCTTGTTGGGAGGCCCTTGGGCACACAGAAAAGGGGAAGAAGGTATAAGGATGAGACCTGGTATGCTGTGGGCATATGGTGGGGAAGGAAATTTCCTGTTGTCAGAGGTCTAGAGGTCTAGGGGAGACTAAAATGGTGGGTTAAAGAGCATGGGAATGTGAAGATACAAGTGAATAGTAACATTCAGGATGTAATTTGAATAAATGATCTCAAATTTAGAAAAACCATATTTAATGTTTTTTGTAACTGGGCATTAAATACAACTCCTAATTGTATGAGTGCTCATAACTGAGCTTCATCCTACATTATGTATACATTTTAACTACATCAGTACCACTGGTGAGATATATATCTTTGAGTCATGAACTCCTTGGGCATCAGTTTATTTTTAATTAGATTTGGGCAAGATAACATGCTATATTGAATCCTCTTCAGGTAGCCATGAGATAAACTTTAAATTATGTAGTGGAAAAAATAATTATAAGAGGGTTACCAAAGAATCAAGAAGACAAATCACCTCTGGGAGCACACAATGGGATCTTGAAAACTTGGATACAATAAAACACTGAGTGAAGAGTTGAAACAAGAATGCATTGAAGATACAAAATATTGTTAAATAATCAAACTGAACTATGTAAGGGAACAACAAAATAAATCAAATAAAATCGTGAGTATTCTCACCAAGAGAATATTTCAACTTGAAGATTGGATGCAAAGACTTGAAAACAAGACATATGAGTTAGAATGATCAAAGTATGATGATGATAAAACAATAACGAAGAATGAAATTCAGAGGAAAGAAAGGGCATATGATGAGCAGGTCAAATTTACAACCCAGGGGCACAATAGGAGAAAAAGACAAACTGAAGACATCTACATTATATTCAGTAAAATTTCGCTTTAAATTTCTTAAATAAAACATGATCTGTGGCTATACAGAGAGACCCTTTATTTAAGTACTAACTAAATTCTCAACAACACAAATTAACTAACTTTGTTTTTGGTTTGTCTGCTTCTTCTTTGTTTTGTTTGATTTTCTAGATAGGGTTTCTCTGTGCAGCCTTGGCATTCCAGGCCTCATTTCATAGATCAAGCTTGTCTTAGAATCACAGCAATTGCTGTGTTCTGCCTCCTACAGTGCTAGGATTAAAGGCATACACCACCACAAAAAAATGAGCCAAGAATTAATATATATTACTTACATTTCTTTGTACCAAGAAGAAGATATGGAATGCTGCTAAACAGAATCCCCATTCATAAAATAGCAGCACATGAAGAATTGCAGATTCTACTAGGGAGGCTCTTAAAGGTGGAGAGTAACAACAATGTGTGTCAAAAAATTAGACACATAACTGCCAAGGCTAGTTACTATACACAGTATATTGATATCTCTTAATAGAAGGAAACAGAACAAGGTTCAATAATGAACACAATTACAGAAATTCTATGTTCTGAAAAAGCAGTACAAATGATATTTTATGGATTCTTTCATAATTATAAGTAAAATGAACAAGTTTCCAATGCTACATAAAGGCAACCCTAGAAAGGCAGAAAGGAAAACATCGGTTAGAAAGGAATCAATATTGCAGTAACAACATGCAGACATAAAAACAAGTAATTATAAATAGTAATTGAATTGTAGTAGTCATATTTTCTAATTGAAACACAAAGGTAATAAGAATTGTTTATGAGAAAGAAACGTTTTTTGCCTCCATGGAAAAGTAAAAAACTCATTCCCATACATGAAAAGAGCTGTTCTATAAGTATAGTAGAAATGCATTGTAATGAAGTGTAATAGAAAATATTGAAAAATAATCTATAATATGGATATGCATGGAATAATTCTTGACTAAATATGTACTAAAAAACACAGCAACAAAAGAGAAAGATCACTGTCTTAGCATAACATGACTTCATTCCAGGAATGAAAGCATGGCTCAACATACATAGATCAATTCGGGTTGATCCATCATATAATTCAACTCAATTATAGAATCACATTTTTATCAAAAACAAAGAACAAAGGATTCAAACTGGGAAGGCAAAAATGGATCAATTGTCCATGCAGTACCCAATTTCAATGTTCATTGTCATACAAATGATCTTCAAGTTCAATATTTTATTTTAACTGAACATTTTTTCATGAACTCATTGCCAGCCTTGTCTACCAACTAATTTCAGGAGAGTCAAAGCTACACAAAGAAACCTTGTCTCAAAAAACAAAACAAAACAAAATTTAAATTTAAATTAAACAATCTTTATTCAACAATTCCCTGTATTTCCAGCCCCTGTTCAGCCTGTTCACCTCAGGAAATACTCCAGCTCAATAAACAAAAGTTCAGTACTTTAAACCACAAATAAACCAGGATTTGCCCACTCACCTCTGTTTCTATTTACACACAGCTGTCAAAGTTCACACTGTCAACTTATTGGAGGTCATGTTTGTTATCTGAGATTCTAGGACAAATTTCTCTGATGCATGAGTCTTTTAGTCTTAGACTCCTAATCTGTTGCTGTGATAAAATACTGATCCTAAGCAAAGTAGGGAAAATGTTGATTTGTATCACAGAAATTACTGTTAAGGGAAGACAAGGGAGAAATCTGTGGATTGGAACTATACCTAGACCCTGAAAAAGCTCTGCATACTGGCTTGTTCTGTTAGATTTCTCAAAGATCCCTGTGTAGCAAGAGAACCTCTCACAGTGGGGTGGTCACTCATACATAAATTACCACTGAATGAAATGCATCAAAAATATAGGGACAGTCTAGTCTGATGGACATAATTACTCAAGTAATTTTCCCCTGTTGTTTTACTGTGCTTGGTGTCAACTTGACAATCATTAACTAGAAAAATGCAGCTGAAGTCTCTATAGTGCTTGCATACAGCACAGCATAAATTCTTGTTCCTACATTTCTAGGAGTTGGGAAGCAACTCAAATTTTCACCCATGTCTTTCCATATATTTCTATGCTTGACACTATACTATTTACTAAATGACATGTTCTCCTTCAGTTCATGTTTATTGAATAAGGTTATTCATAACTCAACAAACTAATATAATATATATGGAAGAAGTAGGTAAAAATCTGACATCAGCATGGGTCTAATAATTCTCAGATCTTGCCCTCTGTGTGTAGTGCTGACTGTGGTCCTGGATTCAGAAAATTCTGGAAAGAGGGAATGGCCACCTGCTGTTTTGAGTGCAACCCATGCCCAGAAAATGAAATTTCTAATGAGACAAGTGAGTGTTGGGGCTGTGTAGAAACCTTCATGTTTATCATCATCTCCTACCCACTTTGAGATACTTAACTTGTCAAAAAAAAAACAAGAGAACAAATAGCATATATAACTTTCCTATGTAGGTCTTTGTAGAAATACAAATATTAAGAATTTCTTGAACAACAGCAACGAATAAGCCCTTATGTGTTTATGGACACTGTGACTCATTTTCAATTGACAGAGGATAACACTTTCTCAAAGAAGGATTTTGATATTCAAACTTCAGTTTGCATGTATTTTATAGATTTTCTTAATGATTTATCTCTTATAAAACTCTATGTAGATTAGATTCTAATCATGGATCTTTAAAAATATTTATTTATTCCCTTTGCCTATATATGTGTTCCCTACATGATTTGTACACATTGCATAAGTACAGGATTCCATGAGGAATATAAGAGGGCCTCAGACAAAGTAGAACCTGTCATGTCACTTTTGAGTACAGAATATAAGTTCTCTGTCATATTAATATAGAGGGAAATACTTCTCTTATAATTATGAGAATCTAAGACTGAGATGTAATATACTTTGTAATATCCAAAGACCAATTTTTTAAAATGTCTGATGTTACATGATTCCAGGTATGGGAGGAATACATCTTCAGACATGATGTAGGAAATATGAGGATTCTTGTATTCAATATTTTACATACAGTATCCAATTAATAATGTAATAATGTTGTACTTAGAATAATTTATACAAAAAGAATTTAGTTCAAAACATTAAAATATTATTCTCACCTACAGAGAATGTATCAGTCAAATAATTATTTGTTTAGAGTTCACTAAATGCAAATAGCCAATGGATAATTTTGCAATATTATTCCTGTCATCCTATATAATTTAATGAAAGTTCTTTTTGTTTTCTGGGTTTTTTGTTTGTTTTTTAAGACTGGGTTTCTCTATGTTACCTTGGCCATCCTGGACCAGCTTTGTAGACCAGGATCACTTCGAATGCACAGTGATCCACCTGCATCTGCCTCCTGAGTTCTGAGATTAAAGATGTGTGCCAGAGGCACTAATGGCAATTGAGTTGACACAGAATATAAATCTCGTGACACTAACACTGACGAACGGAATTCATGCCCAGGATCCATGTAGAAGGTGTAGGTAACTAACTCCTACAAGATGTCTTTTTACCTACATGCACTCCAACATACAACATTCTCTAAAATAACCTACATGTAATGAAATATTTTAAATGTAAAAACAAGTAATAATAGAGGCTTTTTACATACTTATTAACCAATGTCACAAAATTTACTCAAAGTTATTTTTATCACTTTAATTAGGTTTATGTTTTGGGGGAAGGTAGATGCATGTAACAAGTGCAGACACAGGTGAGAGGCTACAAAACACATGCAGATAGAGTTACATGCAGTTTTGAAACACCTGACATAAGTACTGGAATTGGAACTCTGGTTTTCTGAGAAATATTTATATTCTCTTTACAGTTGAGCCAACTATCTAAGGTATATAAAAACATTCACTAATTCTATTTATCCATAAATACATTCCTCTAGATAAAAATAATGGAATGCCTTGAAGCACATCATTACTCTCTGCAATTATCCAATGACTAGGTGGAATTTCACACACATATATTACAGTTGCCATTCTGGATCTTGCGACTTATGAATGGAGTACTATAGGAAAGTATAAACTATCTTGGGTACCCCTATTAGAATCCTTGTATTCTTGCTCATATTGTTTATCCATATGTATTTCAACCTCAAGTCCACTCACAGAGCCTGGGTCTCAGTGTTTAAAAGAAGAGAGGAAGAATGGGCTGAATGATTCCAGACAAAATGGAATCAAGATGAAAGGTTTTAGTGGTCAGTAAGTTCAGAGTTTTCTACTTTCACTGTTGATCTTGGTGCTTCCCATTAACAGTTATCAGGGGTCCTGGTCTCAATTACCAGGTAAGCATACAAATGAGAAAATTGTTATTTAATATTTTTTTCAGTTTCCAACCATTAACATTATATTAATACGTCATTCAACTTTTACTCTCACATGCTACATCCTCTTTATAAGTACAAGAGAATTCAGATTCATGAGATTTCTTATTACTTCTACATTCACACACACACACACACACACACACACACACACACACACACACACAAACCACACACATAGTTTTCTCATTCCATTTATGTGAGGGTGTTTGGGCTAGTGAATTGCAACTCAAAAATTTACACATGTCTTGTCCTAATAGAAGACAGAGTCTCCCTCTGTCACAGAGGCAACAGTGATAAAACAAACAATGATCTCAGGAGAAAATGAATGTACAGAATTAGTGATTTTTAAAATACACTCAGGCACACCATTATTAATGAATTTACATCTCCTTAACCCAAGAGTCTAAGTCATTTCAATATAAAATGAGGAAGGATGTAAGAAAACTGTACATACAGAAAACATTATAAACGATATCAACAAACTTAATAAACACAGAAATGATTGCCTTTTCTTTAAAGAGAGTGAGTATGATCAAATAAAATCATTGCTGTGCAATAATTACATTAAATTACATAATCAGTATGTAAATGTGCATACAGTCATTCTCTAATGTCCCATTAATAAAATGCTGAAGCAGCACTAATAAAACATTCCTTGTTTTATCAGATGTGGATCAATGTGTGATGTGCCCAGAGGAACAGTATGCCAACCAAGAGCAGAACCACTGTATAGACAAAGCTGTGGTCTTTCTGAGCTATGAAGATCCATTAGGTATGGCTCTTGCCTTAATAGCCTTGTGCTTCACTGCATTCACTGCTGTGGTTCTTGGGGTCTTCATGAAGCACCATGACACTCCTATTGTAAAGGCCAATAACAAAACCCTCAGCTACCTCTTACTTATATCACTCATGTCCTGTTTCCTCTGCTCCTTGCTCTTCCTTGGGCGTCCAAACACACCCACCTGCATCCTGCAGCAGATCACATTTGGAATTGTATTCACTGTGGCTATTTCCACAGTTCTGGCAAAAACAATCACTGTAGTTCTGGCTTTCAAACTCACAGCACCCAGAAGAAGGATGAAGTATATCCTAATATCAGGGGTACCTAACTACATCATTCCCATCTGCTCCCTATTCCAAGTAATTCTGTGTGCAATCTGGCTAGGATCTTCTCCTCCATTTGTGGATATTGATGCACACTCTGAGCATGGCCATATCATCATTGTGTGCAACAAGGGCTCAGTGACTGCATTCTACTGTGTCCTGGGATACTTGGCCTGCCTGGCCATGGGAAGCTTCACTGTGGCTTTCCTGGCAAGAAACCTGCCTGACACCTTCAATGAAGCCAAGTACCTGACATTCAGCATGCTTGTGTTCTGCAGTGTCTGGGTCAGCTTCATCCCTGTATATCATAGCACCAAGGGCATGGTCATGGTTGCTGTGGAGATCTTCTCCATCTTAGCTTCCAGTGCAGGGATGCTTGGATGCATCTTTGTTCCTAAGTTCTACAGAATTTTGTTAAGACCTGAAAGAAATTCTATCCAAAAGATCAGGAAGAAATACTAGTCCTAAACTTATATAATATGAACTACAACTGACAAATAATGGTTTTGCACAACCACCAAAGAGCATTGCAGTGCAATTTCTATTTGTTTTTCGAATGACTGTCACAATTTTTTCTAATTGTGATGCTCGTCAGTATCATATCTACTAATGTTATCTACCTTTCCATTTAATCATGGGCTTAACAATTTTCCTTATATTTAGCTTTTGGGCATGTGTACATTGTGGAAATATTCTATTCTGCTCTAACATAAAAAATCACAACAAACTAAATGTATTCTAAAATAATAAGATGAATGAATGACTTTTATTAAAATTCAATAGTGAGAATAAAATACAAGGAGGTTTTAGAGAGTGAACTGTTGTCTACAGATGAAGTTGAAACAGTGTTCCCCTTACAGGGGGAAGGTAAAAATCCCCTAATAGTAATATATGAATTAAAGGAATATAACCTAGAAGAGAGAGTAATGTCTTAATTGACAAATAAAAAGGTACAATACACAGATTGATCACTTACTACTTAATAGTGTGCCTTACTGTTGTAGAGGACCTGATTCAATATCCAGTCCTGTCATGAGAAAATCATTATTCCAAACACCTGTAACAATACCTCCAAAAATAAAATCAAACTGGCACCCTCTTTTGGACAGCATGGTTATGTGAACTCATAGGTGTACACAACAATATACTAAGACACACACTTAAACCCACACATGTACATACATGCACACAAATCAAATTACATCATTTTTAGAGTAGTAATACATTACAAAAAACTTGATGAGATTTGTTTTTCACTTTTAAAATTGTATTTCTTTTTACGGATACAGTTATATTATTAAACATAAATAAACTACATACAGCAATGAGTAACACAGAACAATCAGGACTTATAAAAAATGTTACATCCATACGGTGTGGCTACTTGTATTTGGCAATCTTGAAGAAATCATCTTTCTTATATTGATGTATCTAAAATTCTGAATGCAAATTAATATCTTCCATATCGCCTCTGTACCAACTTAAAGCATCTATGTAAACTGAAAAACATCTTAACCCCTAAACAACTAAGATTAATTGGTAGACTAAACTATCTCGTCTCAACCCCATCAGAGACTTGAGGAGGAATAAAACATAATGATTTACGTGAACCAGAAGTGTAGCTTAGCAGCTTCCCAAATGAAAAAATGGCTGAGACAGTTTGCTTTCTCTATAACTCTATAACATTGGATAATCATCTTCAACCTGCTGGCCCAATATCCCTTACATATATATTTGTGAGTCAGGAACTGGTGAGGACTTGCTTGCCTCGTCTCGGCAGAATTTTGCCATCAACACTGCCTCCATCTAGACTTACCAGCTTTTGGGGAGAATTCTGTCTGTGGCAGAAATAAGGCCTTTTTCCCAGTGAGTGGTTTGTAGCATTTGAAGCCATCTCCATAAGGAGGTTATTTGGTGTTCATCATCTTCTTTGAAGTAGGCTGGGTGTTGCCAGTGTTTAACCTGTCTCATTGTCAAATAATCGTTAAAATAATAAAAATATCTTTAAAGGTCATATTCTGTGGGTCTCTGAGACTTTTGAAGACCTTACATAATGATTTCACCTTATATAACAATAGAATAATATCTATCTGTTTAACCTAGCATGTGTATACTTGTGATAAAAATAGACTTATAATTGACATGACCATGATTTGATCAACTATCAATTAGCATGTATCAATTATCCTTAAACAACCTTCAGTAGACTTTCAAGGAATTGGAATAATCCTTGTATTCTACTTCAGTTGGATGTGTACAATACATCATATTAGAGTAGAAATTATATATATATATATATATATATAATCTTTAAAGAAGAATCCTAAAGTTGAGTTCTATGCCAGTGTAGCGAACATAAACTTATTTGATAGATAGATATATATATATATATACAAAATTATGTACCAATTAATTAATAATAACCTTATTTTGATTAATAATTACATTTCTTTATTCATTCTTCAGTTGATGAACATCTAACTGTTTTCACATTCTGGCTGTTATGACTAAGTCTGCTGTGAACATAGTTGAGCAAATGTGCTTGTGGTATGGTAGAGCAGGTTTTGGGTATATTCCCAGGAGTGGTATGGCTCGGTCAATAGGTAGAATTATTTCCAACTTCCTGAGATAACACCAGATTGTCAGAATAGCTAAGAACAAAAATTAAAGTGGCTTCCCTTGCTAGTGAAGATTTGGAGAAATAGGAACACATTTACATTGCTGGTGGGAGTGCAAACTTGTACAATCATTTGGATATAAATATTGTGCTTTTTCAGAAAATTGGGAATAGTGCTACCTCAACAGCCAGATACACCTCTCCTGAGCATATACCCAATTATGCTCCACCACACAAGGACCATTCACACCTATGTTCACAGCAGCTTCATTTGTTTTTTTTCCATTTTAAAGTTCCATTCTTTATTCTGATTCAGGATTGAAACATTTTCATTGCACTTACATTCTAACATATATATTACATATTACATATATATTAATATATATATATATTTTACAAAAGGTGCTCATAATATGCTACTTCCCAAAAAGGAATTTTAATGGACTTTTTTTGGAAATAAAATGTGCTAGAAGATTATTCTGACCTTCCTGGGTTTTCTTCCATGAAATGGGTAAAAAATATGTCCCTTCATGTCTTTGAAAGGAAAGTTCTTCGAAGCAGAAATTGAAAACACAGGCTTTGTAAGAGCCCCCGTTCATTGGCATGAGACCAGGAACTCTGCCACGCTTCTTTATGGCTCTCTATCCTTACCAAACCTGCTCTAGAAACTCCAAGGCTTCCCCACTTAACCAGCACTTCCAAAGCAGGTTTTCAGATCAGAACACATGACACAAGTCTGCAATATTTTCTTTTGCTAACCTTTTTCTTTTGTTTTTGTTTTTTGGTTTCTTTGTAATGAGAAGAATTTTTTTATTTTTTGATTTTTTTCTTCTTTTTTTTCCTTCTTTATTAATTTATTCTTGTTACATCTCAATGGTTATCCCATTCCTTGTATCCTCCCATTCTTCCCTCCCTCCCAATTTCCCCTTATTCCCCTCCCCTATGACTGTTCCTGAGGGGGATTACCTCCCCCTCTATATGATCATAGGGTATCAAGTCTCTTCTTGGTAACTTGCTGTCCTTCCTCTGATTGCCACCAGGTCTCCCCCTCCAGGGGACATGGTCAAAGGTGAGGCACCAGAGTATGTGAGAAAGTCATATCCCACTCTCCACTCTACTGTGGGGAGTGTTCTGTCCATTGGCTAGATCTGGGTAGGGGCTTAAGGTTTACCGCCTGTATTGTCCTTGGCTGGTGTCTTAGTTTGAGCGGGACCCCTGGGCCCAAATCTGCCTATCATAATGTTCTACTTGTAGGCTTCTAGGACCCTCTGTGTCCTTCTACTTTGCCTTTCTCCCATGATTCTCTCATCTAGAGTCCCACTAGAATGTCCTCTCCTCTGTCTCAGTTTCCTGGTAAGTGAAGGCTTTCATGGGACATGCCCCTTGGGCTAATATGCAGATATAAGTGAGTATATACCATTTGAGTCTTTAAGCTTCTGGCTTAACTCACTCATTATGATCATTTCTAGCTCAATCCATTTATCCACAAATTTCGGGAATTCCTTGTTTTTAATAGCTAAATAGTACTCCATAGTGTATATGTACCACAGTTTCTTTATCCATTCTTCTATTGAGGGACACTTAGGCTGTTTCCATGTTCTGGCTATTATGAATAAGGCTGCTATGAACATGGTTGAGCAAATTTTCTTGCTGTGTGCTGGAGCATCTTCTGGGTATATTCCAAGGAGTGGAATAGCTGGGTCTTGAGGAAGCCCTATTCCCATTTTTCTGAGATAGCACCAGATAGATTTCCAAAGTGGTTGTACTAGTTTGCATTCCCACCAGCAATGAAGGAGTGTTCCTCTCTCCCCACATCCTCGCCAGCATGTGGTGTCGTTTGAATTTTTGATCTTAGCCATCCTGATGGGTGTAAGATGGAATCTCAGCGTTGTTTTGATTTGCATTTCCCTGATGATTAAGGAGGTTGAGCATTTCTTTAAGTGTTTCTCAGCCATTTGATATTCCTCTGTTGAGAATTCTCTGTTTAGTTCCATGCCCCATTTCTCGATTGGGTTATTTGGTTTGGTGGTATTTAATTTCTTGAGTTCTTTATATATTTTGGATATTAGACCTTTGTCAGACGTGGGGTTGGTGAAGATCTTTTCCCACTCTGTAGGCTGTCGCTTTGTTCTCTTTACCGTGTCACCTGCCTTACAGAAGCTTCTCAGCCTCATGAGGTCCCATTTATTAATTGTTGACAGTAATGCCTGGGCTGTTGGTGTTCTGTTCAGGAAGTTGTCTCCTGTGCCAATATGTTCCAGGCTCTTCCCCACTTTTTCTTCTAAGTGATTTAGTGTCTCTGGTTTTATGTTGAGGTCTTTAATCCACTTGGATTTGAGTTTTGTACAAGGTGACAAATATGGGTCCAGTTGCATTTTTTTACACATAGACATCCAGTTAGACCAGCACCATTTGTTGAAGATGCTTTCCCTTTCCATCAAATGGATTTGGCTTCTTTGTCAAAAATCAAATGCCCATATGTGTGTGGATTCATATCTGGGTCTTCGATTCGATTCCACTGATCAACCGGCCTGTTGCTGTGCCAGTACCATGCTGTTTTCATTACTATTGCTTTATAGTACAGTTTGAGATCAGGTATGGAGACTCCTCCAGAGCACATTTTATTGTACAAGATTGTTTTAGCTATTCTGGGTTTTTTGTTTTTCCATATGAAGTTCAGAATTGAACTTTCAATGTCTTTAAAAAATTGTGTAGGTATTTTGACAGGGATTGCATTGAATCTGTAGATTGCTTTTGGTAGGATGGCCATTTTTATTATGTTAATTCTCCCTATCCATGAGCAAGGTAGATCCTTCCATCTTCTCATGTCATCTTCAATCTCTTTCTTTAGGGTTTTGAAATTTTTTTCAAACAGGTCTTCACTTGCTTAGTAAGAGTAACTCCTAAGTACTTTATATTGCTTGTGGCTAATGTGAAGGGTGTAGTTTTCCTAATTTCTTCCTCTGCAAGCTTATCATTTTTGTATACGAAGGCTACAGACTTTTTTGAGTTAATTTTGTATCCAGCCAATTTGCTGAAGGTGTTTATCAGCTGTAGGAGTTCTCTGGTGGAATTTTGAGGGTCACTTATTTAGACTATCATATCATCTGCAAATAGGGATAATTTGAGTCCCTCCTTTCCCATTTGAATACCCTTGATCTCCTTATGTTGTCTTATTGCTCTGGCTAGAACTTCGAGTACTATATTGAAGAGATATGGAGAGAGTGGGGAGCCTTGCCTTGTTCCTGATTTTAGAGGAATTTCCTTAAGTATCTTACCATTTACTTTGATTTTGGCTTTTGGCTTCCTATATATAGCCTTTATTATGTTGAGGAAAGTGCCTTGTATTCCCGATCTCTCTAAAACTTTAAACATGAATGGGTGTTGGATTTTATCAAATGCTTTCTCTGCATCCAAAGAGATGATCATGTGGTTTTTTATTTTCATTTTGTTTATGTGGTGGATTCCATTGATGGATTTCCGTATATTAAACCATCCCTGCATGCCTGGAATGAAGCCTACTTGGTCATGATGAATGATATCTCTGATGTGCTCTTGTATTCGTTTTGCAAGTATTTTATTTAGTATTTTTGCATCGATGTTCATCAGAGAAATTGGTCTGAAATTTTGTTGAGTCTTTGTTAGGTGTAGGTATCAATGAGACTATGGCCTCATAGAATGAGTTTGGTAATGTTTCATCCCTTTCTATCTTTTGGAGTAGCTTGAAGAGTATCGGTATTAGCTCGTCCTTGAAGGTCTGGTAGAATTCTGCACTGAAACCATCTGGCCCTGGGCTTTTTTTGGTTGGGAGACTATCAATGATTACTTCAATTTCTGTAGGGGAAATGGGACTATTTAGCTTGTTTATCTGCTCTTCACTCAACTTTGGCAAGTGAAATTGATCAAGAAAATCGTCCATTTCCCTTAGATTTTCAAATTTTGTGGCATATATGCCTTCAAAGTAGGATCTTATGATTCTTTGTATTTCTGCAGTGTCTGTTGTTATGTCTCCCTTTTCATTTCTGATTTTGTTGATTTCAATACTGTCTCTCTGCTTTTTAGTTAGTTTGGCTAATGGTCTGTCTATCTTGTTGACTTTCTCAAAGAACCAGCTCTTGGTTTTGTTGATTCTTTGGACTATTTTCTTAGTTTCTAATTTGTTAATTTCACCCCTGAGTTTGATTATTTCCAGACGTCTACTCCTTTTGGGTGTTTCTGCTTCTTTTTTTTCTAGGGCTTCCAGTTGTGTCATTAAGGTGTTTATGTGCGATGCTTCCAATTTCTTTTTAAAGGCCCTTAGTGCTATGAATTTTCCTCTTAGCACTGCTTTCAATGTATCCCACAAATTTGGGTATGTTGTTCCTTCATTTTCATTGAATTTCAGAAACTCCTTGATTTCTTTCTTTATTTCTTCCCTGACCCAGGTGTCATTTAGCAGAGAGTTGTTTAGTTTCCACATACGTGTAGGCTTTTTGTTATTTCTGTTGTTGTTGAATTGCAGCCTAAGCCCATGATGATCTGATAGGATACAAGGTATTATTTCAATCCTCTTGTATCTGTTGAGGCTTTCTTTGTGAACTACAATGTGATCAATTTTGGAGAAGGTTCCATGGGGTGCAGAGAAGAAGGTATATTCTTTCTTGTTTGGGTGAAAGGTTCTATAGATATCTGTTAGATCCATTTGACCCATGGCATTGGTTAATGATGTTATTTCTCGGCTTAGTTTCTGTTTCGATGACTTGTCCTTCAGTCAGAGTGGGGTGTTGAAGTCTCCCACTATTATTGTGTGGGGATCGATGTGTGGTTTAAGCCTTTTTAGCAGATCTTTTACAAATGTGGGTGCCCTTGTATTGGGAGCATAGATGTTCAGAATTGTGATGTCATCCTGGTTGACTTTACCTTTGATGAGTAAGAAGTGTCCATCCTCATCCCTTTTGATTAATCTTGGTTGAAAATCTATTTTGTTTGATATTAAAATGGCTACGTCTGCTTGCTTCTTGTGTCCATTTGCTTGGAATATTTTTTTCCAACCTTTTATCCTGAGGTAATGCCTATCATTATGGGTGAGATGTGTTTCTTGAATGCAGAAGAATGTTGGATCCTGTTTATGCACCCATTCAGTTAGTCTGTGTCTTTTTATTGGAGAATTGAGACCATTGATGTTGAGAGATATTAACGACCAGTTACTATTAAGAGTCTTAATTTTGATGTTGGTTCCAGTTGAGCGTTTGTGTAGTTGTGTTTTTTGCCATGGTATAGTTATCTATTTCCTGAGTAGTTTTGATTGTAGCTTGATCCTTTGGGATGGAGTTTTCCTTCTAGTACCTTCTGTAAAGCTGGATTTGTGGATAGGTACTGTTTGAATTTTGTTTTGTCATGGACAATTTTGTTTTCTCCATCAATGGTTATTGATAGTTTTGCTGGGTAAAGTAGTCTGGCCCGGCATCTGTGGTCTCTTAGGGTTTGCAGGATCTCTGTCCAGGCCCTTCTGGCTTTGATGGTCTCTGCTAAGAAGTCAGGTGTAATTCTGATAGGTTTGCCATTAAATGTTAATTGGCCCTTTTCCCTTGCAGCTTTTAATATTTTTTCTTTGTTCTGTATGTTTTGTGTTTTGATTATTATGTGACGGGCAGTTTTTCTTTACTGGTCAATTCTATTTGGTGTTCTGTATGCTTCTTGTATGTTTATAGGCATCTCTTTCTTTAGATTGGAGAAATTTTCTTCTATGATTTTGCTGAGAAGAGTTTCTGGGCCTTGGAGTCTGATATCTTCTCTTTCTTCAATGCCTATTATCCTCAGATTTCTTCTTTTCATGGTGTCCTTAATTTCTTGGATGTTTTGTGTCAGGAGTTTTCCAGATTTGGCATTTTCTTTATTGGTTGCTTCAAGATCTGTTATTGTATCTTCTAGACTTGAGATTCGTTCTTCCATCTCTTGGATTCTGTTAGAAAAGCTCAGCACTGTGTCATTCGCCTTCTTCTCTGAGACCTCACGTTCTCGTTTTTCTTCTGTCTGTGTGTTTATCATTGAATCCATTTTCATTTTCATATCTTGAACAGATATTTTAATTTCTTTCATCTGGTTGTTTATATTTTCCTGAAAATTTTCCATTTCCACTCTATGTGCTTCTTTTATGTCTCGCACCTGCTTCGCTGCTTCTTCCTGCATCTGATTTCGAATTTTATTTGTTTCCTCCGTTAACATCCTCATTACCAAGGATCTGAGGTCATTTTCTTGTGCTTCCGTTGTATGTGAGTTCTCCGGGTTGTTTTCTTTGGGATAGCTGGGAACTGGAGACGTCATGTTGTTTTGGGGGTTTTTTGCGAATGCTTTTACGCTGTCCCTTAGGCATCTTGCTGTCTCTGTTTTTGTTGGGTAACTTCCAGAGTTGAGTGGAGGGAGTCTGATGATAGATTCACTTGTTTTCTCACGATTTCCGTAGGCTGGAAGCCCTGATACTTCACTGGTGTGGATGGCAGGAGGTTATCCCTGTAGTTTTGGGCTCTCACCACCAGTGATCCTCAGCTCCCCTTTGCTGTGGGTCCTGCAATCGTTCTGGGTCTCTGAATGATCGTTGGGTCAGGCCAAGGTATCCACAACCTTTTGGGTCCCCTGCCAAGTCCAGCCAGGGATACTGGGCCCGAGTCACGCGTCGAGCTCAGCTAGTTTCTCAGGGCCTGAACCGTCTGCCACAGCAGACTGTAGGAATCTATATTGCAACTTGTCAAAAAGTTGGGAGTAGATATCTCAAGATCCACTTATATCATTCTTGGGCATATGAAATGTTAACGGATCTTTGTATCATGATATTTACAAATCGATGCAACTAGAAAACATCATCATGAGTGAGGTAACCTACATGAAAGAGATAAATATGGTATGTATTCACTTGTAAATTGATATTAGCTGTTAATTAAATAATAGTCAAGCTGTAAACTATAGACCCAGAGAGGCTTGGTACAGGGGAAGGCTCTAAGGAGATATATAAGGAAGGGAAATAGAATCAATTTTGTGGGTGTACTGGATCCAGTGGGTTGGGAGGGTGAAGAGAGGCCTGCCAATGTCGGGGTCAACTTGAAGCTCACACCAAGAGATGGAGCCCATGTCCTCCACTATCTGAATGGCCAGGAACCAGACTGGTTAGTTCAGAGACCTAAGGTAAAATAAAACATGACTGACAAAAAGAAAATAAGAAAGGAAAAACAATAAAATTATTCCCAATAATGTTCTGCTATATTAATAGGCCGTTCTCCAGCCAACATAAGAGAGGCTTCCTCCAGCAGCAGATGAGAGCCAGTGCACAGACTCACACCAAGACATGAGTGAAGACTAATTTGGTTGCAAACAGTTGCATCTCCCTTGAAGATCAGGGAGCATAGCTGAAGAGGGGGAGGAAAGACTGAAAACAGGGGGAATGGAGGCCAACAAGAGAGCACAGCATACTTAATCCCCTAAGCAGGTCTCACTCACATGGGCTCACAGAGACTGAAGCAGCAAGAAAAGGCCATTATGGATCTTCACCAGGTCCTCTAGGTACATGCTATGGCTGTTCACTTGGTGTTTTTGTGAGACTCCTAACAGTAGGAGATGTTTCTCTGACTCATTTGCCTGCTCTTTGGACTCTATCCTTCCTATTGGTTTGCCTTGTCCTTCCTCTATATTAGGGCTCTTGGTTCAGGGGTAGTATACTTATTTCACATACACATGACTTGGAGTTTGTCTCCAGTCCTGTGAAAATGGGCATTATTACATCAGAGTTTCTAGGGAATTTTGGAATTTGTGCTTCAAGCTGGGTTGGTGGGAAATATCTGAAATCTGGGGAGGCTGATGGCAGAGAATCTAAAGATGGGTGCCAGCATTGGCAATACAGCCAAGACTGCATTCAAGCCTGATGCCTTGACTTCCATCACTGAGTCCATTTAACCAAGGCTATGAAGTGGCACACACACACATACACATTTCACAAATAAATAAAGGTAAAATATTATGTATAATATTTGTATTTGTTTTTAAATGTAGGACACACACAAGGAAGTGATTATTGTAAAGATGAGTAAATGAACAATTGAATTTAATTTAAGCCACTTCCACTCTCTCATTATTCACCTCCATCTCCCAGTTTTGTTTTCTTATCCTCAAGTTCTAATCACCCATCACTTATACAAAAATGAGAAAATAAAACTGAACATATTGAAGAAAATGTTTTTCATCATATAAAAATTTTACTTAACCAACATTTTAAATATGAACATGGTTATATCGGGATGAAGAAATGTCACAGAGGTCAAGAGAACTGGTTGGATATCTAGAGGTCCTGAGTTCAATTCCCAGCAATCTCATGGTGGTGTACAATCATCTGCAATGAGATCTGGGGCCCTCTTCTGGACTTCAGGCATACATGTAGGCAGAACACTGTTTACATAATAAATGAATAAATAAATAAATCTTTAAGAAAAATCTGATTAGAATCTGAAGATAAAGGTGGGGATTTAGATATGAAGGGGCATCACCAATAAATACCTGTGGAGATGGCTATTACTCTGGAATTCAGCTGGAGCCCAGAAGACACAGAGGAGTGCAGAGGAGAGGTGAGCACATTAGGAAATTTCCTCTTCATTTATCAGTGCAATACCAAATGATATCCTGTTGACTACAGCTAAGATAACCTACCAGCAGGGCACATGTAGACTGAAGAGGCCAACCTCTAGTTAGATTCCATTCTTAGTAGTGAGTGGGAAACAGAAACAAACACAAAAAATAATTTCAACCAAAATTTTCCCTGCCTGTAAGATGTGACGAGATAAAAAGCAAGCAAAAATTAATTGAATGTCCAAGTAATTCATAGCAACCCCATGCATGAGAGCCAACCTCTGACACTATTATCAATATTCTGATGCACTCACAGACAGGAGCCTACCATAGCTTTCCTTTAAGAGGATCAACCAAGAAATCAATAGAAATGAATGCTGAGAGTAATACTGAAACATCTGGGAGAGCACACAGTTTGTGGAAATGTGGAAAGAAAGAAGGCCTTGGAGGGAACACTAGCTCCACAAGAAGACCAACAGAGCCTAAGAATATGTGCCAAAGGGGCTTTGATGAGACTGCAACATAAACCAGGGGCCATGTATGGGCTGAACTTATGCCTGAAAATGGCTGAAGGTGTTGGGATGTGTGTGACAGGTGAAAGCAGTATTTAGAAAAATACAGAAGAAAACACGACAGTTATTGAAGAAATTGAGCAAGCACAAACTCTCAAATGACATGGAATCAAAGGAAGAATTTTCAACTGAGAAATGAAATCAGTAGTAAGATTAAGCCTAGATATGGATGACAGAGAGAAAAAATGCTTGTTAGGTACCTGACATGTATGAGTGCCTGTTCCGTAAGGTATCGCACTAAGCTGTATGAGTGTCTATATAAATAAATAATAATTATTACACACTAAAACTGGATATCATGCTCCATATCATATAGTGGAAATTTCACTTCCCAGCTTAACAGACAATTTTTTCTGTCTTCCTAGGAAAGCCTTCTCTGGTGACTTTCCTTCCTATCCATGTCTTAGCACTCCAGGAGAGCTCATCACAGAACCACAGGTCATGTATAAGTTAAATGATGTTTCTTAACTATACAACAAGACACAGAGAAATATACAAACCTTGTGTTCTCATCTCAAATGCTAAATATGCTATATCAGCACAAAACCTGACAATTTTCTGCATTTGCCCTGCTTTTCTTGAACTCTATATGCATTTCAAGAGGCTGATGAGCATAAACTAACTCATCAGTAGATGAACAGAAAATTGCATAAGGGTTTACAGATTAAACCCAGTATTCCTTCCTAGTTGTTATTTGCTTCTTAGATACTCAAGACAATACTTCTTCACAGCCATGACTGGAATGTAAAATGAGAAAAAGGAATGTAGTAAATCAAAAGTAATGTGGGAGAAGTGGGTCAGCACACAGCATTGAATTTGAAAATGGAGAATCTGGGAGGGAGATAATGATTTAGAAGTCAAATATTCAACTTACTTTCCCATGAAAAATGAGTGGTTGGGTGTAGGACTGCTTGGCATTTTTTAGGATCTGAAACAAGGTACACAGATCTGATGTTCTCTCTTGATCTTGCTGAACGTTTAATATCAACCTTTAATTTGTAAACAAGATAGATAATTTTTGATATAGCAATACTGAGTAGATTTCTTTATTGGACCTGTTAACTGGTTTTCAAGACAATGGAAGCAAAGGCTTTGTTTGGATAATCTGTACCATTGCAAAGTGTAGCATAGTCCCCAATACGCTTGTTTTTTGAGTCTCAATTGTTCTAAATGTGTACAGCCTCTCTCTGAATTGGATTTTGCAATACACTTCCCAATGTGTCCGCATAAATTGGAGTGTTGTAAGTCTTTCCGTAACCATTTCTGCATGTCTCACTGTTTATCATCTCACACAATACCCTGAGATCATTTATAATTTTACTCACATAATGGTTTTCTTAGGACATTCCAAGGAACAAATATGAACAAAAGATTTTTCTCCCAGGGGCTTTCAATTTTAAAACATGAATGATTTCATGGAACTTGGGCCTGAACTATTCACATATTTATTTACCTACCCATGCTTTTCCTATGGAATGTGGACATCAGGTGCATAACCCAAGGGAAGAAGGTGTTAAAAATTCCTCCTGGAATCAGGACCAATGTGGAAAACAAGGAAACAAGAACAGACAGCTAGAATCTCTTTGACCAGAGAAATAAAAGCAGGTCAAAAAACATAGGTGCTCATTTGATGTGCTGATGGAAGTTCAGATTCCACATTGCCCAGGTTTAAGGAAGGACAAGTATGTGTGCTTTGAATTTCCATTTCTTGCTACTGAACATCCCCCTTCTCCTGGCCAGTTTCATTCATCCTAGGTGCTATAGGAGAATGAATTTGAAGGAAGACAAAGAACTGGACTTGGAGGCAAATTGTGTCTTCTTCCTTCAAGCAACCACTGAGAAAATAGACAGAGAGCATTGGAACAAATATCTGAATAAATTGTAAGTGCTTTTAATTTCTTCCATGGAAATATCCTGACACATATTTCATTAGGTATTTGATGAGGATCATAGCAATACTTTGAGTCTTCTGTCTTATTCTCACAGCATGCATACCAAGAGTGAGCTATTACTACTTTACAGACACTTTCATTTTTTTCTGCTTTTAATTCTTTTCAGGAGTTAACTGATTTTATTTCTGTTAGGCACCTCATTTAAAGCTGTAGGATGTCAGAAAAAACATCTCCCACAGTGACCCAAAATACATAGTCTTCCTAATCAAGTTTCCATTATACCATAGCCAGGGATGTATGACTGAAAGCAATCCCATATATTTCAACAAGTTTTATCCTAAGTGCATTACAGTAAATGACTATAGAGTCTGCTGTATCTCCTAGTGCATGTAGTGTTTGTGTTAGTAGTGTTTGTGCTACATATGGCTCTTGAGAGCTTCCACATAGATACAAAGACACTCTTCAATTCTTTGCATGTGGTCAAACTATGGTTTCTGAAGATGTACTGAGAACGGAAGTAAGAGATCAGGTTACCGGGAACTATGTTCCTGTTGCTCCATACTTACTTGTAGAGTTGTACAAAGACTAGCTTTTATATATAACCAAGGTGAGCGCTTCACGCTCTTGGACTGCAAAGGATATATTTGGATTCATTGAAAAGGGAGGCTATTACTCATAATGTTTACAATTTACATCCCTTTTTTGGTTGCTTGAGTGGCAGTTGTGTCATGTAATAGGTGGCAACGCTTGAAAACAGACAGAGAAGCTACTTACTAATTCAATTTTGCCATTATTTAATAACCATACATCTTCTCCCTTTATGTATGAATTGTCTACTTACTGAGACTCAAGTAATATTTACCTCTTTCATTTCTCTTTCTGTAATTTTGCTATGCTTTGCTGAATGTTTTAGAAATATAGGATGCATATGAATTCTGAATTTCTCAGTTGGTTCAAACACAGAACATTGGACAACTAGGCTAGGCATACAGGTGAAATAGTTGATGTTTCACAACATTTCTTGTAGGATGTAGTGATTGAAAGCACAAGTCCTGAATCTGAATTCTTTTTTCTGTTACTGAAATTCTCAATGATAAATGTTCTCTGTATAAATAAAGGATGTTCTAATAGAGACTCTTTTTATAAATAAAAACACCACAGAGATATAAATTTTATATGGAAATTGTATTTAATTCTGAGTGAATCATTAAGAATTATTTAGTACGTTTGATGTATATTAGTCAGATATGACTTGACTCGGAAGATAAAGGAGTTATTTTTTTCTCATAAACAAAACTACAATATGCTATTACTTTACAATTGATGTGTTGCCTGTTTTAATTTAAAAATTAACATTCGCACACATTTTTGTGTTCTGTTTTATAAATATAAATTATGGCATTTTCAAAGTTCACTGCAATTTCTGAATATTCCTGGTTCTCAGTAGGGAGATACGGTTATATTGGTGTTACCAGAGAGTTGGTCAAAATAATGTTTTTTGAGACAATTTTTGGTAATGTGTTCGCTGTTCTGCACTCATTTTATAGAAAATGATGTCTTCAATCTAAGAGTAATCTGACTGCATCTGACTCCCTGAGTGCTGTCATTATAAGGCATATGCCACCACATCTAGATTAGGATGTCTTCTAGTGAAAAAATTGTATTACCAGCATATGCTCAGTGTGAATATGTCATATGTGTGTGCACACACAAAAAAAAGAAAATAGGTGAATCATCATTGGATGGTGTCTTGGGATCTTATTCTCTGATCTCAGTACCAGAAGCAAGTATGTGCATGTGCATTTGAGTCACAATAATCTAATGCAATGTATAAATTTTAAAAACCATGGATTGTATTATCATATTGTGGCCCAAAATATTGATTGTCCACACAAACATGTGTATATATATTTTTATAAATTATTCTTTAGATATAATATTTTGAGTAACACTAAAATTTACAGAAGGATTTTTTTCTCTAGTAGTTAAACTGGAAGAAAAAACACAAGAGATGGAGATGGAAATGAGGTGATTTGTTAAATATATTGCCACGAATTATAAATAAATTTAAGTACAGGGGCCAAAAGCAGCCCCTGATAAGGACTACTGTGCACTCCTAATTCTTCCTTTAACTGCCTTAGCTAATCTCATTATAAAAACCTAAGACATCTCACAATCACATATATTTTATATTGCTCAATAATTTCAAATTAAGATTTCTTGAGAATTTCTCTTTGGTCAAATATATGCTCATATCTTTACCTTCTGAGCCAGCATCCAAAAGCAAAACACAGAAACAGTCTCTGTAGAAGATGTCAAAACTATATATTATCAATGGGAGTCACATTCTCCGAAGTGTTTAAAGAATGTATAATTTCCAGCTTCTTATGTCATTACAATCTCACCACAGAGTACATCTTTTTCAATCTTTGGAGGTAGGAAAAATACTGTTCAATAAAGGATATTTTTTGTGTTCATTACAAATGATTAGGTGTATATCTCTGCCCATAATAAAAACTGTTTCCTTTTGCAGCACAACACCAGAAAGCCAGCGATTTGCTTTTGCATTGGCTTTTTCAATGGATGAAGTCAGCAGGAACCCTGGTCTTTTACCAAATATATCTCTGCTTGACAGCATTGGGTTTGGTTGTATGACACTGCCACAATTCACCAGTCATATGCGTATGGCCATAAACAATATTCTACCTAATTATGACTGTAAAAGAAACACAGTGTGCGCAGTGTTACTTACAGGAACAAGCTGGGAAACAACGGCAACAATACAGACATTCATGAACCTCTACCTAGGTTACCAGGTGAGAGTTTTTTGGAGTGCGACTTTTGATATCAAGTCTCTTGTGGTAGGATTCAGAGATTCTAAGAAGAGTTTAAGGAGGAGAATGACCTCATGATTCCATCAATCTATTTGTTCAAAGGCTTACTATTTAGAGACATGATAGGTCTTCCACCCACATGTCCTTCTTTGAAATAGAGATGAGGGAAGACATAAGAGCTAATTGGTTTCTCTAGAACTCTCTGAAGAGAAATGTGTTTACAAGTTCTTGTATATTCATGCTGCCTCATGCTGCTACCTGTTTCCTAGGTCTTTCTTCTTACATTTGGGCCTTTCCATCCTGTCCTAAGTGATCATGAACAATTTCCTCTTCTATATCAGATGGGCCATAAGGACATATCTCTGGCCCTGGCCATAGTATCCTTCATACTTTATTTCAAGTGGACCTGGGTTGGGCTAGTCATCTCAGACAATGATCAGGGCATACAATTTCTCTCATATTTGAGGAGAGAGATGGAAAAAAGCACAGTCTGCTTTGCCTTTGTGAACATGATCCCAGTCAACATGGAGTTATACATGTCAAAAGCAGAAGTGTATTACAACCAAATCATGACATCTTCCACAAATGTCGTCATCGTTTATGGTGACATACAGTATACACTAGCTTTGAGTGTAAGAAGGTGGGAATCTCTAGGTATAAAGAGAATATGGATCACAACCTCTCAGTGGGATGACACTATAAGTAAGAGGGACTACACACTGGACTCATTTCATGGAACTCTTACCTTCGAACACCATTGTCCAGATATTTCAGGTTTCAAAACTTTTGTCCAGACAGTAAACCCTGTCAAATACTCTGATAAGTACCTGGCAAGCCTGGAGTGGATGGACTTTAACTGTGAAGCCTTGGCATCTAACTGTAACACAATGAAGAACTGCTCATCCAATGCCACATTGCAGTGGCTAATGGAACACACTTTTGACATGGCCTTTAGTGGTAGCAGTTATGACATATACAATGCTGTGTACACCTTAGCCCATACCAGTCATGAGTGGTTATTTCAGTACACAGTTCATAGTGAAATAAGCGCATGGAAGAACTACAATCATCAATGCTTTAAGGTACTGTTTCTTCTGTTGTATAATATTTGAAGTCATCAAAGACATACTTTTTATAAGGCTCTCACAGGCGCCATGTGAGGGCAGTAGAAATGAAATATAAAGCTTTGTAGGGTGAAAGAGGGAGAAAAGGGTAATGGGAAGATACAAGTGAGGAGATAACAATTGGGATATAATCTGATTCAATTATTTAAATATAAAAAAAGGAAATAGCAGAAAAATGTAAAATGTAAAAGCACTAGTGTGTGGTAGGGAATGTTGTTTATGATGCCTATTGACTTTGATACAAAGATCCTTAATATCATCACACTGGTTCAAAACTGGAAGTATAATCAGTGTTTGCAAATTAATCCTCTCCATGTTGAGAGGATAAACCCTTGTTCATTAATTGTCAAATATGTTGTAATAACTGTACAAATGTTTTTCCCAAGGTTTTAAAATGATTCAGCACCCACTGTATGTACTAGTATCCTTACTTGGGTTTCTGAGAGTAACTACCAAGGAAACAGTGCTGGAATTCAATTCAATACATACATGTTTGCTCATATGTGAAAATTTATACTTATTACTTTGTATATCTGTATGTTTTTCCTGTTGCTGTGCATCACTTTGCACATTTGTGCTGCTGTTACTGTGTATATATTTTCTATTCCACATGCCCATCTTTCCAATTATCTCTGTAGAAGTGAATGTAATTTTTTTAATGTAGCCGTATCTTTCTGTATGTGTTTGTGTCTGTATTTATCTTTCTGTGAATATTTGTCAGTGAATGTGCTGTGAAGTGACTGGGGGTGTATTTTTGTGCTTTGGTCAATATGCATGCATGTAGGTATATCTGTGCTGCTTTGTGTGTGTGTACGTGTGTGTGTAACTTTATGTATATCTAGATTTATTTTCTTGTCTTTGTATGTTGTATGCGACCATAAATTTATCTGTCTGTCAGTGTCACTCAATGTGGCTGCTTTTATCTATTTGTCTCCTGAGTACCTGTCAGGGAATGCATGTGATTATCTATGAATGTGTTTTGTATACTTCTACATCTGTATATTTCTCTACCTGTGTGTGCTTGTATGTTTATCAGTTTGGGGGTGTGTATGTGTATTTGTGTAAAAATAATTCTGTTCCTGAACTGCGTGTATATTCTGTATGATTAAGAAACCTCTCTCAAAAAAAAGAAACCTCTCTCTCTGTCTCTCTCTGTCTCTGTCTCTCTCTGTCTCTCTCTCTCTTTCTCTCTCTCTCTCTCTCTCTCTCTCTCTCTCTCTCTCTCTGTGTGTGTGTGTGTGTGTGTGTGTGTGTGTGTGTGATAGTGTCTATCTGTGTGTCGGTGTGTATGTGTGTGTGTTCATACTACATATTTCGTTTTGTTCTGCAAGTATGTCTCTGTGTTTTGTAGTATACTCTTGAGAGCTATAAAACTATAGTAACATTTTCATAATTTTTATTTAATTAATTTCTTTATTCTCTTTATATCCTGAGGGTAGGATTTTCTCTCAGATCCTCCTAGTCACACTTTATGTCCATCCCCACTACCCTACTCCTCAGAAAAGAGGATCCCTCTTACCCACTCACCCAAGCTCATCAAGTTGTATCAGGGTTGAGCATTTCCTCTTCCCTGTGGCTAGGTCAATCAACTTCACTAAAAAGTAGTGATCATAGAGATCCAACTGAGTCCTAATGTGAGACATCCTGCTCTCTCTTTATTATGGAGCACATATAAGCCTACCTGCCCATTGGCTTTATCTGTGTAGGGGACCTAGGTCCAGTCTATGCTTGATCATCAGTATGTGTTTCAATCTCCACAACCACTTTGGGCCCTGGTTAGCTTTCTATTTTGGCCTACTTCTGCAACTCTGTTACTCCCAGATATTTCTTTCTTTCCTCCCAACTTTCCCACTAGACTTCATACATTTCACCCTGTATTTGGCGGTGAATATCAGCTTCTGTTTCTATCCACTTCTGGGTGTAGGGTCTCAGAGAATAGCTTTACTAGGCTTCTATGGGCAAGCATGGAAAAATATCATTGATGGTGTAAGGGTCTGACTTTCTCCCATGGGGTGTGTCTCCTATTGGTCCTGGCAATTTTTGGACATCCCTCAATCTCACTGCTACCTTTATCCTTGCATTTTCCATAGGCAGGTTAATTTGGGCTGAAGTTTTGTTGGGTTGGTTAGTGTTCCCCTCCCTCCACAAACAGATCTGTCTAGTCTCCATGACCCTTGCTACTAGGACTCTTACCTAGACTCACTCCCATATGCTCCCAGAAGGCCTCCATGTCTCTAGGTCTCCAGATTGTCACAGAGATTATAATTTTATTTATCCAATTGCTGCCACTGAGATTTTGCTCCTGGATATGTTCATTGAATTTACCGTTAAAATAATGTCAGATTACACTGTCTGGCTTCAAGAAAGGGAATTGAACTACAGTATGCAATTTCTATTTCAGCTTTATGACATTCTGAGGAACATCAACTTTACAAATCCAGTCGGTGACAGAGTAAATATGAACCAAAGAGAAAAACTGCAATGGGAAACTGATATTTTCTATATTTCCAATTTGCAACAAGGTATTGGAATTAAGGTGAAGATTGGAAGTTTCAGCCCCTATTTTCCAAATGGCCAAAAGCTCCGTTTATCTACAGAGATGATGGAGTGGGCCAAAGGAAGTACAAAGGTACGTTTGAACTGATTGTACTGATTTTCCTGACTCACCAGGCATCAGTGTCATGTGTGCACATTCTAAATTAGTGAAATGAAATAGATTGTCAAGTAAGGGATCAAAAGGTGTCCTCTTATACTTTGTTTCTTATTTTTTCTTTTGATGTGATATATTTATTAGTATGTTGAACATTCAATTTCCATACAGTTACATTTCACATATTAGATCTCTTACTGGTTTTTGTTTTTTGGTTTTTTGTTTGTTGGTTGGTTGGTTGGTTTTGGGTTTTCAAGACAGGATTTCTCTGTGTAGCCTTTTCTGTCTTAGACTCACTTTGTAGACCAGGCTGGCCTCAAACTCACAGAGATCCACCTGCCTCTGCCTCTCTGGGATTAAAGGTGTGTGCTACCACCGCCCAGCCTCTCTTTCTGGTTTATAATATAACTATAACACTGTGTTTTACTACTGTTTTATATTACTTGCTCTAAAGTGACCAAGTGTTTCTTGGTTCCAGTCTTATTACAACACAGTGATTTTCCCACTTCTGTGGGACCTCTGGCACAGATTTCAAAGATATTAATGTTATTGTAAGGATGGACTAAAGAAAAAATATCATTCATTTTATTATGTAATACTTTTCAATCCTTTTTAGATCGAGCTTCTAAATTCAAAGTGCTTCTACATATGAATTTAAATTTTCATGAACTATGTTAGATTTTCTAAGATTTATAACCTTGGTTTTTATTCAACTAATTTTTTTCACGTGTTTATGAATGGTGTATCTGTATATATGTCTATGCAATACTGGCACATGTAATGCATATGGATTCTAAGAAGTAAAGCAGGTTCCTGGGAACTTAAGGTGGATTTCTGACCAAAAAATTGGTTTTCAATGTCAAACATGGGTCCTCTTCTTGAGCAATAATTTTTACTGACAGTGTAACATATCTACAGCCCTGAGTCATACACTAGAGAAGAAAATTCTCACCAGAAGAATCTTATTTAACGCCCTGAATTATGATATCGTTCATTCCAATCAATAATGGGGTTTCATTTTTAATTCTCTATATAGTGTGGATTGATAGGAATACAAATGTGGCTTTAACAAAAGATATGTGATGTGTATACTTTAGCTATGAATTGTGATGTGGGTGATGTTAAGGTATTCACTGGAAATTGCCCAACTCCAAAGGTCATTGAATTTTTAAAAGATTTAATTTCAGGAATGTTTTCAATTTTGATATCAAGTGATATGTCCTATTGCTCAGAAAACATAAAACTTATAGTAAATTGTTCTATGCAGTGTGATGAGAAAAGTCTATCTAAGGGAAAAGAACATATGAGCTGGAGGTGTAGCTACTAAAATATATATCAATTCTGTAACAAGAAATGAAAACTCATTTTTGTTATAACCACATCTTAGTAGAATATTACATAAGCAACCACGGGAAGAGCATACAGAATTCAAAACAATATAAACAATGCTCTGCTACCCATATACATATCCCAATGTAAAAAAATTAAACAAAAATATGAAGATATGGAAAGGAATAACTTAACTCTACTGTTATAGACTTACATGAAAGAATGTTAAATGTCATATTAAGCAACAAATTGATAATTATTATAAGAGGATCCAAGATGGCAGCACAGATCATGTTCTATGATCAGAGAGACTGAGCCAAGGGACTGGGTTGAGAGATTCAGAACATCAAAGCTGGAGTATCCTGGGTGAGATGGGTCCACACTGTCTGAAACATAATGAGTCTGGCCTCAGGCCACATAAACTAGTCCACAAAGACATTGCTGTTTTCCTGTGGGCATGTGCCCAGACCCCAGAGACTGGATGTGCACCTGAGAGCTCCATCTATACTTTATATCTCAGACTCTGTGTCTGGGAGTAAACACATCTGAATTTTCAGCAGAGGCCATCAAAGCCAAAAAGGCCTGGGAAGAGGTCTTGCAAACCCTAACACTCTACAGATTAATTAGATTAATATGGCCAGCAAAGTTTTCAATAACCATGGATGAAGAAAAGGAGATATTCCATGAAAAAAATAAACTTAAACAGTACCTTTCCAAAAATCCAGCCCTATAGAAGATGATAGGAGGAAAACTCCAAACCAAAGAGGCTAACTAAAACAATGAAAACACAGGATATAGATAACATCACTTTAGCAAACAACACCACACAGGCAACTACCACAACATAAATCAAAATATAGAACCTAACATTCACTGGTCCTAAAAATATTTGAATATCAATGGTCAATATTCTCCAATAAACAAAAAATAGACTAACAGATTTGATAAATAAAGCAGGCCCAATGTTCTTCTGCATTCAAGAAATGCAACTCAGCCACAAAGATAGAAATTATCTCATAGTAAAAGGTTGTAAAATGTTCTCCCAAGCAAACAGACAGAAGAAAAGACTTGAAGTAACCATTCTAATATCTAATAAAGTAGACCTTCAACCAAAATTAGTAAAAAGACATGAGAAAACACACCTCATACTCATCAAAAGAAAACTCAACCAAGATGAAGTCACAATTCTGATCACCTATGCCCCAAATAAAAGTGCACCTACATTTGTAAAAGAAACAATAATAAAGCTTAAACCAGACATCTTTACCACATACTAAGAGTGGGGACTTAAACATTATCACCCATTAACCAATGGATAAGTAAATGAAACACAAGCTAAACTGAGAAGTAATTATACTAAGAGATGCCATGTATCAAATAGACCTAACGGATATCTACAGAATGTCCATCCGAACACAAAAGATTGTACCTTCTTCTCAACAACTCATCGAGCCTTCTTCATAATTGGCCAAATAGTAGATCACAAAGCAAGCTTCAACAAATACAAGAAGATTGAAATAATATATTGAACATTATCAGAAAACCATCAAATAAAGCTGTACCAGAACCATAGCAGAGATAACAAAATGCTTACATACACATGGAAACTGAAAAACTCTGTACTGAATGACAACTGGGTCAGAGAATCAATAAAAAAGAAATTATGGATTTCCAAAAATTCAATGAAAATGAGGGTACAACCTATTCAAATTCATGGGATACATTGAAAGCACTACTAAGTAGAAAGGAAGTGCCTTCATAAAGAGAATGGAAACAGCTCATACAAGCAACTTAAAGAGACATCTGGAAGTGCTTGGAAAAAAATGAGAAATTCCCAAAAGGAGTAGATGGCTAGAAAAAATCAAACCTATGGATGAAATCAATAAATTAGAAACAAAGGGAACAATTCCCAGAATAAACAAAAACAAGAGTTAGTTCTTCAAAAAAATTAACAAAACAGAAAAGTAACTATAAGGTAGAGAGGCATTATTCAAATCAACAAAATCAACAGTCAGAAAAGGACAACAAAAACCACAAACCACACATCAGAGACAGCAAGAAACTAAAGGCCAGTGGGACAAAACATATGATAAAAAGCCAAAATAATATGGCATCTCCAAAACAAAGTTATACAAAGCAATCAGATCTGGAAACTCTCCGACAACTGGAGCAAAGAAAAGGACCTCTAATTCTTCATAATGAAGAGGGTAATGGATGATAGAAATGTAAATCATGGAAAAATACAGGAAGATAGAGCCAAACAATTTGGGGAACTTAGGCTCAAACAGAGGCTAGTACAGAGGAAGCTAAGAAATCACTGGAAGAAATTCAAGAAAATGCAATCATTCAGTTGAAGGAAGTCAATACAACAGCTCAGGACCTGAAGATGAAAATGGAAACAGTAATAAAATCGTAAACTGAGGAAATCTTGGAAAGAGAATTTACAGAGGAAAACAGAACCTGCAGAGGCAAGCAGACCCAACACAATACAAGACAGGGAAGTAAGAATCTCAGGTATAGAAGATACAATAGAATAACTTGATGGAACCATCAAGGAAAATGTTGCTGACATAAAACACCCAAGGAATCAAGTAGAGCATGAAAAGATGAAACCTAAGAAGAAAAGGAATTGAAAAACATTAGATGCAAGGATCAAGCCCAAGATACTAATTTCAACAAAATAATAGCAGAAAACTTTGGCAATTTGAAGAAAGAGATGCTTATAAGCAAAAAAGAGGCCTGCAGTGCAACACAGAGGGTAGACTATAAAAGAAAATCCTGTTGCCACATAGTAATCAAATCACAAAATGCACAGAAAAAGAAAAATGTTAAAAGCACCAAGAGAAAAGGGCTAAGTAATCTACAATTGCAAACTTACCAGAATCACATCTGAGTTTTCAGCAGAGGTCATAAAAGCTAGAAGGGCCTGGACAGAGGTCTTGAAAACACTAATAGTCTAGATATACCAGTCCAGATGACTATGCACAGAAAAATTTTCTTAACAATGGATGAAGAAAATTAGATAATCCATGAAAATAAAATTAGATGATACCTATCCAAAAATCCATGCCTAGTGAAGATGATAAGAGGAAAACTCCAAACCAGAGGCTAACTAAACTAAGGAAAACACAGGAAATAGCTACCATTACTTCAGCAAAACAAATACAGACAAACACACTACCACAACCAACATCAAAATAAAGAACCTAACAATCACTGGTCATAAAAAATTTTATTACTTTGTTATTATTATTTAATTATTCAAATTGCATCTCAATATAATTACCTTGCTTCTCTCATCCCATTCCTCCCACTGTCCTTTCACAGACAGAAGGGGACCTCCTCTCCCATATGGTCACAGCCTTTCAAGTCTCATCTTGGTAGCCTTCCTATTCTTTCTCTGAGTACTACCAGACCTCCTCACCAAGGGGAAATGGTTAAATATGGGGCTCCAGAGTTCATGTCAGAGTCAGTCCTCACTCCCACATGACTGAAGATAATGACCTGTCTCTTGCCTATATCTAATTAGTGGTCCAAATTTTACTGTTTATGTTGTCTTGGTTGGTGCAGTAGCTTAAGCAGACACCCTGGGTCCAGATCTGCTGATCATGATGTGCTTCTTGTAGGTTCCTAGAACCCACTGGATCCTTTTATTTCCCTATTCTCATGTACTTTGCTCACCTGGAATCCCAATAGGATGTCCCCTTATCTATCCCAGTCTCATGGTAAGTTAAGACTTTCAGGGGACATCCTTGTTGGGCTAGTGTAAAATTATATGCGTGTATACACCATGTGAGTCTTTTTGAGCCTGTGTTAACTCACTCAATATGATCATTCCTAGTTCCATCCATTTGCTCACAATTTTCAGGATTTTCTTGTTTTTAATAGCTGAGTATTATTGAATAGTGCAAATGTACCACAGCTTCTTTAACTATTCTTTGACTGAGCAACATTTAGGTTGTTTCCAGGTTCTGGCTGTTACAAATGAGGCTGCTATGAATATGGTTGTATATATGTCCTTGTGGTGTGGTACAACAACTTCTGGGTATAATCCAAGGAGCGGTATGTCTGGGTCTTAAAGGAGTCTTAAGTATTCTGAAAAAGAGCCAGATTGATCTCCAAAATGGTTGTACAAGTTTGCACACCCACCAGCAATGATGGAGTGTTCCCTTTCTCTACGTACTTGCCTACATGTGCTGTCAATTTAGTTTTTGAACTTGTCCATTCTGATGGGTGTCAGATGGAATCTCAACATAGTTTGACTAGCATTTCTCTTTTGACTAACGATGTTAAGCATTTCTCAGCCATTCAATATTCATCTCTTGAGAATTCTCCATTTAGTTCTGAGATCCATTTCTTTATTGGATTATTTGGTTTGGTGGTGTTAATTTCTTGAACTCTTTATATATTTTGGATATTAGTCCTTTGTCAGATGTAGAGTTGGTGAAAATCTTTTCCCATTTGTAGGCTGTTGCTTTGTTCTCTTGACAGTATCTTCTGCCATATAGAAGCTTCTCAGCCTCATGGAGTCCTAGTTACTAAAGGTTGACTTTATTACCTTGGCTCTTGGATTTCTGTTCAGGAAGTTGTCTCCTGTGCTAATGAGTTACAGGCTCTTTCCTACTTTTTCTTCTAACACATTTATTGTCTCTGGTTTTATGTTCAAGTCTTTAATCCACTTGGATTTGAGTTTTGTGCACGGTGATAAATATGGATGTGCTTGCATTTTTCTACATGTAAACATCCAGTTATACCAGAAACACTTGTTGAAGATGTTATCTTTTTCCATTTAATAGATTTGGCTTCTTTGTCAAAAATCAAATGTCCATGTGTGTGGATTTATTTCTGGGTCTTCAATTCGATACCATTGATCAACCATCATATTTTGATGCCAGTACAATGCTGTTTTAATTATTGTTGCTCTATAGTACAGCTTAAGATCAGGTATGGAGATTCCTCTAGAGGATCTTTTATTGTACAGGGTTGTTTTAGGTATTCTGGGATTTTTGTTTTTCCACATGAAACACTTAAAAATGCTGAATGTTAGTCATCACTGAGAGCTAAATGAAATCACTTCTGACATTCCATCTTACACCCACCACCATGGCTAAAATAAAATACTCAAATGGCAGCAACTGCTGTCTAGAATGTGGGGAAAGGGTAACACTCTTCCATTGCTGGTGGAAGTGTAAACTTGCACAACCACTATAGAAATCAATCTGGCACTTTCTCAGATAATGGAGAATAGTGATACTTAAAGCCCTGCTATACCACTCCTGGGCATATATGGAAAAATGCTCAATTATACAACAAAGATATTTGCTCAACTATGCTTAAAACCACCAGAATCTGGAAACAACCTAGATGCCCCTCAACCAAAGACTGTGTAAAGAAACAAAGGTACATTTACACATTGGAATCCTATTCATCTTTTAAAAACAAGGACATCTTGAAGTTTCCAGGAAAATGTATGGAGCTAAAAATGGTCATCCAATGTGAGGTAACAGAGACCCAGAAATTCAGGCAGGGTGTATATTCACTTATAAGAGGATATCAACTCAAAATTGATGTCCTATGAGAGGCTCCACCCAGTGGTGGTTTAGCACAGATGCTGGGACTTGCTGCTGGACACCTGGTGAGGTACAGAGAGTGGTGTGGAATAATTGGAGACTAGACCACTCATTCTCTCACTGTTGTGTGTACAGTAGACACTGCCTCTGACAAAAACTATATTTCCCCATTACTGATTACTTCCATGTGGAGGGAGGCCTTTTGGAAAACAGAAGGAAAAGAAGGTACCAGGATGAGACCTTATATGGTGGGGGAGGAAGTCCCCTGTTGTCAGAGGTCTAGGGGAGAGAAATAGGGGAGAAGAAAGATCATAAGAACATGAAGATACAAGTGAGTAGTAAAAATCAGGATGCAATCTGAATAAATGATATAAAATTAGGGAAAAATAATTTTGCTGTAGCTGGGCAATAAAAACAATACCTAATTTAATTGGTTCTCATAACTGAGCTTCATCTTACATTGAAATATATATTTTAACTACATCTGTACCATTCGCAAGATATATGTCTTTGAACCATTAATTCCTTGGGCATCAGTTTATATTTAATCGGTTTTTGATCAAGATAACATGCTATATAGAATCCTTTTAAGCTAGCCATGATGTAAAATTTAAATTATGTAATATAAAAAATTAGAAGACTTCCCAAATAATTAGGAACACAAATCACATTTGAGAGCAAACAATGAGATCTTGAATACTTGGATACAGAAAACACTGAGTGAAGAGTTTAAACAAGAAGGCAGGGAAGATACAAAACGTTGTTAAATAATCAAACTAAAATATGTAAGGGAACAACATAATAAATCAAATAAAAGCATCAGTGTTCTCATCAAGAGAATATTTCAAGTTGAAGACTGGATGCAAAGACTTGAAAACAAGACATATGAGTTAGAATGATCAAAGTGTGATAAAGATAAAACAATAAAGAAGAATGAAATGCGGAGTATACAAAGGGCATATGATGAACAGGTCAATTTCACAAACCATCGGCACAATAAGAGAAAAAGGAGAGACTGAAGGCATCGACATTGTATCCAGTAAAATGTAGCTTTAAATTTCTTAAGTAAAACATGATCTGTGGCTACACAGAGAGAGCACTTGTTAAGTACTAATATCTCAACATCAGAAATGGTCCAACTTTGTTTTTAGTTGTTGTTTATATGTTTTGTTTTGTTTTTCTAGATAGGGTTTCTCTATGTAGCCTTGGCATGCCAGGGCTCACTCAGCAGAGCAGACTGGTCTCAGAGTCACAGCAATTGCCCTGCATCTGCCTCCCTGAGTGCTAGGATTAAAAGTATACATCACCACAAAAAAATGAGCCAGAACTTGATGTATATTATTTAAATTTGCTTTGAACCAAGATGAGAATATGGAATGCTTCTATATAAAGCCCCATTCATAGAATAGCAACACCTGAAGAATTGAAGATTCCACTATGGAGTCTCTTAAAGGAAGAGAGTAACAATGATGTGTGTCAAACATTTAGACACATATTTGTCAAGGCTAGTTACTATACACAGTATTTTGATATCTAATAATAGAAGGAAAGAGACCAAAGTCCAATAATGAACATAATTATGAAATTCATGTGCACTGAAACAGCGCTATAAATGATACTTTAAGAACTCCTTCATAAATATAAGTATGATGAGCAAAAGTTTCCAATGCTACATAAAGACAACACTAGGATGGCAGAAAGAAAAGGAATCAATATCGCAGTAACAACATGCAGAATTAATTAACAAATAATTATAACAAATAACTGAATTGTAGTAGTCACATTCCCTACCTGAAACACAAAGGCAATAAGAATTGCTTATGAGAAAGACAAGTTTGTTGCCTCCATGGGGAAAACAGAAACTCATTCACATACATGAAGAGAGCTGTTCCACAAGAGTAGTGGAAATGCATTGCTTTAAAGTGTAATATAAACTATTAGAAAATCATCTCTACCCTGGCTATGCATGGAATAATTCTTGACTAATCACCTACCAAAAGAACTCAGCAACAAAAGAGAAAGATCACTTTCTTAGCTGAACATGACTTCATTCCTGGAATAAAAGCATGACTCAACATACATATATCAATAAGGTTGATCCATCACATAATTCAACTCAACTATAGAGCAAAGTACTCAAACTGGGAAGAAAGAAACGGACCAATTATCCATGCAGTCCTCAATTTCAATGTTGATTGTCATGCAAATGACCTTCACGTTCAATATTTTATTTTAACTTAAATTTCTTCAAATTAAATTAAACAATCTTTATTCAAGTGTTCCCATATTCCCAGGCCCTGTGGAGCCTGTTGACCTCAGGAAACACTCCACCCTACAGCTCAATACACAGAAATTCAGTACTTTCTCACCACAAATAAATCAGGATTTGCCCACTCACCTAGTTTTCTCTTTACACTCAGCTTGTCAAAGTGTACACTGTCAGATTATTGGAGGACATGTTTGGTTTCTGAGATTCTAGGATAAATTTTCCTGGGTGCATGAGTCTTTTAGTCTTGCACTGATAATCTGTTGCTGTGATTAAATACTGACCCTAAGCAAAAGGAAGAAAAAGTTGATTTGTCTCACCCGTGACTGTCAAGGGAAGACAAGGCAGGCATGTGTGGATTGGAAGTAAATCTAGACCATAAAAAGCTCTGCATACTGGCTTGTTCTGGTAGATTTCTCAGAGAACCCTACCTAGCAAGAGCATCTCCCACAATGGGATGGTCACTCATATGGAATTACAATGGGATGAAATGCCTCACAAATATAGGAACAGTCCAGTCAGCTGGACATAATTTCTCAGGTAATTTTCCTCTGTCTTTTTACTGTACTTGGTGTCTACTTGAAATCATTAGCTAGAAAAATCTGGCTGAAGTTCTGAAGTGTTTGTATACAGAACACCATCAATTTTTTTTACTACTTTTCCTGGAATTGGGAAGCAACTCAATTTTGTATCAATTTTGTTTCCATATATTTATGTGCTTGACACTATACAATGTACTAAGTGACATGTGTTCCATCAGATCTTGTTTATAGAATAAGGTCATTCATAACTCAATAAGCTAATATAATATATATGGAGAAGGAGGTAAAAAATCTGATATCAGCATGTGTCTAATTTTTCTCAGATATTGCCCTCTTTGTGTAGTGCTGACTGTGGTCCTGGATTCAGAAAATTCTGGAAAGAGGGAATGGCCTCCTGCTGTTTTGAATGCAGCCCATGCCCAGAAAATGAAATTTCTAATGAGACAAGTGAGTGTTGCTGCTGTACAGAAACCTTCACATTTATCAACATCTCCTACCCACTTTGAGATAACTCACTTGTGAAAAAAACAAGAGAAAAATTATATATATGTAAAACTTTCCTATGCAGGTCTTTATGGAGATACAAATACAACAATTTCCTAAACAACAGAAAACTATAAAACCTTATGGACACTGTGACTCATTTTCAGATGACAGAGGATCACATTTTTTCAAGAAATATTTTGGTAACCAACCTTCAGTTCCGTGAATATTATAGATATTCTTAATGTCTTATCTCTTCTAAAACTCTATGTATATACCATTTCTCAATTGGGTAATTTGGTTTGATGGTGTTTAATTTCTTGAGTTCTTTATATATTTTGGAAATTAAACCGTTGTCAGATGTAGGGGTGGTGAAGAACTTTTCCCAGTCTGTAGGCTATCGCTTTGTTCTGTTGACAGTGTCTCCTGCCTTACAGAAGCTTCTCAGCCTCATGAGGTCCCATTATTAATTGTTGACCTTAAAGCCTGGGACATTGATGTTCTGTTCAGGAAGTTGTCTCCTGTGGCGATGTGTTCAGGCTCCTCCCCAATTTTTCTTCTAAGTGACTTAGTGTCTCTGGTTTTATGTTGAGGTCTTTGATCCACTTGTATTGAGTGGAGAGTGGGGTCTGACTTTCACATGTACTCTGGTGCCCCATATTTGACTACATCCCCTGGATGAGAAAGCTAGGTGGCACTCAGAGGAAAAATAGCAGGCTACCAAGAAGAAACTTGATACCTTATGAGCATATGCAGGAAGAGGAGGTCCCTCTCCATCACAGTCATATGGGAGGGGAGTAAGGGGAAAATGGGAGCGAGAGAGGAATGGGAGGATACAAGGGATGGGATAATGATTTAGATGTAATATGAATAAATTAGTAAAATATATTTAAAAATTAAAAATCTATGTAGATAATATTCTAGTCATGGATCTTTCAAAATGTTTATTTATTCTCTTTGCATGTATTTATGTGCCCCTACATGATTTGTGCACACCACATAGATACAGGATTCTGTGCAGTACAGAATATGGCATCAGACATGCTAGATCCTGTCATGTCTCTATTGGGTACCAAATACAAGTTCTCTGTTATATTAATATAGAGGGAAAATATTTCTCTTATAATTACGAGAATCTAAAAATGAGATGGAAGATATTTTGTAATATCCAAAGACCAATTTTCAAATGTCTGATGTTATGTAATTCTAAGTATGGGGGCAAATGATTCTTCAGACATAATGTAGGAAATATGAGGATTCTAGTAATCAATAGTTTATATACAGCATCCAATTAATGTAATAATGTTATAGCTTAGAATAATTTATACAGAAAGAACTTAGTTCAAAATATTATCACCATCTACACACAAAGTGTTAGTCAAGATTATTTATTTAGCGGTGAATAAATGCTAATAGTCAATGGATAATTTTTCAAGTATTTTGCCTGTCCTTCTATATAACTAACTGAAAGTTCTTAAAGGGCACTAGTGGCAATTGAGATGACCCAGAATCTAAATCTCTTGACACTGGGGCTGACGAACTGAATACATGCCCAGGATCCATGTAGAAGGAGTAAGTATCTAACTCATAGAAGATGGCTTCTTACATACATGCATTCCAACATACAACATTCTCTAAAATAAACCACATGTGATGAAATTGTTTTCAATGTAAAAACAAGTACTAGTAGAGGTGATTTAAATTAATATATACCACAAAATTACAAAAAAAATTCTCATTATTTTAACTAGGTTTATGTTTTGGAGGAAGGTGGATGCATGTCACAAGTGCAGATGTAGATGAGAGGCTACAAAAACACATGTAGATCGAGTTACATGCAGTTTTGAGAAACCTGACATAAGTACTGGAATTTGAATTCTAATTTTCTGAGAATTATTTATATTTTCTTTACAGTTGAATGAACTAGCTAAGGTGTTTAAAAACATTAACTAATTATATTTATCCATAAATACATTCTTCTAGATAAAAATAATGAAATGGCTTGAAGCACATCATCACTCTCTGCAATTACTCAATGACTGGGTGAAATTTCAAACACATATATTTCAGTTCCCATTCTGGATCTATCTTGCAACTTATGAATGAAGTACTATGGGAAAATAAAAAAAATATTGTTTACCACTATTGGAATCCTTGTGTTATTTTGCTCATCTTGTTTTTCCATGTGTATTTCACCCTTGAGTCCACTCACAGAGTCTGAGTCCCATAGAGATTAAAGGAAGGGAGGAGAAATGGGCTGAATGATTCCAAACAAAATGGAATCAAGATGAAAACTTTCAGTGCTCAGCAAGATCAGAGTTTTCTACACTCAGTGTTAACAAGTATCATGAATCTTGGACCCTAAGACCCGATGAGCACACAAATGAGAACAGTGTTATTTAATATGTTGATGTTTTCAATCATTAATTTTATATTCATATGTCATTCAACTCTCACTCTCACATACTACATCCTCTTTATAACTCCGATAAAACTCAGATTCATAAGATTTATTACTTCTGCATTCACACACAAAATAATATAAACCAAACATACATCCTGCTCATTACATTTATGTGAGTGTGTTTGGGCTACTGAATTGAACCTCAAAAATTTACAGCAGGTCTATTCCCACTAGAAGGCAGAGTCTCTTTCTGTCAAAGAGGCAACAGTGATAAAACAGTCAAGAACCTCAGGACACAATGAATATACAGAATTTGTTATTTTAAAATACACTCAAGTACACTGTCACTAATTAATTTACCTCTCCTGAACGCAAGAGTCTAAGTCATTTAAGTATAACACGAAGAACAATGTAGAAAACTGTATTTACAGAAAACATTATAAATTATATCATCAACAAAATTCAATAAACATAGAAATGATTGCTTTTTCTTTAAAGAGAATGAGTATGATCAAATAAAAACACTGCTGTGCAACACTGTCCTTGAATTACAAAAACAGTATTAAAATGTGCATACTACAATGTTTGTCTAATATCCTATCAATAAAATGCTGAACACCACTAATAAAACTTCCCTTTCTCCAACAGATGTGGATATATGTGTGATGTGCCCAGAGGAGCAGTATGCAAACCCAGAACAGAACCACTGTATAGAAAAAGCTGTGGTCTTTCTGGGATATGAAGATCCATTAGGTATGGCTCTTGCTTTAATAGCCCTGTTCTTCACTGCATTCACTGCTGTGGTTCTTGGGGTCTTCATGAAGCACCATGACACTCCTATTGTAAAGGCCAATAACAAAACCCTCAGCTACCTCTTACTTATATCACTCATGTCCTGTTTCCTCTGCTCTTTGCTCTTCCTTGGGCATCCACACTCCGTGACCTGCATCCTGCAGCAGATCACATTTGGAATTGTATTCACTGTGGCTGTTTCCACAGTTCTGGCAAAAACAATCACTGTAGTTCTGGCTTTCAAACTCACAGCACCCAGAAGAAGGATGAAGTATATCCTAATATCAGGGGTACCTAACTACATCATTCCCATGTGCTCCCTATTCCAACTAATTCTGTGTGCAATTTGGCTAGGATCTTCTCCTCCATTTGTGGATATTGATGCACACTCTGAGCATGGCCATATCAACATTGTGTGCAACAAGGGCTCAGTTACTGCATTCTACTGTGTCCTAGGATACTTGTCCTGCCTGGCCCTGGGAAGCTTCACTGTGGCTTTCCTGGCAAGAAAACTGCCTGACACCTTCAATGAAGCCACGTACCTGACCTTCAGCATGCTGGTGTTCTGCAGTGTCTGGGTCAGCTTCATTCCTGTATATCATAGCACCAAGGGCATGGTCATGGTTGCTGTGGAGATCTTCTCCATCTTGGCTTCCAGTGCAGGGATGCTTGGATGCATCTTTGTTCCTAAGTTCTACATAATTTTGTTAAGACCTGAAAGAAATTCTATCCAAAAGATCAGAAAGAAATCCTAGTCCTAAACTCATATTATATGAACTACATTTTACAAATAATGGGTCTACACAGCCACTAAATATAAGGTTGCAGTACAATATCTATTTGTTTATAGATTACTCTCACACTTTTTTCTAATGATGATGATAGTCAGTACTGTATCTACTAATGTTATCTACCTTTGGCATATAATCTTGTGCTAAAACTTTCATATCTTGGGTTTTATCTTTTTGGCATATGTACAGTGCAGATATGTTCTTTTCTGCTCTAACATAAAAAACCTTCACAATAAACTCAAAGTATCCTTTAACACTTGGATGAATGAATGACTTTTTTGACTGTTCAATAGTGAGAGTAAAATACAAAGAGATTTTAGATAGTGAACAGTTGTTTACAGATGAAACTGAAACAATGTCCCTCTTACAGGGGGAAGGTGAAATACCCCTAATAGTATTATATGAGTTAAAGGAATAATACCTTGGACAGAAAGTAATAAATTAATAAAAAAAAGTTACAAAAGATGGATTAATCACTTACTAGGTAATAGTATGACTTTCTGTTGTAGAGGACCTGATTCAATATCCAGTCAAGTCTTGAGAAAATGATTATTCCAACCATCTGTAACAATAGCTCCAAACAGAAAATCCAACTGATGCCATTTTTGGACATCATTGTTATGTGAACTCAAAGGTGTACAGGAAAATACACTAAGACACAGACTTAAACACACACATGTACACACATACAAACAATTCAAATTACAGAATTTTTAAGAAGTAGTAATGTATTACAAAAAATCCTATCTAAGATTTGTTTTTCAATTTTTAATATCTTAAATATTAATTTTTATTAATTTTTTCACATTACATCTCGATTGTTAGCCCTTCCCCTATTTCCTCCCATTCTTCCCTCCCTCCCACTTCCCTCCTTCTCCCCTCCCCTACGTCTGTGATTGAGGGAGACCTCCTCCTCCTATATATGCTCTTAGAATACCGAGTCTCTTCTTGGTAACTTGCTGTCATTCCTCTGAGTGCCGCCAGGCCTCCCCATCCAGGGGACATGGTCAGAAAGGGGCAACAGAGTTCGTGTGAGAGTCAGATCTCACTCTCCACTCAGCGGTGGACAATATCATGTTCGTCAGCTAGGTCTTGGTAGGGGTTCAAAGTTTACTGCCTATACTCTCCTTGGCAGGTGCCTTAGGTTGAGGAGGACCCCAGGACCCAGATCTGCCTGTCATAAAGTTCTTCTTGTAGGTCCAGGACCCTGTGGATCCTACAATTTCCCCATTCTTCCATGCTACTCTCGTCTAAAGTCTCAATAGGATGTCCTCTCCTCTAACCCACTTTCTTGGTAAGTAAAGTTTTTCATGGTATGTATCCTTTGGACTAGTGTTTTGATATAAGTGAGTATATACCATTTAGCTCTTTTGCTTCTGGGTGAATTCACTCATTATGATAATTTCTAGATCAATCCATTTGTCCACAAATTTCGGGAATTCCTTGTTTTTAATAGCTGAGTAGTATTCCATAGTGTAAATGTACCACAGTTTCTTAGTCCATTCTTCTACTGAGGGACACTTAGGCTTTTTCCATGTTCTGGCTATTATGTATAAAGCAGCTATGAACATGGTTGAGCACATGTCCCTGTTGTGTGGTAGGGTATTTTCTGGGTATATTCTAAGAAGTGGGATAGCTGGGTCTTGAGGAAGCCTTATTCCCATTTTTCTGAGAAAGCGCCAGATAGATTTCCAAAGTGGCTGTACTAGTTTGCATTCCCACCAGCAATGAAGGAGTGTTCCTCTCTCTCCACATCCTCGCCAACATGTGGTATCATTTGAGTTTTTGATCTTAGCCATTTTGATGGGTGTAAGATGGAATCTCAGTGTCATTTTGATTTGCATTTCTCTGATGACTAATGAGGACGAGCATTTCCTTAAGTGTTTATTGGCCATTTGATATTCCTCTGTTGAGAATTCTGTTAATTTCCTAGCCCCATTTTGCAATTGGGTTGTTTTGTTTTGTGGTGTTTAATTTCTTGAGTTCTTTATATATTTTGGATAATAAACCTTTGTCAGATGAAGGGTTGGTGAAGATCTTTTCCCAGTCTGTAGGCTGTTGCTTTGTTCTACAGACAGTGTCTCCTGCCTTACAGAAGTGTCTCAGCCTCATGAGGTCCCATTTATTAATTGTTGACATGAAGGCCTGGGCTGTTGGTGGACTGTTCAGGAAGTTGTTTCCTGTGCCTATGTGTCCCGGGCTCTTCCCCACTTTTTCCTCTAACTGAATTAATGTCTCTGGGTTTAAGTTGAGGTCTTTAATCCACTTGGACTTGAGTTTTTTGCATGGTGAGAAATAAGGGTCTAATTGCATTTTTTCACATTTAGAAATCCAGTTAGACCAGCACCATTTGTTGAAGATGCTATCATTTTTCCATTGAATAGATTTGGCTTCTATGTCAAAAATCAAGTGAGTAAATGTGTGTGGATTCATCTCTGGGTCTTCAATTCAATTCCATTGATCCAACAGCCTATTGCCTTGCCAGTACCATGCTGTTTTAATTACTGTTGCTCTGTAGTACAGCTTGAGATCAGGTATGGAGATTCCTCTGGAGGATCTTTTATTTTAGAGGATTGTTTTTGCTATTTTGGGTTTTTATTTCTCCATATGAATTTGAGAATTGATCTTTCAATATCTTCAAAATATTTTGTGGGTATTTTGATAGGGATTGCGTTGAATCTGTAAATTGCTTTTGGTAGGATGGCCATTTTTACTATGTTGAATCTCCCGATCCACAAACAAGGTAAATCCCTCCATCTTCTGATGTCATCTTCAATCTCTTTCTTCAGAAGTTGGAAGTTTTTTCAAATAAGTCCTTCATTTGCTTGGTTAGAGTTACTCCTAGATATTTTATATTGTTTGTGGCTATCGTGAAGGGAGTAGTTTTCCTAATTTCTTCCTCTGCCTGTGTGTCATTTGTATACAGGAAAGCTACTGACTTTTTTGAGTTTATTTTGTATCCTGCCAATTTGCTGAAGGTGTTTATCAGCTGTAAGAGATCTCTGGTGGGATTTTGGGGGTCACTTCGGGATAGGGATAATTTGACTTCTTCCATTCCCATTTGGAGACCCTTGATCTTCTTTTGATGTCTTATTGCTCTGGCTAGAACTTCAAGAACTATATTGAAGAGATATGGGGACAGAGGGCAGCCTTTTCTGGTTCCCGATTTTAGAGGGACTTCCTTGAGTATCTCTCCATTTAATTTAATGTTGGCTGTTGGTTTGCTGTATATAGCCTTTATTATGTTTAGATAAGTGCCTTGTATTCCCGATGTCTCCAGAACTTTAAACATAAATGGGTGTTGTATTTTGTCAAATGCTTTTTCTCCATCTAAAAAGATGAGTCTGTGGTTTTTCTCTTTCAGTTTGTTTATATGATGGATTACATTGATGGATTTCCATATGTTAAACCAACCCTGCATGCCTGGAATGAATCCTACCTGGTCATGGTGGATGATGTCTTTGCTATGCTGTTGTATTCGCTTTGAGAGTATTTTGTTGAGTATTTTTGCATCAATGTTCATAAGAGAAATTGGTCTGAAATTCTCTTTTTTTGTTGGGTCTTTGTGAGGTTTAGATATCAATGTGACTGTGGCCTCATAGAAGGAATTTGGTAATATTCCATCCATTTCTATCTTTCAGAATAGCTTGAATAGTATCAGTATTAGCTCCTCTTTGAATGACTGGTAGAATTCTGTGCTGAAACCATCTGACCCTGGGCTTTTTTTTTTTTTTTTTGGTTGGGAGACTATCATTGGTTGCTTCTATTTCTACAGGCGAAATAGGGCTATTTAATTTGTTTATCTGGTCTTGGTTCAATTTTGGCAATAGTATTGGTAGAGAAATTTGTCCATTTCCCTTAAATTTTCGAATTTTGTGGCATAAATGCCTTAAAGTAGGTTCTTACGATTCTTTGTATTTCTTCGGTGTCTGTTGTTATGTCTCCCTTTTCCTTTCTGATTTTGTTAATTTGGATAGTGTTTCTCTGTCTTTTAGTTAGATTGGCTAACGATTTGTCTATCCTGTTAATTTTCTCAAAGAACAAGCTCTTGGTTTTGTTGATTCTTTGGATTGTTCTCTTTGTTTCTAGTTTATTGATTTCAGCCCTGAGTTTGATTATTTCTAGGCATCTACTCCTCTTGGGTGTTTCTGCTTCTTTTTTTTCTAGAGCTTCCAGATGTGTTGTTAAGTTGTTTATGTGGGATGATTCCATTTTCTTTTTAAAGGCACTTAGTGCTATGAATTTTCCTCTTAGCACTGCTTTCAATGTGTCCCACTAATTTGGGTATGTTGTTCCATCATTTTCATTGAATATCAGGAAGTCTTTTATTTCTTCCCGTATTTCTTCCGTGACCCATGTGTCATTAAGTAGAAAGTTGTTTAGTTTCCAAGTGTTAGTATGCTTTTTGTTATTCCTGTTGTTGTTGAAGTCCGGCCTTAGACCATGGTGATCTGATAAGATATAAGGTATTATTTCAATCTTCTTGTATTTGTTGAAGTTTGCTTTGTGACCAACTATGTGATCAATTTTAGAGAACGTTCCATGGAGTGCTCAGAAAAAGGTATAGTCCTTTGCGTTTGGGTGGAAAGTTCTGTAGATATCTGTTAGATCCATTTGATTCATGACATTGGTTAATGAAGTTATTTCTCGGCTCAGTTTTGGAATCAAGACCTATCCTTGAGTAAAAGTGGGGTGTTGAAGCCTCCCACTATTAATGTGTGGGTATCAATGAGTGGAGCAAGCTTTGTTAATAACTCTTTTTTTATTAATTTATTCATATTACATGTCAGCTGTTAGCTTATCCCTTGTATCCTATTCCTCCCTCCCGCTTCCCCCCCTACTCCCCTCCCCTATGTCTGTGACTGAGGGGGACCTCCTCCTTCTGTATATGCTCATAGGGTATCGAGTCTCTTCCTTCCTCTGAGTGCCACCAGGCCTCCCTATCCAAGGGACCTGGTCCAATACGGGGCACCAGAATAACTATTTTACAAATGCGGGAGCCCTTGTATTCGAAGCATAGAAGTTCAAAATTGTGATGTCTTCTTGGTTGACTTTACCTTTGACGAGTATGAAGTGTCCATCCTCATCTCTTTTGATTAATTTTGGTTGAAAGTCTATTTTATTAGATATTAGAATAGCTACCCCAGCTTGTTTCTTGTGACCATTTGCTTGGAATATTTTTCCCCAACCTTTTACTCTGAGGCAATGTCTGTCCTTGTGGTTGAGATGTGTTTCTTGAATGGAGAAGAATGTTGGGTCATGTTTATGCATCCACTCCATTAGTCTGTGTCTTTTTTATTGGAGAATTGAGACCATTGATGTTGAGAGGTATTAATGACCAGTGATTGCTAAGTCCCTTCACTTTTGGTATTTGTAACAGTCGAGATTTTGTGAGGTTGTGATTTTGCATTGGTATAGTTACCTATTTCCTATGTCGTTTTGTTGTAGTTTGACGAGTTGGGGTGGAGTTTTCCTTCTAGTAACTTCTGTAAAGCCGGATTTGTGGCTAGGTACTGTTTGAATTTGTTTTTGTCATGGAATATCTTTTCTTCTCCATCAATGGTTATTGATGATTTTGCTGGATATAGTAGTTTTGCCTGGTATCTGTGCTCTCTTAGTGTTTGTAAAGCCTCTGTCCAGGCCCTTCTGGCTTTCATGGTCTCTGCTGAGAAGTCAGGAATAATTCTGATAGGTTTGCCTTCATATGTTACTCGGCCTTTTTCTCTTGCCGCTTTTAGTGTTTTTTCCCTGTTCTGTATATTTTGTGTTGTTATTATTATGTGGTGGAAAGATTTTCTTTTCAGATCTATTCTATTTGGTGTTCCGTAGGCCTCTTGTATGCTCATATGCATCTCCTTCTTCAAATTGGGGACAATTTCTTCTATTATTCTATTAAAGATATTTTCTGGGCTGTGGAGTCAGTTGCCTTCTTCAATCCCTATTATTCTCAAGTTTCGTCTTTTCATGCTGTCTTTTAATTCTTGAATGCTCTGTGTCAGAAACTTTTCAGATGTAGCATTTCCCTGGATGGTTGTTTCCAGTTCTGCGATTGTATCTTCAAGTCCCGATATTCGTTCTTCCATTTCCTGCAATCTGTTAGATAAGGCCACCTCTGAGGTGCTTGCTTTCTTCTCTGATGCCTCTTGATCACGTTTTTCTTCTGTGTGCTCCTGTATCACAGCTTCCATTTTTATCTTCATGTCTTGGACTGTTTTAATGATTTCCTTCATCTGGTTATTTATATTTTCTGAAACTCTTCAAGTGCCTCTTTATATGACTCTTTTAACTCTTCAGCCCTCTTGTTTGCCTCCTCCTGCATTTGTTTACAGATTTTATTTCTTTCTTCCATTCTCATCTTTTTTTACTAAGGAATTGAGGTCATTTTCTTGACTATCCATTGCTGTTAGGTTCTCCAGGTTGTTTTCATTGGGAATGCTGGGATCCGGAGATGCCAAACTGTTTTGGTTTTTGTTAGTGTTCTTTTGCTATCCTCTTGTCATTTTGATGGCTCTGATGTTGGAAGGTATTTTGTAGTGACCTTCGCTGGTTGAGAGTGGTTAATTGATGACTGATTATAGGTCAGGTGCTCTTGCCAGTGGGGATCAGGGAGTATTTCCATGGAACAGGTAGGTGATCCGGTTTCACTCCTGGTGATTTTCCTCTGCACCGTGGGCTCCAGGCTGAGTCAGCCAAAGTAGATTTCTGTTTGGACTTTACTGATGTAATTCAGATCAGCAGTTTTGGGACCTAGAATAAGGTCCGCACACAAACGGTCTGGTTGTGTAGGTTGATCCCAGCTGCCTCTCCTTCCTGTTACTTTGTAGTCAAGACCCCAGGTAAATCATATCTTCTGGGGGTGTAGCTGTCTTTTAGGTCTGTCTCTATACCCTGTAGAGGTGTCCAGCAACTCCCAGAACTACATGCCTGGAGGGACCAAGGTTGCTCTTGGTCAGCAATTAGACACTGCAAGTGAGACCCACATTTTGTCTCCTGATATTGTGAGAGTGCCTGCCTTGCTTGCGCCAGGAGACCCAGCTAGGCTCTCTCGTTCGGGGAGTGCAGAGCCAGTGCCTTGTGGCCAGGAGGGTAGTAACAATAGGGTTGCAGAGCTCTGGCAGTCACCCGCAGAACCAGGTCTTCCCGCTGCCAGGCTATGATGCCCCACTAACGGTCTAGGTCAGCAATTACACACTGAAAACACGACTCACCCACGTCTCCTCTCCCGATAATGAGAGAGTGGCTGCCTTGCTCAGGCCAGGATCCCCCGCTAGGCTCTCTCATTCAGGGAGTGCAGAGCCAGTGCCTTGTGGCTGGAAGGGTAGGAACAATAGGGGTGCAGTCCACGGAACCAGGTCTTCCCGCCACTGGGCTATGATGCTCAGCTGTCGCTCTAGTCAAGAACTACATCTCTTGATAGGTCTGTGGAAGCAGTCCAAGCTGATTTCTCACTGCACTGTTTGCAGGCTCAGTCCGCTGTGATCAGTGTTAGGTTGGGCCCCTGGATGGCCAGCGAGCTGCAGTCCCACTTTAGCTGTCTCTGTTGGGTCCAGCCGCCTGTGTTTCCACTCGGCCTAGGTGGGTGACCTCCGCTGTTTGGGGTGGTGTGGAAGGAGGAATCCTAGGGCAGATTCACCCTCTTCACTGAGACTCCTCTGGCTGGGGACTCCGGAAAATCCCCTCCCCAAACAGCAAGTCTGTGCTTTATATGCCAGCTGCAGTTTGCATGTGGATTCCATTCCAGAGTTTGGGGAGTGCGTTTAGCACCTCAGGGATGTTGCTTGCCCCAGAAGGTAGGCCCCCTGTTTGGTCTGTGGCCTTTGGAGCCCCACTCACCTACAGTTTTCAAAGTCCAGCAATCTGTGGCTCCACTTTTGTCCCTGTCTCCTGGGAGGAGATCAGATACATGGCTTATTAGTCAGCGCCATCTCGGATATTCACCAGTTTTTAATTTTTTAATTATATTTTACATACATATACTATAACACATAAATAAAATAAACTACCTACAGCAGGAAGAACCACAGAACAATCAGGACTTATAAAAATGTTATATTTATAGTTTTGGCTATTTATATTTGGCAATCTTCAAGAAATTATATTTCCTATATTGGTGCATCTAAAATTCTGAATGCAATTTAATATCTTTCATATCTCCTCTCTAACAACTTAAAGCATCCATATAGGCTAAAACCATCTTAACAGCTAAATAACTAAGTTTAATTGGAAGATTAAAGTATCTGGTCACAACCACATCAGAGACTTGAGGAGGAATAAAACTTAATTACCTACATAAACCAGGAGTGTAGCATAGCAGCTTCCAAAATGAGAATGTGACTGAGACAGTTTGCTTCATGAACAGTCACCCAAAACTCTCTATCACATTGTATTATCATCTGCAGCCTTCTGGCCTAATATACCTGACAGATATGTCTGTGAGTAAGTAACTGTTGAAGATTTGCTTGCCCTGTCTTGGCAGAGTTTTGCCATCAACTCTACCTCCATCCAGACTTCCCAACTTTTGAGCAGAATACTGTCTGTGGTAGAAATGAGGACTTTTTGCCCAATGGCAGGTTTTCAACATTTGAAACAATCTCCATAAGGAAGTTCTTTGGTGTTCATCATCTTCTCTGCGGTAGACTGGATATTGCCAATGATTAACCTGTCTTGTTTTCAAAGAATCTTTAAAATAATAAAAATATCTTTAAAAGTCGTACTCTCTGATCTCTGGGACATTTGAAGACATTATCTAATGATTTTACCATATATATCTATAGAATCATATCTATCTGTTTAATCTAGGACATATATACTTGTGTTAAAAATAGACTTATAACTGACATGACCATGATTTGATCAAATAACATTTAGCTTGTATTAATTATTCTAAAAAACTTGCAATACAATTTTTAAGGTATTAAAAATAAACCTAGTATTCTACTTGAGTAGAGTGGATATTACAGTAGAAATTATTACAGTAGAAATTGTTTATATATGAATATTTGAAGAATAATCCTAAATTTGAGTTCTATGCCAAGGTAGACAGAGTGGACACAGCAAGATGGAACAGCCACAGTTGCATGATTTTTTAAAAATTAATTTATTCATATTACAACTCCATTCTTATGCCATTACTTGTATCCTCCCATTCTTCCCTCCTTCCCATTTTCACCCTATTCCCCTCCCCTAGGTCTATGATTGAGGGGGATCACCTCCCGCACTTTAAGTTCATAGGCTATCAAGTCTCATCTTGGTAGCCTGCTTATTCTTTCTTTGAGTGCCAACAGGGCTCCGCACCAAGGGGAGGTTGGCAAATATGGGGCACCACAGTTCATGTCACAGTTAGTCTCTGCTCTCCACCCAACTTTGGAGAATGTCCTGTCCTTTGGCTAGATCTGAGTAGGAGTTCAATGTTTACTTCTTGCAATATCCTGGGTTAGTGCAATAGTTTTAACATACTCCCCCAGGAACCTGATCCCCCTGTTATGAGGCTCTTCTTGTAGGTTTCTAAGATCATCTGGATCCTTCTATTTCCCGATTTCCTATATTTCTCTTACTAAGAGTCCCAGTGTGATGTCCTCACATCTATCCCAATCTCCTGGTAAGTGAAGACTTTCATGAGACATGCCTTTTGGACTAGTGCCTAATTATAAGTGAGTATATACCATATAATTTTTTCTATTTCTGGGTTAACCCATTCATTATGATTTTTCTAGTTCCATCCATTTGTCCACAAATTTCAGAAATTCCTTGCTTTTAATATCTTAGTAGTCCATCGTGTAAATGTACCATAGTTTCTTTATCCATTCTTCAACTGAGGGACATTTAGGCTGTTTCCAGGTTCTGGCTATTATGAATAAGACTGCTATGAAGATGGCTGAGCATATGTTTCTGTTGTGTGGTGGAGCATTTTCTGAGGACATTCCAAGAAATGGAATATCTTGGTCTTGAGGAAGCCCTATTCCTACTTTACTGAGGAAAAGCCAGGTAGATTTTCAAAGTGGTTGTACAACTTTGCATTCCCACGCGCAATGAAGGAGTGTTCCTCTTTCTCCACATCCTTGCCAGCATGTTGTGTCACTTGAATTTTTGATCTTAGCCATTCTGATGGGTGTAAGATGGAATCTCACAGATGTTTTGATTTGCATTTTTCTGATGACTAAAGATGTTGAGCATTTCTTTAAGTGTTTGTCACCTATTTGATATTTCTCTGCTGTGAATTCTCTGTTTAGTTCTGAGCCCCTTTTCTTAATTGGGTTATTTGGTTTGGTTATGTTTAATTTCTTGAGTCCTTTTTATATTTTGGATATTAGACATTTGTCAGATGTAGGGTTGGTGAAGATCTTTTCCCAGTCTATAGGGTGACGCTTTGTTCTGGCAGTGTCTCTTGCCTTACAGAAGCTTCTCAGTCTCATGAGGTCCCATTTGTTAATTGTTGACCTTAAGACCTGGGATGTTGGTGTTTTGTTCAGGAAGTTTACTCCTGTGCCTATGTGTTCAGGCTCTTCCCCACTTTTTATTCTAACCGATTTAGTGTCTCAGGTTCTATGTTGAGGTCATTGATCTACTTGGTCTTGAGGGAAATGGACAATTTTCTTGAAGGATTCCACTTTATACTCCACAAAATAGAAATGGGTGGAACACTCTCAAACTCCTTCTGTGAAGTCCCAGTCACTTCGATACCTAAATCTCACAAAGATCCAAAAAAAATTTTTCAAACCAATTTCTCTTATGAACATTGATGCAAAATTACTCACTAATACACTCTCTAACCGAATATAAGAACATATCAAAAACATAATTCAACAAGACAAGGTAGGCTTCGTTCCAGACATGCAGATATGGTTTAATATATGGAAATCTATCAATGTAATCCACCATATGAATAAATGGGAAAACAAAACACATGATCATCTCCATAGATGCAGAAAATCCATTACAAAATCTGACATCCATTCAGGCTTAAAGGTTTAGAAAGATCAGGGATACAAGGCACACACCTAAACATAATAAAAGGCTATATGCAGCAAGCCAATACCCAACATCAAATTAAATAAACAGATACTTAAGGAAATTCCTCTAAACACAGGGACTAGGAAAGGGTACCAACTTTCTCCATGTCTCTTCAATATAGTTCATGAAGTTCAGGCCAGACCAAAAAGACAACAAAAGGATATACAGGGTTCCAAATGGGAAAGCAGGAAGTCAAATTATCCCTATATGTACATGATATAATAGTGTGCATAAGTGACCTACAAAATTCCACCAGAGAATTCCTACACATGATAAACACCTTCAGCAAAGTGGTTGGTTACAAAGTTGACTCAAAAAGTCAGTAGCCTTCCTATATACAAATGACAATCTTGTAGAGGAAGAAATTAGGGAAACTACACCCTTCTGATAGCAACAAGCAATAAAGAATATCTAGGAGTACCTCTTACCAAGCAACTGAAGCACTTCTTTGAGAAAAACTACAAATCTCTGAAGAAGGAGATTGAAGATGATATAAGATGATGGGAAGATCTCCCTTGTTCGTGGATTGGAAGAATTAACAGTAAAAATGGGCATCTTACCAAAAGCAATTTACAGATTCATGTAATCCCTATCAAAATGCCTACACAATCTTTAAAAGACATTGAAAAATCAATTCTCAATTTTGTATGGACAAACAATAAACCTAGAATAGCTAAATCAATCCTGTACAATAAAAAATCCACCAGAGGAATCTCCATATCTGATCTCAAGCTATAGTATACAGCAAAATTAATTAAAACAGCATGGTACTTGGACAGAAATAGGGTGGTTGATCAATGGAATTGAATTAAAGACCCAGACATGAAGGCAAACATATATGGACACTTGATTTTTGACAAAGAATCCAAATCTATTCAATGGAAAAAGGATAGCATCTTTAACAGATGGTGCTGGTCTAACTTGATGTCTACATGTAGAAAAATGCAAGAACACCCATATTTATCACCATGCATGAAACTCAAGTCCAAGAAGATTAAAGAACTCAACATAAAACCACACACACTAAATCAGTTAGAAGAAAAAGTGGGGAAGAGCCTGTAACAAGTTAGCACAGGAGACAACTTTAAATTTTAAAACAAGAGTGATTTCATGGAACCTGGGACTGAACTATTCACATATTTATTTACCTACCCATGCTTATCCTGTGGACTGTGGCCATCAGGTGTATAACCCCAGGGAAGATGGTGTTAAAAATTCCTCAAGGAATCAGGATCAATGTGGAAAACAAGGAAACAAGAACATACAGCTAGAGTCTCTTTGACCAGAGAAATAAAAGCAGGCCAAAAAATATAGGTGCTCATTTGATGTGTGGATGGCAGTTCAGATTCCACATTGCCTAGGTTTAAGGCAGGAGAAATATGTGTGCTTTGATTTTGCATTTTTTGATACTGTACATCCCCCTTCTCCTGGCCAGTTTCATTCATCCTAGGTGCTATTGGAGAATGAAGTTGAAGGAAGATAAAGACCTGGACTTGGAGACAAATTGTGTCTTCTTTGTTAAACCAACCATGCTGACAATAGACAGAGAGCACTGGAAGAAATATCTGAATATAGAGTAAGTGCTTTTAAAATCTTCCACGTAAATATCTTGACACATATTTCATGAGGTATCTGATGAGGATCATAGCAATACTTTGATTATTCTGTCCTGTTTTCACATAACAAGGGTGAACTATTACTTCTTGACAGACACTTTCATTTTTTTCTACTTTTATTTCTTTTCATGAATGTTCTGTTATTATTTCTGTTAGGCACATCATTTAAAGCTGTAGGATGATTAAAAACATCTCTCACAGTGACCCAACATATATAGTCCTCCTAATCATAATTTCCCTTGTACCATATCCAGTGATTGATTATTGAAAGCAATCTCATATATTTCAACAAACTTTATTCTATGTATATTACAGTAAATGGTTATACACTCTGCTGTATCTCTTAGTGCATGTAACGTTTGTAGTGTTTGTGTTCGTAGTGTTTGTGGTACACATAGCTCTTGAGAGCTTACAAATATATACAAAGACACTCATTCTAACGCATTGCATGTGGACACACTGTGGTTTCTGAAGCTGGATTGAGACTGGAAGGAAGAAATCAGGTTATTGGGAACTATGTTCCTGTTGCTCCATACTTTACTTGTATAGTTGTACAAACACTAGCTTTTATATATAACCAAGTCAAGTTCATCACATGCTTGGACTGTAAAGGATATGTTTGTATTCTTTGAAAAGGGAGGTTTTCACTCATCCTGATGACAGCTTACATCCCGTTTTTGCTTGCCTGAATGATAGGTGGCAACACTTGAGAACAGACAAAGAATCTTCCTACTAAATCAACTTTGCCATTATTTAATACCCATACATCTTCTATATCTATATCTGAAATATTTATTAACTGAGACTTAAGTCATATTTATCTCTTTCATTTCTCTTTCAATAATTTTGCTATGCATAGCTGAATGTCTTAGAACTATGAGATTCATACAAAGTTTCACATTTCTCAGATATGTTTCAAACAAAGAACATTGGACAAGTAGGCCATTCATACAGCTTAAATAATTGATGTTTCCCAACTTTTGTTGTAGGATATAGTGATTGAAAGCACAAGGCCTGAATATGAAATCCTTTTTCTATTAATGAAATTCTCAATGATAAGTTTTCTGTGCACAGGTAAAGAACATTCTAATAGAGCCTATTATTATAATTAAAAACACCACAGAGATACAATTTCTAAATGGACACTAATTGTACTTAATCTGAGGGAATCATGTCTTTACCATCTGAGACAGCATTCAAAAACAAGACATAGAAACAGTCTCTGTGGAAGATGTCAATACCATATGCTATATATTGGAGACACACTCTCAGGAGGTCTTAAAGCTTTTAAAATGTCTAGCTTCTTATGTTAATATAATCTCACAACACAGAACATCCATTTCAATTTGGAGGTGGGAGGAAATACTGTTCAATAAAAGATATTTCTAGTATTTCTTAGAAATGATTAGCTGTATATCTCTGCCCATAATAAACACTGTGTCCTTTTACAGCACAACACCAAAATGCCAGCGATTTGGTTTTGCATTGGCTTTTTCCATTGATGAAGTCAACAGGAACCCTTTTATCAAATATCTCGCTGTTTGACTATATGATATTTGGTTGTAAGACACTGTCACAATTCACCAGCCTTGTTCATATGAACATAAACAACGCTAGCCTTAATTATGACTGTGACGAAGAGCAAGAATGTGCAGCGTTACTTACAGGACCAAACTGGGAAACAACTATAACACTGCAGTTAGCCTTCACGACTCTTAAGGTGAGAGTTTTTGGAGTGGGAATTTTGATATCATGTCTCTTTTGGTACCATTCAGAACTTCTAAGAAGAGTTTAAGAAGGATAATGACCTCATAATTATGTTGATCTATTTGTTCAAGGGCCTTAGTAATTAGAGACATGATAGGTCTTCTACATATCCTTCTTTGAAATAGAGATGAGGGAAGATGTAACAGCTAATTGGTTTTTCTAGAACTCTCTGAAGAGAAATGTGTTTACAAGTTCTTGTATATTCATGCTGCCTCATGCTGCTACCTGTGTCCTAGGTCCCTTTTCTTACATTTGGACCTTTCCATCCCGTCCTAAGTGATCTTGACCAGTTTCCCCATCTATATCAGATCGGCCCTAAGGACATATCTTTAGCCCATGCCATGGTCTCCTTCATACTTTATTTCAGATGGAACTGGGTTGGACTAGTCATCTCAGACAATGATCAGGGCATACAATTTCTCTCATATTTGAGGAGAGAGATGGAAAAAAACACAGTCTGCTTTGCCTTTGTGAGCATGATCCCAGTCAACATGGGGTTATACATGTCAAGAGCAGAAGTGTATTACAACCAAATCATGACATCTTCCACAAATGTTGTCATCGCTTATGGTGACATAGAGTATACACTAGCTTTGAGCTTAAGAAAATGGGAATCTCCAGGTATAAAGAGAATATGGATCACAACGTCCCTGTGGGATGCCAGTATAAGTAAGAGAGACTACACACTTGATTCATTTCATGGGACTCTTACTTTTGAACACCATCGTCCGAATATTTCAGGTTTCAAACATTTTGTCCAAACATTGAATGCTATCAAATACTCTGACAAATATCTGGCAAGCCTGGAGTGGATAAATTTTAACTGTGAAGCCTTGGCATCTAACTTTAACTCACTGAAGAACAGTTCAACAAATGCCACATTGGCATGGCTAATGGAACACACTTTTGACATGGCCTTTAGCGGTAGCAGTTATAACATATATAATGCTGTGTATGCCTTAGCCCATGCCTTTCACGAGTGGGTTTTTCAATATAGAGTTCATCAGGAAACCAGCACATCGAACAATTTCTATCAGAACTGCTTTAAGGTACTGTTTCTCCTATTGTGTAATGTTTGATGTCATGAAAGACATACTTTTATAAGGCTCTCACAGGTGCAATCTGAGTTTAGTAGAAATGGAATATAAACCTTGATAGTGTGAAAGAGGGAGATAGCGGGTAATGGGAAGATACAAGTGAGGGGATAGCAATTGGCGTGTAATCTAGATAAATTGTTTTCAGAAAAAATAAAAGAAATACAAGTAAAAATCTAAAATGTAAAGGTACTAGTGTGGTAGGGAATTTTATTTATGATGCCTATTGACTTTGATACAAACAACCTTAATATCATCACACTGGTTTAAAACTGGAAGTCTAATCAGTGTTTGCCAATTAATCCTCTCCATGATGAGATGATAAGCCTTTGTTCATTAATTGTCAAATATATGGTAATGACTTTATGGATGGTTTTCCCAAGTTTTAAAACTGATTCAGCACCCAGTGTAGGTATTAAGGTCCTTACTTGGGTTTGTGAGAGTAAGTACATAAGAAATAGTGCTGGAATTCAATTCACTACATACATGTTTTTACATAAGTGAGAAATTATACTTACCACTTTGTATATGTTTATGTTTTTCCTCTTGTTTTGCATTGTTTTACATATTTGTATTGGTGTTTCTTTGTATAGATGTTTCTATTCCACCTGCCTATCTTTCCAATTATCTCTGGAAGTGAACATAAATTTTGTAGGTAGCAATGTCTTTATTACATGTGTTTGTTTCTGTCTATATCTTTCCATGGGGATTTCTCAGTAAATATGTTGTGAGGTGACTGAGTGTGTGTTTTTTATCGTTTGGTCAATGGGCTTGCATGTAGGTATATCTGTGTTGCTTTGTATATGTGGTGTGTGTGTGTATGTTTGTGTGTGTGTCACTTTATGTATGTATGGCTTTATACCTGCCTCTCTATGTGTTAGATGGGAGTACAAATTTATCTTTCTGTCAGTGTCATCTATGTGGTTGTTTTAATCTCTTTTTCTCCTGAGGACCTGTTAGGGAATGTGTGTGAGTGCCTATTAATGTGTTTTGTACTCTTCTACATCTGTATTTTTTCTGGATGTGTGTGTGCTTGTATGTTTATACTTTTGGGGGCATGTATATGTATTTCTGCATAAATAATTGTGCTCGTGTATTGTTTGTATATTCTGTATTATTAAGGAACCTCACTACGTATGGAGGTGTGTCTGTGTGTGTGATAGTGTGTATGTGTGTATGTTCATACCGTATATCTGATTAGGTTCTGCAAGTATGAGCTATAAAATTCTAGGAATATTATAGTATATTTAAAATTAAATTATTTATTCCTTTTATATCCTGAGGGTAAGCTCTTCTATCAGATCCTCCTAGTCACACTTTACAACCATCCCCACTACCCTACTCCTCAGAAAAGTGAATTCCTCTTACCCACTCACCTAGGCTCTTCAAGTGGCATCAGGGCTGAGCATTTCTTCTTCCCTGTGGCCATGGGAGGCATCTCGATCAGGTTGTAGTGATCACAGAGATGTCAACTGAGTCCTAATTTGACTCCAGCTCTCTCATTATTATTGGGCACACATGAAGCCTGTGGTGCTCATTGGCTTTATATGTTTAGGGGTCCTAGACCCAATCTATGCATGATCGTTAGTGTGTATTTCAATCTCCACAAGCCCCTCTGGGCCCTGGTTAGTCAGCTGTTTTGGCCTACTTGTAGAGCTCTGTTACTCCCAGATGCTTCTTCCTTTCCTCCCAACTTGTCCACTAAATTTCATACCCTCACCCTGTGTTTGGATGTGAATCTCAGCATCTGTTTCCAGCTTTTCTTGGTGTACCGTCTCAGAGAACAGCTTGGCTAGGCTCCCATGTGCAAGCATAGCAGATTGTCATTAAAAGTGTCAGGGTCTGGCTTTTTCCTATGCATGTTCGGCTGTTGGTCCAGGCATTCTTTGGATATCCCATCAATCTCACTGCTATCTTTATCCTTGCATTCTCCATAGGCAGGGTAAATTTGGGTTGAAATTTAGTTCTGTGGGTTGATGTTCCCCTCCATCTACAAAGGGTCCTGTCTAGTCTCCATGACCCTTGCTACTATGAGTCTCACATAGACTCACCCCCATACCCTCCCAGAAGCCTACCATGTCTTAGTTCTCCAGTTGGTGACAGAGATGTTAATTTTATTTATTCAGTTGCTTTAATTGATATTTTGCTCCTGCATATGTTCATTAAATTTGCCTTTAAGATAAAGTCAGATTATGCTGTCTGGCTTCAAGAAAGGAAATGTGAACTACAATGTGCTACTTCTATTTTAGTTTTATGACACCCTGAAGAGTATCCACTTCACAAATCCAGTTGGTGACAGAGTGAATATGAACCAAAGAGAAAAACTCCAGGAGGAATGTGACATTTTCTATATTTCCAATTTGCATCAAGGTCTTGAAATTAAGGTGATGATTGGAAATTACAGCCCATATTTTCCACATGGTCAACAGCTCCATTTGTCTGCAGAGATGATGGAGTGGGCCACAGGAAGTACAAAGGTAAGTTTGAACTTATTGTACTGATTTACCTGACTGATAAGTAAACACTGTAAAGTGTGTACATTCTAAATTAATGAAATAAAATAGATTGTCAAATAAGGGATCAAAAGGTGTCCTCTTACACTTCCTTTCTTATTTTTTGCTTTTTGATGTGATAGAGTTATTAGTTCTTTGAATATTTCATAATTCCATACAGTTCCATTTCTCATATCAGTGCTGTTTCTGGTTTTTAATATAACTAAAACCTTTGTCTTTTATCATGTTTTATATTACTTGCTCTAAAGTGATCAATAGTTCTTGGTTCCAGTGTTATTACAACACAGTGATTTTTCCATTTCTGTTGGACACCTGGCATAGATATCTAAGATATTGAGGTTATTTTGAGAATGGAGTAAAGAAAAATATATAAATCATTCATTTTATTATGTAATACTGTTTAATTCTTTTTACATTGACCTTCTAAATTCTAAGGCTTCTATATATAAATTTAAATTTTCATGAACCATGTTAGGCTTTATAATATTTATAACCTAGGTTTTTATTCAATTATTTCTTTAACATGTTTATAAATGGTTTATCTGTTTATGTGTCCATGCAATACTGGCACATGTAATGCGTATGGATTCCAAGAAATGATTCATATTCTTTGGAACTTAAGATGGACCTTTGAGAGAAAATGGGTTTTCAAAGTCAAACTTGGGTCTTCTCCATGAGCAATAATTATTACTGACAATGTACAATCTCTCCAGCCCTGAGCGATGAACTCGAGAAGAAAATTTTCAATAAAAGGGTCTTATTTAACTCCCTGAGTTATGGTATAGTTCATTCTAACCAATAATAGGATTTAATTTTTAATTCTCTATAATATGTGGATTGATAGTAATACAAATGTGGCTTTGAGAAAAGAAATTTCACATGGTATACGCTCTGTATATTATAGGTATGATTCTGATGTGGGTGATGTTAAGGTATTTACCTCAAATTAGACAGTTTCAAAGTTCATTTATTCTTAAATGATCTAACTTCAGGAATGTCATCAATTTTCATATCAAGCTATATGTCAAATTATTCAGAAATAATAAAACTTATAGTAAATTATTCTCTTCGGTATGATGAGAAAAGTCTATCTAAGACAAGAAAATGTGAGCTAACGGTATAACTACTGAAATACATGTGAATACTATGGTAAGAAATGAAAACTTGTGTTTGTTATAACCACATCTAAGGAGAATATTACATAAACAACCACTAGAAGTGTATACAGAAGGCAAAACAATATAAACAATGCCCTGGCCCTCATATACATATCCCAATGCAGAAAAATAAACATAAATATGAAGATATGGAAAGATAGAACACGACTCCAATGTTATAGACTTAAATAAAAGAATGTTCAAGGACATATTAAGCAAAAAATTAATAATAATTGGAAGAGGATGCAAGATAGCAGCACAGACAGATGGCTGTCTGATTAGAGAGACCGAGCCAAGGGACTGGACTGAGAGATTCAGAACACCAGAGCAGGAGTACCATGGGTGAGACGGGTCCACAGTGTCTGGACATTGGGTAGGTCTGTCATGAGACCATATAAACTGGTCCACAAAGACAACACTGGTTCCTTGTGGGCATATGCCCAGGACCCAGGGTCTAGATGTCTGCCTGAGAGCTGCATCTACACTTTACATCTCAGACTTTATGTCTGGGTGTGAACAGTGAACTAGAGGGCACCAGAGTCTGGTTATTCAGGCTCAAGTGAAACTGCAGGATTTGGAGCACAGGAAGATCTGACCTCACATTCCATGGCCAATCCAAAGGAATATCCCAGGCACAGGATACCACTGGCATGGTATCCAAAGCCACACACACTCACCCCAGCTCTCTGCATTGCTACACAATATCAAATGGAACAGTGGGCTGTAGAGCACCAGTGTCTAGGTCTGCTAGCTGAGGAGAGACATGAAAGTGAGGAGCACCAGTTGATCTGTCCTCAGTTCAACAAGTTAATCCAAGGAAGAGTTCCCAGGTCAATTCAGGCACAGACAAAGGAAGGGTCCCTAACATTAGCCAAAAGGCTATAGGTGGAGAGCACCCCAGCTCTCTGTCTTTGATCAAGTAGCAGGCTGCAAGGTACCAGTTTCTGGATCTTTATAACCAAAGGAAAACTCACATTGTGAACACAAGTGGATCTTTCCAAAGTTCCACCTGCCAATCCATGGAGAGTTCCCAGATCTGAACCTAGGTCACCTGAATGATTCAGGAAATGATTCCCTGATATCTGCTAGTGAGAGGGAGTCCAAATAAAGCCACTCACCTATGACCTGTTCTCAATAGTCAGAAAAGGACAACAGAAACTACACCCACACATAAGAGACAGCAAGATGACCAAAGGCCAGCAGGCCAAAACAAATGATAACCATCAAAATAATGTAGCATCTCCAAAACCCAGTTATCCAAAAGCAATACGCCCTGAAATCTCTAAGACAACTGAGACAAAGAAAATGACCCAATATTCAGTGGTCATGAAAATCGTGTTTTATCTTTTTATTATTATTATTTATTAATTCAGATTACATCTCAATATTTATCCCTTGCTTGCCTCCTCCCATTCCAGCCTCCCTCTCTCTTTCATCCTATTAACATCCCCTAGGATCGTGACAGAAGGTGACCCCATACTCCACCATATGGTCGCAGCATATCAAGTCTCATCTTGGCAGCCTTTCTATTCTTTCTCTGAGTTATACCTGGCCTCCCCACCAGGGGTAAGTGGTCAAATATGGGGATCCAGAGTTCATGTCAGAGTCAATCCCCACTCTCCACAGGACTGTGGATAATGTCCTGTTCCTTGGCTAGGTCTGAGTATGGATTCAAGAATTACTGCATATGTTGTCTTTTGTTGGTATAGTAGCATGAACAAAGCCCTCTGGGTCCAGATTTACCAATCCAGAAATTCTTCTTGTAGGTTTCTAGGACCCTCTGGATCCTTCTATTTCTCTGTTCTCCCACACTTCTCTCACTTAAAGTCCAAATAAGAGGTCTTTGCATCTATCCCAATTTTCTGGTAATTAAAGACTTTCACGGAACAGTACTGTTGTGTTACTGTACAATTATGAATTAATATATGCCATGTGATTATTTCTGGGTCAGGGTTAACATGCTCAATAAGATCATTTCTATTTCCATTCATTTGTCTGCAAATTTTGAGATTTCCTTGTTTTCATTAGGTGAGTAGTATTCCATAGTGTAAATATACCAGTTTCTTCACCCATTCTTCAACTGAGAGACATTTAAGTTGCTTCCAGGCTCTAGCTATTATGAATAAAGCTGCTATGAACATGGTTGAGCATATGTCTCTGTTGTGTGGTGGAGCATTTTCTCTGTATATTACAAGAGGGGAATAACTGGGTTTTGAGGTTGCACTATTCCCAGTATTTTTAGAAAGCGACATATTAATTTCCAAAGTGGTTGTACAAGTTTCCACTCCCACCAGCAATGAAAGAGTGTTCACCTTTCTCCACATCCTCACCAGCATGTGCTGTCACTTGAGTTTTTGATCTTGGCCATGTAGATGGGTGTAGGAAGGAATTTCAGGATATTTTTGATTTGCATTTCTCTGATGACTAAGGAGATTGAATATTTCTTTAAGTGTTTCTCAGCCATTAGATATTCCTCAGTTGACAATTCTATGTTTAATTCTGAGCCCCATTTCTTAATTTGTTTATTTGTTTTGGTGGTGTTTAATTTCTTGTGCATTTCATAAATTTCGGATATTAGGTCGTTGTCAGATGTCTGTAGGATATCACTTTGTTCTGTTGATATTGTCTTCTGCTTAAAGAAGCTTCTCAGCCTCTTCAGATCCCATTCATTAATTGTTAACCTTAAGGCCTGGGCAGTTGGAATTCTGTTCAGGACGTGTCTCCTTTGCCAATGAGTCCCGTGCTCTTTCCTATAGCCTAACAGATTTACTGACCCTGGTTTTATGTTGAGGTCTTTAATGCACTTGGACTTGGGTTTTTGCATGATGATAATTGTGGGTCTACTACATTTTTCTACATCTAGACATCCAGTTAGACTGGCACCATTTGTTGAAGATGCTATCCTTTTTCCATTGAATAAATTTAGCTTCTTTGTTTGACATCAAGAGTCCATATGTGCATAGATTTATTTCTGTGTCTTCAATTTTATTCCATTGATCAATCATTCTATTGCTGTGCCAGTATCATGTTGTTTTAATTACTGTTGCTCTATAGTACAGCTTGAGACCAGGTATGGAGATTCCTCTTGAGGATCTTTTGTTGTACAACATTGTTTTAGGTATTCTGGGTTTTTTGTTTTTCCACGTGAAACATTGAGAAACGCTTAAAAATACTCAATGTTCCTGGTCATCAGGGAGAGGTAAATGAAATCACATCTGACATTCCATCCTACACCCATCATGATGGGTAAAATAAAAAACTCAAGTTGCAGAAAATGCTGTCAAGGATGTGGGGAAAGGGGAACACTCTTCCATTGCTGGGGGACATGTAAACTTGTTGAACCACTATAGAAATCGATCTGGTGCTTGCTCAGCAAATTGAGAATAATGATACTTAAAGACCCTGCTATACCACTCCTGGGCTTATACAAAAAAGATGTTCAACCATACAACAAATAAATTTGCTCAATTATGTTCAACACAACCAGAATCTGGAAACAACCTAGATGCCCCTCAACCAAAGAGTGTGTAAAGAAACTGAGGTACATTTACACACTGGAATCCCACTCAGCTTTTAAAAACAAGGAAATCTTAAAATTTGCATTGTCATGGTTGCTGTGGAGATCTTCTCCATCTTGGCTTCTACTGCTGAGATGCTTGGATGCATCTTTGTTCCTAAGTTCTACAATATTTTGTTAAGACCTGAAAGAAATTCTATCCAAAATATCAGGAAGAAATACTAGTCCTAAACTCATATTATATGAACTACAACTTACAAATAATGGGTCTACACAGCCACCAAATATAAGGTTGCAGTGCAATTTCTATTTGTTTTTAGAATGACTGTCACACTTTTTTCTAATGGTGATGCCAGTCAGTATCATATCTACTAATGTTATCTACTTTTTTCCATAAAATCTTGTGCTAAACCTTTCTTTTCATGAGACCTATCTTTTTCGCATGTGTACAGTGCAGAAAAGTTATTTTCTGCTCTAACATAAAAAACCTTCACAATAAATTCAAAGTATTCTTTAACACTTGGATGAATGAATGACCCTTTGACAGTTCAATAGTGAGAGTAAAATACAAGGAGATTTTAGAGAGTGACAGTTGTTTACAGATGAAATTGAAACAACGTCCCTCTTACAGGAGGAAGGTAAAATACCCCTAATGGTATTATAAGAGTTAAAGGAATATTACCTAGGATAGAGAGTAATGTCTTTATTAAATAAAAAATTACAAATGGTGGATTGATAACTTACTAGTTAAGGTTATGCCTTTCTGTTGTAGAGGTCCAGATTCAATATCCAGTCCAGTCTTGAGAAAATGATTATTCCAACCAGCTGTAACAATATGTCCAAACAGAAAATACAACAAATGCCTCTTTTGGACACCATGGTTATGTGAACTCATAGGTGTACAAAAAAATATCCTGATACACACACTGAAATACATACATGTACATACACGCACACAGATATGTTAGAGAGTCAGGAACTGTTGAGGACTTGCTTGCCCTGTCTTGGCAGAGTTTTGCCATCAACTCTGCTTCCATCCAGACTTACCAACTTTTGTGCAGAATTCTGTCTGTGGCAGAATGAGGCAGAAATGAAGACTTTTTGCCCAATGGCAAGTTTGCAGCACTTGAAACCATCTCCATAACGAAGTTCTTTGGTGTTCATCATCTTCTTTGAAGTAGACTGGGTATTGCCAGTGTTTAACCTGTCTTGTTGTCAAAGAATCTTTAAAATAATAAAAAATGTCTTTACATGTCATATTCTGTGGATCTTTGGGACATTTGAAGACATTATCTAATGTTTTTACCATATATATCTATAGAATCATATCTATCTGTTTAATGTACAACATATATACTTGTGTTAAAAATAGACTTATAATTGACATGACCATGATTTGATCAACTAACAATTAGCTTGTAGCAATTATCCTAAACAACCTGAAATACCAATTTTAAGGTATTAGAAATAAACCTCGTATTCTACTTGAGTAGAGTGGATATAATACCTCATATTACAGTAGAAATTATATATATATATATGTATATATATATATATACATATATATATATATATAATCTTTGAAGAATAATCCTAAATTTGAGTTCTATGCCAAGGTACACAGAGTGGACATAACAGGATGGAACAGCCACAGTTACATGATCTTTTAAAAATTAATTTATTCATGTTACAACTCCATTCTTATGCCATTACTTGTATCCTCCCATTCTTCCCTCCCTCCCACTTTCCCCCTATTTCCTCCCCTAGCTCTATGATCGAGGGGGATCTCATTCTCCACTTTATGTTCATAGGCTATCAAGTCTCAACTTAGTAGCCTGCTTATTCTTTCTTTGAGTGCCAACAGGGCTCCCTACCAATAGGAGGTTGGAAAATATGGGGTACCACAGTTCATGTCACAGTTAGTCTCTGCTCTCCACCCAACATTGGAGAATTCCTGTCCTTTGGCTAGATCCAATTAGGAATTCAATGTTTACTACTTGTAATGTCCTCAGCAAGAGCAATAGTTTGAACAGACTCGCCCCCAAGGACCTGACCTACCTGTTACAAGGCTCTTCTTGTAGGTTTCTAAGATCCCCTGGATCCTTCTATTTCCCAATCTCCTATATTTCTCTATCCAAGAGTCCCAGTGTGATGTGTTCACATCTATCCCAATCTCCTGGTAAGTGAAGACTTTCATGGGACATGCCTTTTGGGCTATTGCCCAATTATAAGTGAGTATATACCATATAAGTCTTTCTACTTCTGTGTTACCTCATTCATTATAATCTTTTCTAGTTCCATCCATTTATCCACAAGTTTCAGAATTTCCTTGCTTTTAATAGCTTAGTGTATCATTGTGTAATTGTACCATAGTTTCTTTATCCATTCTACAACTGAGGGATATTTAGGCTGTTTCCAGGTTCTGGCTATTTTGAATAAGGCTGCTATGAAGATGGTTGAGCATATATTTCTGTTGTGTGGTGAAGCATTTTCAGAAATATTTCAAGGAGAGCAATAGCTAGGTCCTAAGGAAGCCCAATTTCCACCTTTCCAAAGGTTCACCAGATAGATTTTTCAAAGTGGTTGTACAACTTTGCATTCCCAGCAGCAATGAAAGAGTGTTCCTCTTTCTCCACATCCTTGCCAGCATGTGGTGTCTCTTGAATTTTTGATCTTAGCCATTCTGATGGGTGTAAGATGGAATCTCACAGTCATTTTGACTTGCATTTTTCTGATGACTAAAGACATTGAGCATTTCTTTAAATGTTTGTCAGCCATTTCATATTTCTCTGCTGATAATTATCTGTTTAGTTCTGAGCCCCTTTTCTTTTTTACTTTATTGCACATGTAAAAAAAAGCTACATACAGCAGGGAGAACCATGTGACAATCATGAGAATAATGAGTTCTATATATGTTACATTCATAGTGAATTGACCATCTGCATTCGTCTCCTTTGAAGGAAGTGTTTTTCCTGTCTTGTTGCGTCTAGATTGCTGAATGAGATTCAATATCTATCTTATCTCAACTCTAATAGCTTAAATTCTTTATCTTGATCTAAAACGATCTCGTCCCCTAACCAGCTAAACTTGGTTACAGTACTATACTATCTTGTCTTCAATGCCCCTCAGAGAGTTGAGAAGAAATAAAACTTAAATTGCTGATTGAATCAGCAGTGTGGGTTAGAAGTTTCCAAAATGTACAACGAAGAAATCAATTGAAAGGAATGCTGAGACTAACATTGAGACACGTGGCAGAGGACAGCTTGAGAAAAAGTAGAAGGAAAGTAGGCCTTGGAGGGAACACTAGCTCCACAGGATGACAATCAGAGCCATGTAATATGTGCTAAGGGGGCTTGGATGAGACCGCAACATCAACCGGGGGCCATGTATGAACTGTAATTATGCCTGATAATAGCTGAAGGTATTGGGATGTGGGTGAGAGGTGAAACCAGTATTTAGAAAAATACAGAAAAAATACCACAGTTATTTCACAAATTGACCAAATACAAACTCACAAATGACATAGAATCAAAAGGAGGATTTTGAACTGAAGATTGAAATCAGTAGTAAGATTAATACTAGATATGGATGACACAGAGACCTGACATATGTAAATGACTGTTCCAAAAGGTACCCCACTAAATTGTAAGACTTTAAAATAAATAGTAATTACACACTAAAACTGGATACCACGCTCCTCATCACATAATGGAAATTTCACTTGCCAGCTTAAAAGATCTTTTGTTTTCTCTCTTTCTAGGAAAGCCTTCTCTGCTCACTTTCCTTTCTATCCATGTCTTAGCACACTAGGAGTGGTCATCACAGAACCACAGGTCTTGTATAATTTAAATGATGTTTCTTAACTATACAACAAGACAGAGAAATACATAAACCTTGTGTTCTCATCTCAAGTGCTAAATATGCTATATCAGCACACAAACCTGACAATTTCTGCACTACTCCTGCCTTTCTTGAACTCCATATATATTTGAAGAAGCTGATGAGCATGAAATCATCAGCACATTAATAGAAAAATTACATAAGGGTTTACAGATTAAACAGTGTTGCTTCCCACTTGTTATTTTCTTCTTAGATACTCAAGACAATACTTCTTCACAGCCATGACTGGAATGCAAAATGAGAAAAAGCAGTTTAGTAAATCAAAAATAATACGGAGGAAATGGCTCAGCACACAGTATTGATTTTGAAAATGGAGAATCTGGGATAGAGATAATGATTTAGAACTCAGATATTCAGCTTACATCCTCATGAAAAATGATTGGTTGGGTATAGGACTGATTGGTATTTATTAGGTGTTGAAACAAGGTACACAGATCTCATGTTCTCTCTAGATCTTGCTGAGCCTTTAAATATCAACCTTTAATTTGTAAACCAGCACTGATTCTGTGATGAACTAGATAATTTTAGATATAGCAATACTGAGTTAAATTCTATATTTGACATGTTTGTTGAATTTCAAGACAATGGAAGCAAAGGTTTTGTTTGGATAATCTGTATGACTGTAAAGTGTAGCATAGTCCCCAGTACGCTTGCTTTTTTGAGTCTCAATTCTCTAAATGTGTACAGACTCGTTCTGATTTAGATTTCACAATACAATTCCCAATGTGTCCACATGGATTGGAGTCCTGTGAGTCCTTCCAAAACCATTTCTGCATGTCTCACTGTTGACCATCTGACACAATACACTGACATCATTTATAATTGTATTCACACAATCATTATCTTAGAACATTCCAAGAAACAAATTTGAGCAAAAGATTTTTCTCCCAGGGGCTCTCAATTTTGAAGCCAGAGTTATTTCATGGAACCTGGGACTGAACTATTCATATATTTATTTACCTATCCATGCTTAAACTATGGTCTGTGGACATCAGTTGCAACCCAGAGAGAAGGGTGTTGTAAATTCCCCCTGGAATCAGGATCAATGTGGAAAACAAGGAAACAAGAACATACAGCTAGAGTCTCTTTGACCAGAGAAATAAAAGCAGGTCAAAAAACATAGGTGCTCATCTGATGTGTGGTTGGCAGTTGAGATTCCACATTGCCCAGGTTTAAGGCAGGACAAGTATGTGTGTTTTGATTTTCCATTTCTTGCTACTGAACATCCCCCTTCTCCTGGACAGTTTCATTCGTCCTAGCTGCTATTGGAGAATGAAGTTGAAGGAAGATAAAGACCTGGACTTGGGGGCAAATTGTGTCTTCTTCCTTCAAGCAACCTCTGAGGCAATAGGCAGAGAGGATTGGAACAAATATCTGAATGAATTGTAAGTGCTTTTAAAAATCTTCCATGTAAATATCCTGACACGTATTTTGTGTGGTATTTGATGAGGATCATAGCAATACTTTGAGCCTTTTGCCCTGTTCCCACAGCCTGTATAACAAGAGTGAACTATCACTTCTTTCCAGACACTGTGATTTCTTTCTACTCTTAATGCTTTTCAGGTGTCTTCTGATTTTATTTCTGTTAGGCACCTTATTTAAAGCTGTAGGCTGACTGAAAAAACATCCCTCACAGTGACCCAACATATATAGTCCTCCTAATCATAGTTTCCATTGCAACACAGCCAGTCATGTATGACTGAAAGCAAGCCCATATATTTCAACAAGTTTTATCCTAAGTACGTTACAGTAAATGACTGTACAGTCAGCTGTATCTCCTAGTGCATGTAGTATTTGTACTGCTTGTGTTAGTAGTGTTTGTGCTACACATAGCTCTTTAGAGCTTCCACATAGATACAAAGACACTCTCTCCAATTCCTTGCATGTGGTCACATTACGGTTTCTGAAGCTCCATTGAGAGTGGAAGTAAGAGATCAGGTTACTGGGAACTAAGTTCCTGTTGCTCCATACTTACTTGTATAGGTGTACAAAGACTAGCTTTTATATATAACCAATGCAAGTTCTTCACACCCTTGGACTGTAAAGGATATATTTGGATTCTTTGAAAAGTGAGGTTATCACTCATACTGTTTGCAGTTTACAGCCCTTTTTTCTTTGCCTGAGTGGCAGTTGTGTCATGTGATAGGTGGCAACACTGGGGAACAGACAGAGAAGCTACTTACTAATTCAATTTTGCCATTATTCAATACCCATTCATCTTCTCGCTTTATGTATGAATTATTTATTTACTAACACTTATGCCATATTTATTTCTTTAATTTTTCTTTCCATAATTTTGCTATGTGTAGCTGAATGTTTTAGAAATTAAGGATTCATACAAAGTTTCTGAACATCTCATTTCTTTCAAACACAGAACATTGGACAACTAGGTTATGAATGCAGCTTAAAATTTTGATGTTTCCCAACATTTCTTGTAGGATATAATGATTGAAAGCACAAGTCCTGAATCTCAATTCCTTTTTCTGTTACTGAAATTCTCAATGATAAATGTTCTCTGTATAAGTAAAGAATATTCTAATAGAGACTATTTTTATAAATAAAAACACCACAGAGATACAAATTTTAAATGGAAACTAACTGTATTTAATTCTGAGTGAATCATTCAGAATGATGTAGTAAGTTTGATGTATATTGGTCAGATAGGACTTTACATGGAAAAGACAGGAATTATTTTTTCATGAACAAAGCCACAATATGCTATTATTTTACAATAATTGATGTGGTGCCTGTTTTTATTTAAAATTTAACATTCTCACACTTTTTTGTATTCTATTTTATAAACGTAAATTATGGCATTTACAAAGATACTTGAGTTTCTGAATGTTCCTTGGTCTCAGTAGGGAGCTACAGTTATGTTAGTGTTACCAGAGAGTCGGTCAAAATAATGTTTTTGAGACATTTTTTGGTAATGTATTGGTTGTTCTGCACTCATTTCATAGAAAATTACATCTTCAATCTAACAGTAATCTGACTGCATCTGCCTTCCTGAGTGCCACCATTACAAAGCATGTAGCACCACATCTAGCTAAGGATGTCTTCTAGTAAAAAAATTATGTTACAAGGATATGCTCAGGGTAGGTGCATCACATGTGTGTGTAAACAGAAAATAGGTGAATCATAATTGGGTGGTGGCTTGTGATCTAATTCTCTTTTCAGTAACTGACGCAGTGTGTGCATGTGCATTTGAGTCAGAATATTTTAGAGCAATGTATAAATTTTTAAAACGGTGTATTATATTACCGTATTGTGACCTATAAAATTTATTGTCCACACAAACATGTGCAAACATACATTTTTATCAATTATTCTGTAGATGTAAGAATTTGTATAACAATAATATTTACAAAATGATTTTATTTCTCTAGTAGTCAAACTGGAAGAAAAAACACAGAATTTAGACCGATATGAGGTGATTTGTTAAACATATTATCACTAATTATAAATAAATTTAACTGCAGGAGCAAAATATAGTCCATGATAAGGATGACTTGCACTCATAATTCTTCCTTTAACTGCCTTAGCTAATTCCATTAATTTCATGATAAAAACCTAAGACATCTAACAATCACATATTTTTATATTGCTCAATAATTTCAAATTAAAGCTTTCTTTAGAAATTCTCTTTGGTCAAACTTATGCTCTTGTCTTTACCTTCTGAGACAGTATCTAAAAACAAGACATAGAAACAGTCTCTGTGGAAGATGTCAATATCACATATTATATATGGGAGACACACTCTCAGGAGTGTTTAAAGCTTTTGTAATTTCCAGCTTCTTATGTCATTATAATCTCACAACATAAGACATCTGTTTCAATCTTTGGGGGTGGGAGGAAATACTGTTCAGTAAAGGATATTTCTTGTATTCATTACAAATGATTAGCTGTATATCTCGGCCCATAATAAACAGTGTTTCCTTTTACAGCGCAACACCAGAAAGCCAGCGATTTGCATTGGCTTTTTCCATGGATGAAGTCAACAGGAACCCTGGTCTTTTACCAAATATCTCTCTGTTTGACTACCTTGGGTTTGGTTGTATGACACTGCCACAATTCACAAGTCATATGCGTATGGTCATAAAAAATGTTCTACCTAATTATGACTGTAAAAGAAAGCCAGTGTGTAGAGTGTTACTTACAGGAACAAGCTGGGAAACAACAGCAACAATACAGACATTCATGAACCTGTTCCTAAGTTACAAGGTGAGAGTTTTTGGAGTGGGAATTTTGATATCATGTCTCTTTTGGTAGGATTTAGAGATCCTAACAATAGTTAAAGGAGGAGAATGACCTCATGATTACATCAATCTATTTGTTCAAAGGCTTACTATTTAGAGACATCATAGGTCTTCCACCCACATGTCCTTTTTTGAAATAGAGATGAGGGAAGATGTAGCAGCTAATTGGTTTCTCTAGAACTCTCTGAAGAGAAATGTGTTTACAAGTTCTTACATATTCATGCTGCCTCATGCTGCTACCTGTGTCCTAGGTCTTTCTGCTTACATTTGGACCTTTCCATTCTGTCCTAAGTGATCATGAACAATATCCTCTTCTATATCAGATGGGCCATAAGGACATATCTCTGGCCCTGGCCATGGTCTCCTTCTTACTTTATTTCAGATGGAACTGGGTTGGGCTAGTCATCTCAGACAATGATCAGGGCATACAATTTCTCTCATATTTGAGGAGAGAGATGGAAAAAAACACAGTCTGCTTTGCCTTTGTGAACATGATCCCAGTCAACATGGAATTATACATGTCAAGAGCAGAAGTGTATTACAACCAAATCATGACATCTTCCACAAATGTTGTCATCGTTTATGGTGACATAGAGTATACACTAGCTTTGAGCTTAAGAAAACAGGAATCCCCAGGTATAAAGAGAATATGGATCACAACCTTTCAGTGGGATGATGCTATTAGTAAGAGGGACTACACACTTGATTCATTTTATGGGACTCTTACTTTTACACACCATCATCCAGATATTTCAGGTTTCAAAAATTTTGTCCAGACAGTGAACCCTATCAAATACTCTGATGAATATCTGGCAAGCCTGGAGTGGATGGACTTTAACTGTGAAGCCTTGGCATCTAACTGTAACACAATGAAGAACTGCTCATCCAATACCACATTGCAGTGGCTAATGGAAAACTCTTTTGACATGGCTTTTAGTGGTAGCAGTTATGACATATACAATGCTGTATATGCCTTTGCCCATGCCAGTCATGAGTGGTTATTTCACAATATGTTTCAACAAGAAATAAGCACATGGAACAACTACAATCATCAGTGCTTTAAGGTACTGTTTCTTCTGTTGTATAATATTTGGTGTCATCAAAGACATATTTTTATAAGGCTCTCACAGGTGCCATCTGAGTGTAGTAAAAAAAAGAAATATAAAGCTTGATAGGGTGAAAGTGAGAGAGAGGGGTTAATGGGAAGATCCAAGTGAGGGGATAACAATTGGGATGTAATCTGAATAAATTATTTAAGGGAAAAAGAAAAGAAATACAAATAAAAATGCAAAAATAAAAGGCACTAGTGTGGTAGGAAATTTTGTTTATGATGCCTATTGACTTTGATACAAAGATCCTTAATATCATCACACTGGTTCAAAACTGGAAGTATAATCAGTGTTTGCAAATTAATCCTCTCCATGATGAGAGGATAAGCCCTTGTTCATTAATTGTCAAATATATTGTAATAACTGGATGGATGGTTTTCCCAATGTTTTTAAACTGATTCAGCACCCACTGTATGTACTAGTATCCTTACTGTGGTTTGTGAGAGTAGCTACCAAGGAAACAGTGCTGGAATTCAATTCAGTACATACATGTTTGCTCATATGTGAAAATTATACTTATCACTTTGTATATCTGTATGTTTTTCCTGTTGTTGTGCATCACTTTGCACATTTGTGTTGCTGTTGCTAGGTATAGATTTTTTATTCTACATGCCTATCTTTCCAATTATCTGTGGGAGTGAATATAAAATATTTAATGTAGCAGTATCTTTCTGTATGTGTGTTTGTGTCTGTTTTTATCTTTCTGTGTGTATTTGTCAGTAAATGTGTGGTGAGGTGACTGGGTGTGTATTTTTTGTGTTTGGGTCAATGTCTTTGCATTTAGGTATATCTGTGTTGCTTTGTGTGTGTGTGTGTGTGTGTGTGTGTGTGTGTGTGTGTATGACTTTATGTGTATCTGGATCTTCCTGTCTATGTATGATGTATATGACGGTAAATTTATCTATCTGTCAATGTCACCCAATGTGGGTGTTTTTATCTGTTTGTCTTCTGAGTACCTTTCAGGGAATGTATGTGATTATCTATGAATGTATTTTGTATTCTTCTACATCTGTATATTTCTCTACCTCTGTGTGCTTGTATGTTTATAGGTTTGGGGGCACGTATGTGTATTTGGGTATAATTAATTCTGTTCCTGCACTGTGTATATTCTGTATGATTAAAAACCTCTCTGTGTAGGAGTGTGTGTGTGTGTGTGTGTGTGTGTGTGTGTGTGTGTGTGTGTGTGTAAGTGTCTATCTGTGTGTCAGTGTGTAGGTGTGTGTTCATACTACATATCTCCTCTGGTTCTGCAAGTATGTCTCTGTGTTTTGTAGTTTACTTTTGAGAGCTATAAAACTCCAGTAATATTTTGGTACTTTTTAAATTTAATTCATTTCTTTATTCTCTTTATATCCTGAGGGTAGGCTTTTCTCTAAGATCCTCCTAGTCACACTTTATGTCCATCCCCACTACCCTACTTCTCAGAAAAGAGGATCCCTATTACCCACTCACCCAAGCTCATCAAGTTGCATCAGGGCTGAGCATTTCCTCTTCCCTGTGGCCAGGTAAGGTAACTCCACTAGGTTGTAGGGATCATTGAGATCCAACTGAGTCCTAATCTGAGACATCCTGCTCTCTCCCTATTATAGGGCACATATAATCCTAAGCTTCCCATTGGCTTTATCTGTGTAGGGGACCTAGGCCCAGCCTATGCATGATCCTCAGTGTTTGTTTCAATCTCCATAAACCCCTCTGGGCCCAGTTTACTTCATATTTTGGCCTACTTGTGGAGCTCTGTTACTCCCAGATACTTCTTTCTTTCCTCCCAACTTTTCCACTAGACTTCATACCCTTCACCCTGTGTTCAGCTGTGAATCTCAGCATGTGTTTCCATCCACTTCTGAGTGTAGGGTCTCAGAGAACAGCTTTGCTAGGCTCCCATGTGCAAGCATAGCAGAATGTCATAAATAGTGTCAGGGTCTGGCTTTCTCCCATGGGGTGGGTCTCCTATTGGTCCAGGCATTTTTTGGACATCCCTCAATCCCACTGCTATCTTTATCCTTGCATTTTCCATAGGCAGGGTAAATTTTGGGCTGAAGTTTTGTTGGGTGGGATGGTGTTCCCTTCCCTCCACAAAGAGTTCTGTCTAGTCTCCATGACCCTTGCTACTAGGACTCTTACCTAGACTCACTCCCATATCCTCCCAGAAGGCCTCCATGTCTTAGGTCTCCAGATTGTCACACAGTTGATAATTTTATTTATCCAGTTGCTGTCACTGAGATTTTGCTCCTGGATATGTTCATTGAATTTGCCCTTAAGATAATGTGAGATTACACTGTCTGGCTTCAAGAAAGGGACTGTGCACTACAGTATGCTATTTCTATTTCAGCTTTATGACATTCTGAGGAACATCCACTTCACAAACCCAGTTGGTGACAGAGTAAATATGAACCAAAGAGAAAAACTGCAAAGGAATACTGACATTTTCTCTATTTCCAATTTGCAACAAGGTCTTGGAATTAAGTTGAAGATTGGAAGTTTCAGCCCCTATTTTCCACATGGTAAACAGCTCCATTTATCTGCAGACATGATGGAGTGGGCCACAGGAAGTACAAAGGTAGGTTTGAACTGATTGTACTGATTTACCTGACTCACCAGTAAACAGGGTCATGTGTGCACATTCTAAATTAGAGAAATAAAATAGATTGTCAGATAAGGCATCAAAAGGTGTCCTCTTATACTTGGTTTCCTATTTTTTCTTCTGATGTGATATATTTCTTAGTCAGTTGAACTAATTTCCATACAGTTACATTTATCATATTAGATCTGTTTCTGGATTTTGGGTATTTTGTTAGTTGGTTGGTTGGTTGGTTGTGGTTTTTCAAGACAGGGTTTTTCTGTGTAGCCTTACTGGTCTTGGACTCGCTTTGTAGACCAGGCTAGCCTTGAACTCACAGCGATCCACCTGCCTCTGCCTCCTTAGTTCTGGGATTAAAGGTAAGAGCTACCACCGCCCAGCCTCTCTTTCTGGTTAGTATTACTAAAACACTGTGTTTTACTACTGTTTTATATTGCTTGCTCTAAAGTGAACAACTGTTTCTTGGTTCATGTCCTTTTACAACACAGTGATTGTTCCACTTCTGTTGGCGCAGATTTCAAATATACTGATGTTATTGTAAGGATGGAGTAAAGAAAAATATCATTCATTTTATTATGTAATACTGTTCAATCCTTTTTAGATTGAGTTTCTAAATTCTAAATGATCCTATATATGAATTTAAAATTTCATGAACCATGTTAGATTTTCTAAGATTTATAACCTTGGTTTTTATTCAACTAATTTTTTCTTTAACATGTTTATGAATGGTGTATCTGTATATATGTCTATGCAATACTGGCACATGTAATGCATATGGATTCCTTTTTTTCTTGTTTTAATTAGTGACATTTTAATGTTTTTTGTTTTGTTTTGTTTCTCCTTTATTAATTTATTCTTATTACATCTCAGTGGTTATCCCATCCCTTGTATCCTCCCATTCTTCCCTCCCTCTCGGACAGAACACTCTCCACAGTAGAGTGGAGAGTGGGATATTACTTTCTCACATACTCTGGTGCCTCACCTTTGACCAGGTCCCCTGGAGGGGGAGACCTGGTGTCACTCAGAGGAAGGACAGCAGGTTACCAAGAAAAGACTTGATACCCTATGAGCATATACAGGGGGAGGTAATCCCCCTCAGGAACAGTCATAGGGGAGGGGAATAAGGGGAAAATGCATATGGATTCTAAGAAGTGATTCAGGTTCCTGGGAACTTAAGATGGATTTCTGAGAGAAAATGGGTTTTCAAAGTCAAACTTGGGTCCTCTTCTTGAGCAATAATTATTAATGACAATGTAACATCTCTCCAGCCCTGAGTGATACACTGGAGAAGAAATTTTTCACCAGAAGAAACTTGTTTAACCCCCTGAATTATGGTATAGTTCATTCTAATCAATAGTGGGATTTCATTTTTAGTTCTCTATATGGAGTGGAATGATAGAAATACAAATGTGACATTAACAAAAGAAATTTCTCATGTTATTTGATGTTTATATTATAGCTATGAATTGTGATGTGGGTGATGTTAAGTTATTTACTAGAAATTACCCAATATCAAAGGTCATTGAATTTTAAAAGATTTAATTTCAAGAATGGCTTCAATTTTGATATCAAGTGATATGTCCTATTGCTCAGAAAATATAAAACTTATAGTAAATTGTTCTCTTCAGTGTGATGAGAAAAGTCTATCTTAGGGAAAAGAACATATGAGCTGAAGGTGTAGCTACTAAAATATATATATCAATTCTGTAACAATAAATGAAAATTCATTTTTGTTATAACCACATCTTAGTAGAATATTACATAAGGAACCACAGGAAGAGCACACAGATATCAAAACAATATAAACAAAGCTCTGCTACCCATATACATATCCCAATGTAGACAAATACACAAAAATATGAAGATATGGAAAGGAATAACATAACTCTACTGTTATAGACTTAAATGAAAGAATGTTCAATCTCATATTAAGCGACAAATTAATAATTATTATCAGAGGATCCAAGATGGCAGCACAGATCATGTTCTATGATCAAAGAGACTGAGCCAAGGGACTGGGTTGAGAGATTCAGAACATCAAAGCTGGAGTATCCTGGGTTAGATGGGTCTACACTGTCTGGAACATGATGATTCTGGCCTCAGGCCACATAAACTAGTCCACAAAGACATTGCTGTTTCCCTGTGGCCATGTGCCCAGACCCCAGAGACTAGATGTGTGCCTGAGAGCTCCATCTATACTTTATATATCTGACTCTGTGTCTGGGAGTAAACATATCTGAATTTTCAGCAGAGGCCATCAAAGCCAAAAAAAGGCCTGGGAAGAAGTCTTGCAAACCCGAACACTCTACAGATTAATTAGATTAATATGGCCAGCAAAGTTTTCAATAACCATAAATGAAGAAAAGGAGATATTCCATGAAAAAAATAAACTTAAACAGTACCTTTCCAAAAATCCAGCCCTATAGAAGATGATAGGAGGAAAACTCCAAACCAAGGAGGCTAACTAAACCAAGGAAAACACAGGAAATAGATAACTTCACTTTAGCAAAACAACACCAGACAGACACACTACCACACCATAAATCAAAATATAGAACCTAACATTCACTGGTCATAAAAATCTTTAAACATCAATGGTCAATATTCTTCAATAATCAAAAAAATAGACTAACAGAATTGATAAATAAAGCAGACCCAATGTTATTCTGCATTCAAGAAATGCAACTCAGCCACAAAGATAGAAATTATCTCATAGTAAAAGGTTGTAAAATGTTCTCCTAAGCAAACAGACAGAAGAAAAGACTTGAAGTAACCATTCTAATATCTAATAAAATGGACTTTCTACCAAAATTAGTAAAGAGACAGGAAGAAACACACCTCATACTCACCAAAAGAAAACTCAACCAAAATGAAGTCACCATTCTGATCACCTATGCCCCAAATAAAAGTGCACCTACATTTGTAAAAGAAACAATAATAAAGCTTAAACCAGACATCTTTACCACATACTAAGAGTGGGGAATTAAATATTCCCACCCATTAACCAATGGATAAGTAAATGAAACACAAGCTAAACTAAGAAGTAATTATACTAAGAGATGTCATGTATCAAATGGACCTAACAGATATCTACAGAATGTCCATCCAAACACAAAAGATTATACCTTCTTCTCAGCACCTCATGGAGCCTTCTTCATAATTGGCCAAATAATAGGTCACAAAAGAAGCTTCAACAAATACAAAAGGATTGAAATAATATATTGAACATTATCAGAAAACCATGAAATGAAGCTGGACCAGAACCATAGCAGAGATAACAAAATGCCTACATACACATGGAAACTGAAAACCTCTGTACTGAATGACAACTGGGTCAGAGAATCAATAAAGAAAGAAATTATGGATTTCCAAAAATTCAATGAAAATGAAGGTACAACCTATTCAAATTCATGGGATACATTGAAAGCACTACTAAGAAGAAAGGAAGTGCCTTCATAAAGAGATTGGAAACAGCTCATACAAGCAACTTAAAGAGACATCTGGAAGTGCTAGGAAAAAAATGAGAAATACCCAAAAGGAGTAGATGGCTAGAAACAGTCAAACTTGTGGATGAAATCAATAAATTAGAAACAAAGGGAACAATTCCCAGAATAAACAAAAACAAGAGTTAGTTCTTCAAAAAATTAACAAAACAGAAAAGTAACTATAAGGTAGAGAGGCATTATTCAAATCAACAAAATCAACAGTCAGAAAAGGACAACAGAAACCACAACCACACATGAGAGACAGCAAGAGACTAAAGGCCAGTGGGACAAAACATATGATAAAAGCCAAAATAATACGGCATCTCCAAAACAAAGTTATAAAAAAGCAATCAGATATGGAAACTCTCCAACACCTGGAGCAAAGAAAAGGACCTCTAATTCTTCGTAATGAAGATAATAATGGATGAAAGAAATGTAAATCATGGAAAAATACATGAAGATAGAACCAATCAACTTGGGGAACTTAGACTTAGACAGAGGCCAGTACAGAGGAAGTTAAGAAAACCTGGAAGAAATTCAAGAAAATGCAAACATTCAGTTGAAGGAAATCAATAAAACACCTAGGGCCGGAAGGAATCATGTAGAGCATGAAAAGATGAAACCTAAGAGTAAAAGGAATAGAAAAACATAAGATGCAAGGATCAAGTCCAAGATACTATTTTCAACAAAATAATAGCAGAAAACTTTGGCAATTTGAAGAAAGAGATGCTTATAAGCATACAAGAGGCCTGCAGTGCGCCATAGAGGGTAGACTATAAAAGAAAATCCTGTTGCCACATAATAATCAAAACACAAAATGCACAGAAAAAGAAAAATGTTAAAAGCACCAAGAGAAAACGGCTAAGTAATCTACAATTGCAAACTTACCAGAATCACATCTGATTTTTCAGAAGAGGCCACAAAAGCCAGAAGGGCCTGGACAGAGGTCTTGCCAACACTAATAGTCTAGACATACCAGTCCAGATGACTATGCACAGCAAAATTTTCTTAACAATGGATGAAAAATAATTAGATATTAGATGATACCTATGCAAAAATCCCTGCCTAACGAGGATGATAAGAGGAAAACTCCAAACCAGAGGCTAACTAAACTAAGGAAAACACAGGAAATAGCTACCATTACTTTAGCAAAACAAATCCAGACAAACACACTACCACAACCAACATCAAAAGAAGAACCTAGCAATCACTGGTCATAAAAAATTTTATTTTTTGTTATTATTATTTGATTACTCAAATTACATCTCAATATAATTACCTTGCTTCTCTCCTCCCATTCCTCCTACTGTCCTTCTTTCACAGACAGAGGGGGACCTCCTCTCCCATATGGTCACAGCCTTTCAAGTCTCATCTTGGTAGCCTTCCTATTCTTTCTCTGAGTACTACCACACCTCTTCACCAAGGGGAAATGGCTAAATATGGGGCTCCAGAGTTCATGTCAGAGTCAGTCCTCACTCCCACATGACTGAGGATAATGACCTGTCTCTTGCCTATATCTGATTAGGGGTCCAAACTTTACTGTGTATGTTGTCTTGGTTGGTGCAGTAGCTTAAGCAGACACCCTGGGTCCAGATCTGCTGATCATGATGTGCTTCTTGTAGGTTCCTAGGACCCACTGGATCCTTGTATTTCCCTATTCTCATGTACTTTGCTCACCTGGAATCCCAATAGGATGTCCCCACATCTATCCCAGTCTCATGATAAGTTAAGACTTTCACGGAACATCCTTGTGGGGCTAGTGTCCAATTATATGCGTGTATACACCATGTGAGTCTTTCTGAGCCTGTGTTAACTCACTCAATATGATCATTCCTAGTTCCCTTCATTTGCCCACAATTTTCAGGATTTTCTTGTTTTTAATAGCTGAGTATTATTGAATAGTGCAAATGTACCACAGCTTCTATAACTATTCTTTGACTGAGCAACATTTAGGTTGTTTCCAGGTTCTGGCTATTAAAAATAAGGCTGCTATGAATATCGTTGAGTATATGTCCTTGTGGTGTGGTACAACAACTTCTGGGTATATTCCAAGGAGCGGTATAGCTGGGTCTTAAGAGAGTCTTAAGTATTCTGAAAAAGAGCCAGATTGATCTCCAAAATGTTTGTACAAGTTTGCACTCCCACCACCAATGATGGAGTGTTCCCTTACTCCACGTACTTGCCAGCATGTGCTGTCAATGGAGTTTTTGAACTTGTCCATTCAGATGGGTGTCAGATGGAATCTCAACATAGTTTGACTAGCATTTCTCTGTTGACTAAGGATGTTAAGCATTTCTCAGCCATTCAATATTCGTCTCTTGAGAATTCTCCATTTAGTTCTGAGATCCATTTCTTCATTGGATTATTTGGTTAATTTCTTGAACTCTTTATATATTTTGGATATTAGTCCTTTGTCAGAAGTAGAGTTGGTGAAAATCTTTTCCCATGTGTAGGCTGTTGCTTTGTTCTCTTGACAGTATCTTCTGCCATATAGAAGCTTCTCGGCCTCATGGAGTCCTAGTTACTAATTGTTGACTTTATTGCCTTGGCTCTTGGATTTCTGTTCAGGAAGTTGTCTCCTGTGCTAATGAGTTACAGGCTCTTTCCTACTTTTTCTTCTAACACATTTATTGTCTCTGGTTTTATGTTCAAGTCTTTAATCCACTTGGATTTGAGTTTTGGGCATGGTGATAAATATGGGTGTCCATGCATTTTTCTACATGTAAACATCCAGTTAGACCAGAAACACTTGTTGAAGATGTTGTCTTTTTCCATTTAATAGATTTGGCTTCTTTGTCAAAAATCAAATGTCCATGTGTGTGGATTTATTTCTGGGTCTTCAATTCGATACCATTGATCAACCATCATATTTTGATGCCAGTACAATGCTGTTTTAATTATTGTTGCTCTATAGTACAACTTGAGATCAGGTATGGAGATTCCTCTAGAAGATCTTTTATTGTACTGGTTTGTTTTAGGTATTCTGGGATTTTAATTTTTCCATATGAAACACTTAAAAATGCTCAATGTTTGTCATCAGTGAGAGCTAAATGAAATCACTTCTGACATTCCATCTTACACCCACCACCATGGCTAAAATAAAAACTCAAATGGCAGCAACTGCTGTCTAGGATGTGGGGAAATGGAAACACTCTTCCATTGCTGGTGGAAGCGTAAACTTGCACAACCACTATAGAAATCAATCTGGCACTTTCTCAGATAATGGAGAATAGTGATACTTAAAGCCCTGCTATACCACTCCTGGGTATATATGGAAAAATGCTCAATTATACAACAAAGACATTTGCTCAACTATGCTTAAAACCACCAGAATCTGGAAACAACCTAGATGCCCCTCAACCTAAGACTGTATAAGAAAACTTTGGTACATTTACACATTGGAATCCTACTCATCTTTTAAAAACAAGGAAACCTTGAAGTTTCCAGGAAAATGTATGGAGCTAAAAATGGTCATCCAATGTGAGGTAACAGAGACCCAGAAATTCAGGCAGGGTGTATATTCACTTAGAAGAGGATATCAACTCAAAATTGATGTCCTATGAGAGGCTCCACCCAGTGGTGGTTTAGCACAGATGCTGGGACTTGCTGCTGGACACCTGGTGGGGTACAGTGAGTGGGATGGATAATTGAAGATTAGACCATTCATTATCTCACAGTTCTGTGTACAGTAGACACTGCCTCTGACATAAACTATATTTCCCCATAATTGATCACTTCCATGTGGTGGGAGGCCCTTTGGAAAACAGAAGGAGAAGAAGGTACCAGGATGAGACCTTATATGCTGTAGCCATATGGTGGAGGAGGAAGTCCCTTGTTGTCAGAGGTCTAGAGGAGAGAAATAGAGGAGAAGAAAGATCATGTGAGCATGAAGATACAAGTGAGTAGTAAAAATCAGGATGTAATCTGAATAAATGATATAAAATTAGGGAACAAATAATTTTGCCATAGCTAGGGTAAAAACAATACCTAATTTAATTGGTTCTTATAACTGAGCTTCATCTTACATTGAAATATATATTTTAACTACATCTGTACCATTTGCAGGATATATGTCTTTGAACCATCAATTCCTTGGGCATCATTTTATTTTTAATTGGCTTTTGGTCAAGATAACATGCTGTATTGAATCTTTTTAAGATAGCCATGATGTAATGTTTAAATTATGTAATATAAAAAAATTATAAGAGTTACCAAAGAATTAAGAACACAAATCACATTTGAGAGCAAACAATGAGATATTGAAAACTTGGATACAAAAAAACACTGAGTGAAGAGTTGAAACAAGAAGGGAGGGAAGATACAAAATGTTGTTAAATAATCAATCTAAAATACGGAAGGGAACAACATAATAAATCAAATAAAAGCATTAGTGTTCTCACCAAGAGAATATTTCAAGTTGAAGACTGGATGCAAAGACTTGAAAACAAGACATATGAGTTAGAATGATCAAAGTATGATGAAGATAAAACAATAAAAAAATGAAATACAGAGTATACAAAGGGCATCTGATGAACAGGTCAATTTCACAAACCATCGGTACAATAAGAAAAAAAGGACAGACTGAAGGCATCTACATTGTATCCAGTAAAATGTAGCTTTAAATTTCTTAAGTAAAACACGATCTGTGGCTACACAGAGAGAGCACTTGTTAAGTACTAAACTCTCAACATCAGAAATGGTCCAACTTTGTTTTTAGTTGTTGTTTCTTTGTTTTGTTTTGTTTTTCTGGATAAGGATTCTCTGTGTAGCCTTGGCATGCCAGGGCTCACTTAGCAGAGCAGACTGGTCTCAGAGTCACAGCAATTGCCTTGCATCTGCCTCCCTGAGTGCTAGGATTAAAGGTATACATCACCACAAAAAATGAGCCAGAAATTGATATATATTATTTAAATTTGCTTTGAACCAAGGTGAGAATATGGAATGCTTCTATATAAAGCCCCATTCATAGAATAGCAGCACATGAAGAATTGAAGATTCCACTATGGAGGCTCTTAAAGGAGGAGAGTAACAATGATGTGTGTCAAACATTTAGACACATAATTGTCAAGGCTAGTTACTACACACAGTATTTTGATATCTAATAATAGAACGAAAGGGACCAAAGTTCAATAATGAACATAAATACAAAATTCATGTGCACTGAAACAGAGCTATAAATGATACTTTAAGAACTCCTTCACAAATATAAATATGATGAGCAAAAGTTTCCAATGCTACATAAAGACAACATTAGGATGGCAGAAAGAAAAACATCTATTAGAAAGGAATCAATATCACAGTAACAACATGCAGAATTAATTAACAAATAAGTATAACAAATAACTGAATTGTAGTAGTCACATTCTCTAATGGAAACACAAAGGCAATAAGAATTGCTTATGAGAAAGACAGGTTTGTTGCCTCCATGGGGAAAACAAAAACTCATTCACATACATGAAGAGAGCTGTTCCATAAGAGTAGTGGAAATGCATTGCTTTAAAGTGTAATATAAACTATTAGAAAATCATCTCTACCCTGGCTATGCATGGAATAATTCTTGACTAATCACCTACCAAAAGAACTCAGCAACAAAAGAGAAAGATCACTCTCTTAGCAGAACATGACTTCATTCCTGGAATAAAAGCATGACTAAACATACATATATCAATAAGGTTGATCCATCACATAATTCAACTCAAATATAGGGCAAAGTACTCAAACTGGGAAGGAAGAAACAGACCAATTATCCATGCAGTCCCCAATTTCAATGTTCATTGTCATGCAAATGACCTTCACGTTCAATATTTTATTTTAACTTAAATTTCTTCAAATTAAATTAAACAATCTTTATTCAAGTGTTCCCATATTCACAGGCCCTGTGGAGCCTGTTGACCTCAGGAAACACTCCACCGTACAACTCAGTACACAGAAATTCGGTACTTTCTCACCACAAATAAACCAGGATTTGCCCACTCACCTAGTTTTCTCTTTACACTCAGCTTGTCAAAGTTTACACTGTCAGATTATTGGAGGCCATGTTTGGTTTCTGACATTCGAGGATAAATTTTCCTGGGTGCATGAGTCTTTTACTCTTACACTCCTAATCTGTTGCTGTGATTAAATACTGACCCTAAGCAAAAGGAAGAAAAAGTTGATTTGTCTCACCCATGACTGTCAAGGGAAGACACGGCAGGCATCTGTGGATTGGAAGTAAATCTAGACCCTGAAAAAGCTATGCATACTGGCTTGTTCTGGTAGATTTCTCATAGATTCTGGCCTAGCAAGAGCATCTCCCACAGTGGGATGGTCACTCATATGGAATTACCATGAAATGAAATGCCTCACAAATATAGGAACAGTCTAGTTGGCTGGACGTAATTTCTCAGGTAATTTTTCCTCTGTCTTTTTACTGTACTTGGTGTCAACTTGACAATCATTAGCTAGATAGATCTGGCTGAAGTTCTGAAGTGTTTGTATACAGAACACCATCAATTTTTGTTACTACTTTTCTAGGAATTGGGAAGCAACTCAATTTTTCATCAATTTTGTTTCCATATATTTATGTGCTTGACACTATACAATGTACTAAGTGACATGTGCTCCATCAGTTCTTGTTTGTAGAATAAGGTCATTCATAACTCAACAGGCTAATATAATATATATGAAGAAGTAGGAAAAAAATCTGATATCAGCATGTGTCTAATTTTTCTCAGATATTGCCCTCTGTGTGTAGTGCTGACTGTGGTCCTGGATTCAGAAAATTCTGGAAAGAGGGAATGGCCACCTGCTGTTTTGAATGCAGCCCATGCCCAGAAAATGAAATTTCTAATGAGACAAGTGAGTGTTGCTGCTGTACAGAAATCTTCACATTTATCATCATCTCCTACCCACATTGAGATAACTCACTTGTGAAAAAACAGGAGAAAAATTATATTTATATATATATAAAACTTTCCTATGCAGATCTTTGTGGAAATACAAATATCAGCAATTTCCTAAACAACAGCAAACAATAAACCCTTATGGACACTGTGACTCATTTTCAGATGACAGAGGATCATATTTTTCAAAGAAATATTTTGGTAATCAACCTTCAGTTTCATGAATTTTATAGATATTCTTAATGACCTATCTCTCCTAAAACTCTATGTATATACCATTTGACTCATTCTGCTTCTGTGTTAACTCACTCATTATGATCATATCTAGTTCAATCCATTTGTCTACAAATTTCAGGAATCCCTTGTTTTTAATAGCTGAGTAGTATTCCATAGTGTAAATGTACCACAGTTTCTTTATCCACTCTTCTACTGAGGGACACTTAGACTGTTTCCAGGTTTTGGCTATTATGAATGAGGCTGCTATGAGTATTGTTGAGCATATGTCCTTGTTGTGTCCTGGAGCATCTTTTGGGTATATTCCAAGGAGTGGAATAGCTGGATCTTGAGGAAGCCCTATTCCCAGGTTTCTGATATAGTGCCAGATAGATTTCCAAAGTGGCTGTACTAGTTTGCATTCCCATCATCAATGAAAGAGTGTTCCTCTGTCTCCACATCCTCGCCAGCATGTGAGGTCACTTGAATTTTTTATTTTAGCCAATCTAATGGGTGTAAGATGGAATCTCAGTGTTGTTTTGATTTGCATTTCTCTGATGACTAGAGATGTTGAGCATTTCTTTAAGTGTTTCTTATCCATTCAATATTCCTCTGTTGAGAATTATCTGTTTAGTTCTGAGCCCCATTTCTCAATTGGGTAATTTGGTTTTGTGATGTTTAATTTCTTGAGTTCTTTATATAATTTGGAAATTACCATTGTCAGATGTAGGGGTGGTGAAGACCTTTTCCCAGTCTGTAGGCTGTCGCTTTGTTCTGTTGACAGTGTCTCCTGCCTTACCCAAAGCTTCTCAGCCTCATAAGGTCCCATTTATTAATTGTTGACCTTAAAGCCTGGACCATTGATGTTCTGTTCAGGAAGTTGTCTCCTGGGCCAATGTGTTCAGGCTCCTCCCCACTTTTTCTTCTAAGTGACTTAGTGTCTCTGGTTTTATGTTAAGGTCTTTGATCCACTTGTATAGAGTGGAGAGTGGGGTCTGACTTTCACATGCACTCTGGTGCCCCATATTTGACTACATCCCCTGGATGAGAAAGCCAGGTGGCACTCAGAGGAAAAATAGCAGGCTACCAAGAAGAAACTTGATACCTTATGAGCATATGCAGGAAGAGGAGGTCCCTCTCCATCACAGTCAAATGGAAGGAAGTAAGGGGAAAATGGGAGGGAGAGAGGAATGGGAGGATACAAGGGATGGGATAATGATTTAGATATAATATGAATGCATTAATAAAATATATTTAAAAAGTAAAACTCTATGTAGATTAGATTCTAGTCATGGATCTTTTAAAATGTTTATTTATTCTCTTTGCATGTATTTATGTGCCCCTACATGATTTGTGCACACCACATAGATACAAGATTCCTTGCAGTACAGATTATGGCATCAGACGTGCTAGATCCTGTCATGTCACTATTGGGTGCCAAATACAAGTTCTCTGTTATATTAATAAAGAGGGAAAACATTTCTCTTATAATTATGATAATCTAAGAATTAGATGGAAGATATTTTGTAATATCCAAAGACCAATTTTCAAATGTCTGATGTTATGTAATTCTAAGTATGGGGGCGGATGATTCTTCAGACATAATGTAGGAAATATGAGGATTCTAGTAATCAATAGTTTATAATACAGCATCCAATTAATGTAATAATGTTATAGCTTAGAATAATTTATACAGAAATAATTTAGTTCAAAATATTATCACCATCTACACACAACGTGTTAGTCAAGATTATTTATTTAGCAGTGACTAAATGCAAATAGTCAATGGATAATTTTTCAAGTATTTTGCCTGTCCTTCTATATAACTAACTGAAAGTTCTTAAAGGGCACTAGTGGCAATTGAGATGACCCAGAATCTAAATCTCTTGACACTGGGGCTGACGAACTGAATACATGCCCAGGATCCATGTAGAAGGAGTAGGTATCTAACTCCTAGAAGATGGCTTTTTATATACATGCATTAGAACATACAACATTCTCTAAAATAAACCACATGTGATGAAATTGTTTTCAATGTAAAAACAAGTAGTAGTAGAGGTGATTTAAATTAATATATACCACAAAATTACAAAAAAATATTCTTATCACTTTAACTAGGTTTATGTTTTGGAGGAAGACGGATGCATGTCACAAGTGCAGATGTAGGTGAGAGGCTACAAAAACACATGTAGATCGAGTTACATACAGTTTTGAGAAACCTGACATAAGTACTGGAATTTGAATTCTAATTTTCTGAGAAATATTTATATTCTCTTGAGAGCTGAATGAACTAGCTAAGGTGTTTAAAACATTAGCTAATTATATCTATCCATAAATACATTCCTCTAGATAAAAATAATGAAATGGCTTGAAGCACATCATCACTCTCTGCAATTATCCAATGACTCGGTGAAATTTCACACACATATATTTCAGTTGCCATTCTGGATCGATCTTGCAACTTATGAATGAAGTACTATGGGAAAATAAAAAAATATTGGTTACCACCATTGGAATCCTTGTGTTATTTTGCTCATGTTGTTTTTCCATGTGTATTTCACCCTTGAGTCCACTCACAGAGTCTGAGTCCCATAGAGATTAAAGGAAGGGAGGAGGAATGGGCTGAATGATTCCAAACAAAATGGAATCAAGATGAAAAATTTTAGTGCTCAGTAACATCATAGTTTTCTACTCTCAGTGTTAACAAGTATCATGAGTCTTGGTCCCTATGACCACATACGCATACAACTGAGAACAATGTTATTTAATATGTTGCAGTTTTAAATCATTAACTCTATATTCATATGTCATTCAACTCTCACTCTCACATACTACATCCTCTTTATAACTCCAATAAAACTCAGATTCATAAGATTTCTTATTACTTCTGCATTCACACACAAAATAATATAAACCACACATACAACCTGCTCATTACATTGATGTGAGTGTGTTTGGGGTACTGGATTGTACATCAAAAATTTACAACAGGTCTTTTCCCACTGGGAGGCAGAGTCTCGTTCTGTCAAAGAGGCAACAGTGATAAAACAGTCAACAACCTCAGGACACAATGAATATACAGAATTTGTTATCTTAAAATACACTCAAGTACACTGTCACTAATTAATTTACGTTTCCTGAACTCATCACTCTAAGTCATTTAAGTATAACATGAAGAACAATGTAGAAAACTGTATTTACAGAAAATATTATAAATGATATCATCAACAAAATTCAATAAACATAGAAATGATTGCTTTTTCTTTAAAGAGAATGAGTATGATCAAATAAAAACACTACTGTGCAACACTGTCCTTGAATTACAAAAACAGTATTAAAATGTGCATACTGCAATGTTTCTCTAATATCCAATCAACAAAATGCTGAACACCACTAATAAAACCTCCCTTTCTCCATCAGATGTGGATCAATGTGTGATGTGCCCAGAGGAGCAGTATGCCAACCCAGAACAGAACCACTGTATAGACAAAGCTGTGGTCTTTCTGAGCTATGAAGATCCATTAGGTATGGCTCTTGCCTTAATAGCCCTGTGCTTCACTGCATTCACTGCTGTGGTTCTTGGGGTCTTCATGAAGCACCATGACACTCCTATTGTAAAGGCAAATAACAAAACCCTCAGCTACTTCTTACTTATATCTCTCATGTTCTGTTTTCTCTGCTCCTTGCTCTTCCTTGGGCTTCCAAACTCAGCGACCTGCATCCTGCAGCAGATCACATTTGGAATTGTATTCACTGTGGCTATTTCCACAGTTCTGGCCAAAACAATCACTGTAGTTCTGGCTTTCAATCTTACAGTCCCCAGAAGAATGATGAAGTATATCCTAATATCAGGGGTACCTAACTACATCATTCCCATCTGCTCCCTATTCCAAGTAATTCTGTGTGCAATTTGGCTAGGATCTTCTCCTCCATTTGTGGATATTGATGCACACTCTGAGCATGGCCATATCATCATTGTGTGCAACAAGGGCTCAGTTACTGCATTCTACTCTGTCCTGGGATACTTGGCCTGCATGGCCATGGGAAGCTTCACTGTGGCTTTCCTGGTGAGAAACCTGCCTGACACCTTCAATGAAGCCAAGTACCTGACATTCAGCATGCTTGTGTTCTGCAGTGTCTGGGTCAGCTTCATCCCTGTATATCATAGCACCAAGGGCATGGTCATGGTTGCTGTGGAGATCTTCTCCATCTTGGCTTCCACTGCTGGGATGCTTGGATGCATCTTTGTTCCTAAGTTATACATAATTTTGTTAAGACCAGAAAGAAATTCTATCCAAAAGATCAGAAAGAAATCCTAGTCCTAAACTCATATAATATGAACTACAACTTACAAATAATGGGTCTACACAGCCACCAAATATAAGGTTGCAGTACAAAATCTATTTGTTTATAGAATGACTCTCACACTTTTTTCTAATGATGATGCTAGTCAGTACCATATCTACTAATGTTATCTACCTTTGGCATATAATCTTGTGCTAAAACTTTCATATCTTGGGTTTTATCTTTTTGGCATATGTACAGTGCAAATATGTTCTTTTCTACTCTAACATAAAAAACCTTCGCAATAAACTCAAAGTATCCTTTAACACTTGGATGAATGAATGACTTTTTTGACAGTTCAATAGTGAAAGTAAAATACAGGGAGATTTTAGATAGTGAACACTTGTTTACAGATGAAACTGAAATATTGTCTCTCTTACAGGGGGAAGGTAAAATACCCCTAATAGTATTATATGAGTTAAAGGAATAATATCTTGGACAGAAAGTAATAAAAAAAATGTTACAAAAGATGGATTGATCACTTACTAGTTAACAATACGACTTTCTGTTGAAGAGGCCCTGATTCAATATTCAGTCCAGTCTTGAGAAAATGATTATTCCAACCATCTGTAACAATAGTTCCAAACAGAAAATCCAACTGATGCCATTTCTGGACGTCATTGTTATGTCCAATGGTGTACTCAAAGGTGTACACCAAAATACACTAAGACACACACTTAAACACACACATGTACACACATATAAACAATTCAAATTACATAATTTTTAAAAAGTAGTAATATATTACAAAAAATCTTCACTAAGATTTGTTTTTCAGTTTTTAATTTTTTAATATTATTTTTATTAATTTATTCATATTACATCTCGATTGTTAGCCCTTCCCCTTTTTCCTCCCATTCTTCTCTCCCTCCCACTTCCCCCCTTCTTCTCTCCCCTATGTCTGTGATTGCGGGAGACCTCCTCCTCCTATATATGCTCTTAGAATATCAAGTCTCTTCTTGGTAAATTGCTATCCTTCCTCTGAGTGACACCAAGCCTCCCCATCCAGGGGACATGGTCAGAAAGGGGCAACAGAGTTCGTGTGAGAGTCAGGTCTCACTCTCCACTCAAAGGTGGAGAATATCATGTTAGTCGGCTAGGTCTTGGTAGGGGTTCGAAGTTTACTGCCTATACTCTACTTGGCTGGTGCCTTAGTTTGAGGAGGACCCCAGTACCCAGATCTGCCTGTCATAAAGTTTCATGTAGGTTTCCAGGACCCTGTGGATCCTACTATTTCCCCATTCTTCCATGCTAGTCTCACCTAAAGTCTCAATAGAATGTCCTTTCCTCTAACCCACTTTCTTGGGTAAAGTAAAGTTTTTCATGGTATGTATCCCCTGGACTAGTGTTTTGATATGAGTGAATATATACCATTTGTCTCTTTTTACTTCTGGGTGAACTCACTCATTCTGATAATTTCTAGATCAATCCATTTATCCACAAATTTCGGAAATTCCTTGTTTTTAATAGGTGAGTAGTATTACATAGTGTATATGTACCACAGTTTCTTAGTCCATTCTTCTACTGAGGGACACTTAGGCTGTTTCCATGTTCTGACTATTATGTATAAAGCAGCTATGAACATGGTTGAGCATATGTCCCTGTTGTGTGGTAGGGCATTTTCTGGGTATATTCCAAGGAGTGGGATAGCTGGGTCTTGAGGAAACACTATTCCCATTTTTCTGAGATAGCACCAGATAGATTTCCAAAGTGGCTGTACTAGTTTGCATTCCCACCAGCAATGAAGGAGTGTTCCTCTCTCTCCACATCCTCGCCAATATGTGGTATCATTTGAGTTTTTGATTTTAACCATTCTGATGGGTGTAAGATGGAATTTCAGTGTCATTTTGATTTGCATTTCTCTGATGACTAATGAGGATGTGCATTTCCTTAAGTGTTTCTTGGCCATTTGAGATTCCTCTGTTGAGAATTCTGTTAAGTTCCAAGCCCCATTTTGCAATTGCGTTGTTTGGTTTTGTGATGTTTAATTTCTTGAGTTCTTTATATATTTTGGATATTAAACCTTTGTCAGATGAAGAGTTGGTGAAGATCTTTTCCCAGTCTGTGGGCTGTAGCTTTGTTCTACTGACAGTGTCTCCTGCCTTACAGAAGCTTCTCAGCCCCATGAGGTCCCATTTATTAATTGTTGACATGAAGGCCTGGGCTGTTGGTGTACTGTTCAGGAAATTGTTTCCTGTGCCTATGCATCCCAGGCTCTTCCCCACTTTTTCTTCTAACTGAATTAATGTCTCTGGGTTTAAGTTGAGGTCTTTAGTCCACTTGGACTGGAGTTTTGTGCATGGTAAGAAATAAGGGTCTACTTGCATTTTTCTACATTTAGAAATCCAGTTAGACCAACACCATTTTTTGAAGCTGCTATCATTTTTCCATTGAATAGATTTGGCTTCTTTGTCAAAAATCAAGTGAGCAAGTGTGTGTGGATTCATCTCTGGGTCTCCAATTCGATTCCAATGATCCACCAGCCTATTGCTTTGCCAGTACCATGCTGTTTTAATTACTGTTGCTCTGTACTATAGCTTGAGATCAGGTATGGAGATTCCTCCAGCGGATCTTTTATTTATAGGATTGTTTTTGCTATTCTGGGTTTTTATTTGTCCATATTAATTTGAGAATTGATCTTTCAATATCTTCAAAATATTTTGTAGGTATTTTGATAAGGATTGCGTTGAATCTGTAAATTGCTTTTGGTAGGATGGCCATTTTTACTATGTTGATTCTCTCAATCCACGAACAAGGTAAATCCTTCCTTCTTCTGATGTCATCTTCAATCTCTTTCTTCAGAAGTTGGAAGTTTTTTTTTAAATAAGTCCTTCACTTGCTTGGTTAGTGTTACTCCTAGATATTTTATATTGTTTGTGGCTATCGTGAAGGGAGTAGTTTTCCTAATTTCTTCCTCTGCCTGTTTGTCATTTGTATACAGGAAACCTACTGCCTTTTTTTAGTTTATTTTGTATCCTGCCAATTTGCTGAAGGTGTTTATCAGCTGTAGGAGTTCTCTGGTGGAATTTTGGGGACCACTTATATACACTATCATATCATCTGCAAATAGGGATAATTTGACTTCTTCCTTTCCCATTTGGATCCCCTTGATCTCCTTTTGATGTCTTATTGCTCTGGCTAGAACTTCAAGAACTACATTGAAGAGATATGGGGACACAGGGCATCTTTTTCTGGTTCCCGATTTTAGAGGGACTTCCTTGAGTATCTCTCCATTTAATTTAATGTTGGCTGTTGGTTTCCTGTATATAGCCTTTGTTATGTTTAGATAAGTGCCTTGTATTCCCAATCTCTCCAGAACATTAAATATAAATGAGTGTTGAATTTTGTCAAATGCTTTTTCTGCATCTAAAGAGATGATCATGTGGTTTTTCTATTTCAGTTTGTTTATATGATGGATTACATTGATGGATTTCTCTATGTTAAACCATCCCTGCATGCCTGGAATGAAGCCTACCTGGTCATAGTGAATGATGTCTTTGATATGCTGTTGTATTCGCTTTGAGAGTATTTTGTTGAGTATTTTTGCATCAATGTTCATAAGAGAAATTGGTCAGAAATTCTCTTTTTTTTTTGTTGGGTCTTTGTGAGTTTTAGATATCAATGTGATTGTGGTCTCATAGAAGGAATTTGGTAATATTCTGTCCATTTCTATCTTTCGGAATATCTTGAATAGTATCGGTATTAGCTCCTCTTTGAAGGACTGTTATAATTCTGTGCTGAAACCATCTGGCCCTGGGCTTTTTGTGTGTGTGTGTGGTTGGGAGACTATCAATGGTTGCTTCTATTTCTACAAGCGAAATAGGGCTATTTAATTTGTTTCTCTGGTCTTGGTTGAATTTTGGTAAATGGAATTGGTCGAGAAATTTGTCCATTTCCCTTAAATTTTCGAATTTTGTGGCATAAATGCCTTTAAAGTAGGTTCTTACGATTCTTTGTATTTCTTCGATATCTGTTGTTATGTCTCCCTTTTCCTTTCTGATTTTGTTAATTTGGATAGTGTTTCTCTGTCTTTTAATTAGATTGGCTAACGGTTTGTCTATCTTGTTAATTTTCTCAAAGAACCAGCTCTTGGTTTTGTTGATTCTTTGGATTGTTCTCTTTGTTTCTAATTTATTGATTTCAGCCCTGAGTTTGATTATTTCTAGGCATCTACTCCTCTTGAGTGTTTCTGCTTCTTCTTTTTTTTTTTTTTAGCGCTTACAAATGTGTCATTATGTTGTTTATGTGGATGAGTCCATTTTCTTTTTAGAGGAACTTAGTGCTATGAATTTTCCTCTTAGCACTGCTTTCAATGTGTCCCACAAATTTGGGTATGTTGTTCCATCTTTTTCATTGAATTTCAGGAAGTCTTTTATTTCTTCCCTTATTTCTTCCATGACCCATGTGTCATTAAGTAGAAAGTTGTTTAGTTTCCACGTGTTAGTATGCTTTTTGTTATTTCTGTTGTTGTTGAAGTCCAGCCATAGACCATGATGATCTGATAAGATACAAGGTATTATTTCAATCTTCTTGTATCTCTTGAGGTTTGCTTCATGACCAACTATGTGATCAATTTTAGAGAACGTTCCATGGGGTGCTGAGAAAAAGGTATAATCCTTTGCGTTTGGGTGGAAAGTTCTGTAGATATCTGTTAGAGCCATTTTATTCATGACATTGGTTTATGAGGTTATTTCTCCACTTAGTTTAGGAATCAAAGAACTATCCTTGAGTGAAAGTGGGGTGTTGAAGTCTCCCACTATTAATGTGTGGGTATTGATGAATGGGGCAAGCTTTGTTAATAACTCTTTTTTATTAATTTATTCATATTACATCTCAGTTGTTAGCCTATCCCTTGTATCCTCCTATTCCTCCCTCCCTCTTCCGCCCTACTCCCGTCCCCTATGTCTATGACTGAGGGGGACCTCCTCCCCTGTATATGCTCATAGGGTATCGAGTCTCTTCTTGGTGACCTATTATCCTTCCTCTGAGTGCCACCAGGCCTCCCCATCCAAGGGACCTGGTCCAATACGTGGCACCAGAATAACTATTTTACAAATGCGGGAGCCCTTGTATTCGGAGCATAGAAGTTCAAAATTGTGATGTCTTCTTGGTTGACTTTACCTTTGATGAGTATGAAGTGTCCATCCTCATCTCTTTTGATTAATTTTGGTTGAAAGTCTATTTTATTAGATATTAGATTGGCTACCCCAGCTTTTTTCTTGTGACCATTTGCTTGGAATATTTTTCCCCAACCTTTTACTCTGAGGCAATGTCTGTCCTTGTGGTGGAGATGTGCTTCTTGAATGCAGAAGAATGTTGGGTCATGTTTATGCATCCACTCCATTAGTCTGTGTCTTTTTATTGGAGACTTGAGATCATTGACGTTGAGAGATATTAATGACCAGTGATTGTTAAGTCCCTTCATTTTTGCTATTTGTATCAGTCGAGATTTTGTGAGGTTGTGATTTTGCATTGGCATAGTTACCTATTTCCTATGTAGTTTTGGTTGTAGGTTGACCAGTTGGGGTGGAGTTTTCCTTCTAGTAACTTCTGTAAACCCAAATTTGTGGCTAGGTACTGTTTGAATTTGTTTTTGTCATGGAATATCTTGTCTTCTCCGTCAATGGTTATTGATGATTTTGCTGGATATAGTAGTCTTGCCTGGTATCTGTGTTCTCTTAGGGTTTGTAAAACCTCTGTCCAGGCCCTTCTGGCTTTCATGGTCTCTGCTGAGAAGTCAGGAGTAATTCTGATAGGTTTGCCTTCATATGTTACTCGGCCTTTTTCTCTTGCCACTTTTAGTGTTTTTCCTTGTTCTGTATATTTTGTGTTGTAATTATTATGTGGTGGAAAGATTTTCTTTTCAGGTCTATTCTATTTGGTGTTCTGCAGGCCTCTCGTATGCTCATATGCATCTCCTTCTTCAAATTGGGGACATTTTCTTCTATTATTCTATTAAAGATATTTTCTGGGCTGTGGAGTCGGTTGTCTTTTTTAATCCCTATTATTCTCAAGTTTTGTCTTTTCATGTTGTCTTTTAATTCTTGAATGCTCTGTGTCAGGAACATTTCAGATTTAGCATTTCCCTGGATGGTTGTTTCCAGTTCTGCGATTGTATCTTCAAGTCCCGATATTTGTTCTTCCATATCTTGTAATCTGTTAGATAAGGCCACTTCTGAGGTGCTTGCTTTCTTCTCTGATGCCTCTTGATCACGTTTTTCTTCTGTGTGTTCCTGAATCATAGCTTCCATTTTTATCTTCATGTCTTGGACTGTTTTAAGGATTTCCTTCATCTGGTTATTTATATTTTCTGAAACTATTCAAGTGCCTCTTTATATGACTCTTTTAACTCTTCAGCCCTCTTGTTTGCCTCCTCCTGCATTTGTTTACAGATTTTATTTGTTTCTTCCATTGTCATCTTCTTTACTAAGGAATTGAGGTCATTTTCTTGACTGTCCATTGCTTTTAGGTTCTTTAGGTTGTTTTCATTGGGAATGCCGGGATCTGGTGATGCCAAACTGTTTTGGTTTTTGTTAGCGTTCTTTCACTGTCCTCTTGTCATTTTGATGGCTCTGTTGTTGGAAGGTATTTTGTAGTGTCCTTCGCTGGTTGAGAGTGGTTAATTGATGACTGATTATAGGTCAGGTGCTCTTGCCTGTGGGGATCAGGGAGTATTTCCGAGGAACAGGTAGGTGATTCAGTTTCACTCCTGGTGATTTTTCTCTGCACCATGGGTTCCAGGCTGAGTCAGCCAAAGTAGATTTCTGTTTGGACTTTACTGCTGTAATTCAGATCAGCAGTTTTGGGACCTAGAATAAGGTCCGCATACAAACGTTTTGGTTGTGGAGGTTGATCCCACCTGCCTGTCCTTCCTGTGGCTTTGTAGTCAAGACCCCAGGTAAATCAGATCTTCTGGGGGTGTAGCTGTCTTTTAGGTCTGTCTCTATACCCTGTAGAGGTGTCCAACCTCTCCCAGAACTATATGCCTGGAGGGACCAAGGTAGCTCTTTGTCAGCAATTAGACACTGCAAGCGAGACCCACATTTTGTCTCCTGATATTGTGAGAGTGCCTGCCTTGTTCGGGCCAGGAGCCCCAGCTAGATTCTCTCCTTCGGGGAGTGCAGAGCCTGTGCCTTGAGGCTAGGAGGGTAGGAACAATAGGGTTGCAGAGCTCTGGCAGTTGCCTGCAGAACCAGGTCTTCCAGCCACCAGGCTATGATGCTCCACTAACGGTCTAGGTCAGCAATTAGACACTGCAAACAAGAACCACCCATGTCTCCTCTCCCGATAATGTGAGAGTGGCTGCCTTACTCAGGCCAGGATCCCCCACTAAGCTCTCTCATTTGGGGAGTGCAGGGCCAGTGCCTTGTGGCTGGGAGGGTAAGAACAATAGGGTTACAGTCCGCGGAACCAGGTCTTCCCACCACCAGGATATGATGCTCAGCTATCACTCTAGGCAAGACCCACATCTCCCAATAGGTCTGTGGAAGCAGTCCAAGCTGATTTCTCACTGCACTGTTTGCAGGTTCAGTCTGCTGTGATCAGTGTTAGGTTGGGCCCTGTGCCCCGGATGGCCAGCGAGCTGCAGTCCCACATTAGCTGTCTCTTTTGGGTCCAGCCGCCTGTGTTTCCACTCAGCCTAGGCGGGTGACCACCGCTGTTCGAGGTGGTGTGGAAGGAGAAATCCTAGGGCTGATTCACCCTCTTCACTGAGACTCCTCTGGCTGGGGACTCCGGAAAATCTCCTCCCCAAACAGCAAGTCTATGCTTTATATGCCAGCTGCAGTTTGCATGTGGATTCCATTCCAGAGTTTGGGGAGTGTGTTTAGCACCTCTGGGATGTTGCTTGTCCCAGAGGGTAGGCCCCCTGTTTGGTCTGTGGCCTTTGGAACCCCACTCACCTACAGTTCTCAAAGTCCAGCAATCTGTGGCTCCACTTTTGTCCCTGATCTCCTCGGAGTAGATCAGATACGTGGCTTATTGGTCAGCGTCATCTCGGATATTCCCCAGTTTTTAATTTTTAAATTATATTTTTACATACATATATTATAACACATAAATAAAATAAACTACCTACAGAAGGAAGAACCACAGAACAATCAGGACTTATAAAAATGTTATATTCATAGTTTTGGCTATTTGTATTTGGCAATCTTGAAGAAATTAAGTTTCCTATATTGATGCATTTAAAATTCCAAATGCAAATTAATATCTTTCATATCTCCTCTCTAACAACTTAAGCATCTATATAGGCTAAAACTATCTTAACAGCTAAACAACTAAGTTTAATTGGAAGATTAAAGTATCTGGTCACAACCACATCAGAGACTTGAGGAGGAATAAAACTTAATTACCTACATAAACCAGGACTGTAGCATAGCAGCTTCCAAAATGAGAATGTGACTGAGACGGTTTGCTTCATGAACAGTCACCCAAAACTCTCTATGACATTGTATTATCATCTCCAGCCTTCTGACCTAATATACCTGACAGATATGTTTGTGAGTAAGTAACTGTTGAAGATTTGCTTGCCCTGTCTTGGCAGAGTTTTGCCATCAACTCTGCCTCCGTCCAGACTTCCCAACTTTGGGGCAGAATACTGTCTGTGGTAGAAAGGAGGACTTTTTGCCCAATGGCAGGTTTGCAACATTTCAAACAATCTCCATAAGGAAGTTCTTTGGTGTTCATCATATTCTCTGAGGTAGACTGGATATTGCCAATGTTTAACTTGTCTTGTTTTCAAAGAATCTTTAAAATAATAAAAATATCTTTAAAAGTCATACTCTCTGATCTCTGGGACATTTGAGGACATTATCTAATGACTTTACCATATATATCTATAGAATCATATCTATCTGTTTAATCTAGGACATATATACTTGTGTTAAAAATAGACTCATAATTGACATGACCATGATTTGATCAAATAACATTTAGCTTGTATTAATTATTCTAAAAAACTTGCAATACAATTTTTAAGGTATTAAAAATAAACCTAGTATTCTACTTGAGTAGAGTGGATATTACAGTAGAAATTATTACAGTAGAAACTGTTTATATATGAATATTTGAAGAATAATCCTTAATTTGAGTTCTATGCCAAGGTAGACAGAGTGGACACAGCAGGACGGAACAGCCACAGTTGCATGATCTTTTTTACTCCATTCTTATGCCATTACTTGTATCCTCCCATTCTTCCCTCCTTCCCATTTTCACCCTATTCCCCTCCCCTAGGTCTAGGATTGAGGGGGATCACCTCCCGCACTTTAAGTTCATAGGCTATCAAGTCTCATCTTGGTAGCCTGCTTATTCTTTCTTTGAGTGCCAACAGGGCTCCGCACCAAGGGGAGGTTGGCAAATATGGGGCACCACAGTTCATGTCAGTTCGTCTCTGCTCTCCACCCAACTTTGGAGAATGTCCTGTCCTTTGGCTAGATCTGAGTAGGAGTTCAATGTTTACTACTTGCAATATCCTGGGTTAGTGCAATAGTTTTAACAGACTCCCCCAGGGACCTGATCCCCCCGTTATGAGGCTCTTCTTGTAGGTTTCTAAGATCATCTGGATCCTTCTATTTCCCGATCTCCTATATTTCTCTTACTAAGAGTCCCAGTGTGATGTCCTCACATCTATCCCAATCTCCTGGTAAGTGAAGACTTTCATGAGACATGCCTTTTGGACTAGTGCCTAATTATAAGTGAGTATATACCATATAATTTTTTCTATTTCTGGCTTAACCCATTCATTATGATTTTTCTAGTTCCATCCATTTGTCCACAAATTTCAGAAATTCCTTGCTTTTAATATCTTAGTAGTCCATCATGTAAATGTACCATAGTTTCTTTATCCATTCTTCAACTGAGGGACATTTAGGCTGTTTCCAGGTTCTGGCTATGATGAGTAAGGCTGCTATGAAGATGGTTGAGTATATGTTTCTGTTGTGTGATGGAGCATTTTTCTGAGGACATTCCAAGAAATGGAATACCTTGGTCTTGAGGAAGCCCTATTCCTACTTTACTGAGGAAAAGCCAGGTAGATTTTCAAAGTGGTTGTACAACTTTGCATTCCCACCCGCAATGAAGGAGTGTTCCTCTCCACATCCTTGCCAGCATGTTGTGTCACTTGAATTTTTTATCTTAGCCATTCTGATGGGTGTAAGATGGAATCTCACAGATGTTTTGATTTGCATTTTTCTGATGACTAAAGATGTTGAGCATTTCTTTAAGTGTTTGTCACCTATTTGATATTTCTCTGCTGTGAATTCTCTGTTTAGTTCTGAGCTCCTTTACTTAATTGGGTTATTTGGTTTGGTTGTGTTTAATTTCTTGAGTCCTTTTTATATTTTGGATATTAGACATTTGTCAGATGTAGGGTTGGTGAAGATCTTTTCCCAGTCTATAGTCTGACGCTTTGTTCTGGCAGTGTCTCTTGCCTTACAGAAGCTTCTCAGTCTCATGAGGTCCCATTTGTTAATTGTTGACCTTAAGACCTGGGCTGTTGGTGTTTTGTTCAGGAAGTTTACTCCTGTGCCTATGTGTTCAGGCTCTTCCCCACTTTTTATTCTAACCGATTTAGTGTCTCTGGTTCTCTGTTGAGGTCATTGATCTACTTGGACTTGAGGGAAATGGACAATTTTCTTGAAGGATTCCACTTTATACTCCACAAAATAGAAATGGGTGGAACACTCTCAAACTCCTTGTGTGAAGTCTCAGTCACTTCAATACCTAAATCTCACAAAGATCCAAAAAATTTTTTTCAAACCAATTTCTCTTATGAACATTGATGCAAAATTACTCACTAATACACTCTCTAACCGAATATAAGAGCATATCAAAAACATAATTCAACAAGACCAGGTAGGCTTCTTTCCAGACATGCAGATATGGTTTAATATATGGAAATCTATCAATGTAATCCACTATATGAATAAATGGAAAAACAAAACACATGATCATCTCCATAGATGCAGAAAATCCATTACAAAATCTGACATCCATTCAGGTTTAAAGGTTTAGAAAGATCAGGGATACAAGGCACACACCTAAACATAATATAAAGGCTACATGCAGCAAGCCAATACCCAACATCAAATTAAATAAACAGATACTTAAGGAAATTCCTCTAAACACAGGGACTAGGAAAGGGTACCAACTTTCTCCATGTCTCTTCAGTATAGTTCATGAAGTTCAGGCCAGACCAAAAAGACAACCAAAGGATATACAGGGTTCCAAATGGGAAACCAGGAAGTCAAATTATCCCTATATGTATATGATATAATAGTGTGCATAAGTGACCTACAAAATTCCACCAGAGAATTCCGACACATGATAAACACCTTCAGCAAAGTGGTTGGTTACAAAGTTGACTCAAAAAGTCAGTAGCCTTCCTATATACAAATGACAATCTTGTATAGGAAGAAATTAGGGAAACTACACCCTTCTGATAGCAACGAGCAATAAAGAATATCTAGGAGTACCTCTTACCAAGCGACTGAAGCACTTGTTTGAGAAAAACTACAAATCTCTGAAGAAGGAGATTGAAGATGACATAAGATGATGGGAAGATCTCCCTTGTTCATGGATTGGGAGAATTAACAGTAAAAATGGGCATCTTACCAAAAGCAATTTACAGATTCATGTAATCCCTATCAAAATGCCTACACAATCTTTAAAAGACATTGAAAAATCAATTCTCAATTTTGTATGGACAAACAATAAACCTAGAATAGCTAAATCAATCCTGTACAATAAAAAATCCACCAGAGGAATCTCCATATCTGATCTCAAGCTATAGTATACAGCAAAATTAATTAAAACAGCATGGTACTGGGACAGAAATAGGGTGGTTGATCAATGGAATTGAATTGAAGACCCAGACATGAAGGCAAACATATATGGACACTTGATTTTTGACAAAGAATCCAAATCTATTCAATGGAAAAAGGATAGCATCTTTAACAGATGGTGCTGGTCTAACTTGATGTCTACATGTAGAAAAATGCAAGAACACCCATATTTATCACCATGCATGAAACTCAAGTCCAAGAAGATTAAAGACCTCAACATAAAACCACACACACTAAATCAGTTAGAAGAAAAAGTGGGGAAGAGCCTGTAACAAGTTAGCACAGGAGACAACTTTAAATTTTAAAACAAGAGTGATTTCATGGAACCTGGGACTGAACTATTCACATATTTATTTACCTACCCATGCTTATCCTGTGGACTGTGGCCATCAGGTGTATAACCCCAGGGAAGAGGGTGTTAAAAATTCCTCAAGGAATCAGGATCAATGTGGAAAACAAGGAAACAAGAACATACAGCTAGAGTCTCTTTGACCAGAGAAATAAAAGCAGGTCAAAAAACATAGGTGCTCATTTGATGTGTGGATGGCAATTCGAATTCCACATTGCCTAGGTTTAAGGCAGGAGAAATATGTGTGCTTTGATTTTGCATTTTTTGATACTGAACATCCCACTTCTCCTGGCCAGTTACATTCATCCTAGGTGCTATTGGAGAATGAAGTTGAAGGAAGATAAAGACCTAGACTTGGAGACAAATTGTGTCTTCTTTGTTAAACCAACCATGCTGACAATAGACAGAGAGCACTGGAAGAAATATCTGAATATATAGTAAGTGCTTTTAAAATCTTCCACGTAAATATCTTGACACATATTTTATGAGGTATCTGATGAGGATCATAGCAATACTTTGATTATTCTGTCCTGTTTTCACATAACAAGGGTGAACTATTACTTCTTGACAGACACTTTCATTTTTTTCTACTTTTATTTCTTTTCATGAATGTTCTGTTATTATTTCTGTTAGGCACATCATTTAAAGCTGTAGGATGATTAAAAACATCTCTCACAGTGACCCAACATATATAGTCCTCCTAATCATAATTTCCCTTGTACCATACCCAGTGATTGATTATTGAAAGCAATCACATATATTTCAACAAACTTTATTCTATGTATAATACAGTAAATGGTTATACACTCTGCTGTATCTCTTAGTGCATGTAATGTTTGTAGTGTTTGTGTTCATAGTGTTTGTGGTACACATAGCTCTTGAGAGCTTACAAATATATACAAACACACTCATTCTAACGCATTGCATGTGGACACACTGTGGTTTCTGAAGCTGGATTGAGACTGGAAGGAAGAAATCAGGTTATTGGGAACTATGTTCCTGTTGCTCCATACTTTACTTGTATAGTTGTACAAACACTAGCTTTTATATATAACCAAGTCAAGTTCATCACACGCTTGGACTGTAAAGGATATGTTTGTATTCTTTGAAAAGGGAGGTTTTCACTCATCCTGATGACAGCTTACATCCCGTTTTTGCTTGCCTGAATGATAGGTGGCAACACTTGAGAACAGACAAAGAATCTTCCTACTAAATCAACTTTGCCATTATTTAATACCCATACATCTTCTATATCTATATCTGAAATATTTATTAACTGAGACTTAAGTCATATTTATCTCTTTCACTTCTCTTTCAATAATTTTGCTATGCATAGCTGAATGTCTTAGAACTATGGGATTTATACAAAGTTTCACATTTCTCAGAGATGTTTCAAACAAAGAACATTGGACAAGTAGGCCATTCATACAGCTTAAATAATTGATGTTTCCCAACTTTTGTTGTAGGATATAGTGATTGAAAGCACAAGGCCTGAATATGAAATCCTTTTTCTATTAATGAAATTCTCAATGATAAGTTTTCTGTGCACAGGTAAAGAACATTCTAATAGAGCCTATAAATAAAAACACCACAGAGATACAATTTCTAAATGGAAACTAATTGTACTTAATCTGAGGGAATCATGTCTTTACCATCTGAGACAGCATTCAAAAACAAGACATAGAAACAGTCTCTGTGGAAGATGTCAATATCATATGCTATATATTGGAGACACACTCTCAGGAGGTCTTAAAGCTTTTAAAATTTCTAGCTTCTTATGTTAATATAATCTCACAACACATAACATCTGTTTCAATTTGGAGGTGGGAGGAAATACTGTTCAATAAAGGATATTTCTAGTATTTCTTAGAAATGATTAGCTGTATATCTCTGCCCATAATAAACACTGTGTCCTTTTACAGCACAACACCAAAAAGCCAGCGATTTGGTTTTGCATTGGCTTTTTCCATTGATGAAGTCAACAGGAACCCTGTTCTTTTATCAAATATCTCTCTGTTTGACTATATGATATTTGGTTGTAAGACACTGTCACAATTCACCAGCCTTGTTCATATGAACATAAACAACGCTAGCATTAATTATGACTGTGACGAAGAGCAAGAATGTGCAGCGTTACTTACAGGACCAAACTGGGAAACAACTATAACACTGCAGTTAGCCTTCACGATTCATAAGGTGAGAGTTTTTGGAGTGGGAATTTTGATATCATGTCTCTTTTGGTACCATTCAGAACTTCTAAGAAGAGTTTAAGAAGGATAATGACCTCATAATTATATTGATCTATTTGTTCAAGGGCCTTAGTAATTAGAGACATGATAGGTCTTCTACATATCCTTCTTTGAAATAGAGATGAGGGAAGATGTAACAGCTAATTGGTTTCTCTAGAACTCTCTGAAGAGAAATATGTTTACAAGTTCTTGTATATTCATGCTGCCTCATGCTGCTACCTGTGTCCTAGGTCCTTTTTCATACATTTGGACCTTTCCATCCCATCCTAAGTGATCTTGAACAGTTTCCCCATCTATATCAGATCGGCCCTAAGGACATATCTTTAGCCCATGCCATGGTCTCCTTCATACTTTATTTCAGATGGAACTGGGTTGGACTAGTCATCTCAGACAATGATCAGGGCATACAATTTCTCTCATATTTGAGGAGAGAGATGGAAAAAAACACAGTCTGCTTTGCCTTTGTGAGCATGATCCCAGTCAACATGCAGTTATACATGTCAAGAGCAGAAGTGTATTACAACCAAATCATGACATCTTCCACAAATGTTGTCATCATTTATGGTGACATAGAGTATACACTAGCTTTGAGATTAAGAAAATGGGAATCTCCAGGTATAAAGAGAATATGGATCACAACGTCCCTGTGGGATGCCAGTATAAGTAAGAGAGACTACACACTTGATTCATTTCATGGGACTCTTACTTTTGAACACCATCGTCCGGATATTTCAGGTTTCAAACATTTTGTCCAAACATTGAATGCTATCAAATACTCTGACAAATATCTGGCAAGCCATGAGTGGATGAATTTTAACTGTGAAGCCTTGGCATCTAACTTTAACTCACTGAAGAACAGTTCAACAAATGCCACATTGGCATGGCTAATGGAACACACTTTTGACATGGCCTTTAGCGGTAGCAGTTATAACATATATAATGCTGTGTATGCCTTAGCCCATGCCTTTCACGAGTGGGTTTTCCAATATAGAGTTCATCAGGAAACCAGCACATCGAACAATTTCTATCAGAACTGCTTTAAGGTACTGTTTCTCCTATTGTGTAATGTTTGATGTCATGAAAGACATACTTTTATAAGGCTCTCACAGGTGCAATCTGAGTTTAGTAGAAATGAAATATAAAACTTGATAGTGTGAAAGAGGGAGATAGCGGGTAATAGGAAGATACAAGTGAGGGGATAGCAATTGGCGTGTAATCTAGATAAATTGTTTTCAGAAAAAATAAAAGAAATACAAGTAAAAATCTAAAATGTAAAGGTACTAGTGTGGTAGGGAATTTTATTTATGATGCCTATTGACTTTGATACAAACAACCTTAATATCATCACACTGGTTTAAAACTGGAAGTCTAATCAGTGTTTGCCAATTAATCCTCTCCATGATGAGAGATAAGCCTTTGTTCATTAATTGTCAAATATATGGTAATGACTTTATGGATGGTTTTCCCAAGTTTTAAAACTGATTCAGCACCCAGTGTAGGTATTAAGGTCCTTACTTGGGTTTGTGAGAGTAAGTACATAAGAAATAGTGCTGGAATTCAATTCACTACATACATGTTTTTACATAAGTGAGAAATTATACTTATCACTTTGTATATGTTTATGTTTTTCCTGTTGTTTTGCATTGTTTTACATATTTGTATTGCTGTTTCTTTGTATAGATGTTTCTATTCCACCTGCCTATCTTTCCAATTATCTCTGGAAGTGAACATAAATTTTGTAGGTAGCAATGTCTTTATTATATGTGTTTGTTTCTGTCTATATCTTTCCATGGGGATTTCTCAGTAAACATGTTGTGAGGTGACTGAGTGTGTGTTTTTTATCGTTTGGTCAATGTGCTTGCATGTAGGTATATCTGTGTTGCTTTGTATATGTGGTGTGTGTGTGTATGTTTGTGTGTGTGTCACTTTATGTATGTATGGCTTTATACCTGCCTCTCTATGTGTTAGATGGGAGTACAAATTTATCTTTCTGTCAGTGTCATCTATGTGGTTGTTTTAATCTCTTTTTCTCCTGAGGACCTGTTAGGGAATGTGTGTGAGTGCCTATTAATGTGTTTTGTACTCTTCTACATCTGTATTTTTTCTGGATGTGTGTGTGCTTGTATATTTATACTTTTAGGGGCATGTATATGTATTTCTGCATAAATAATTGTGCTTGTGTATTGTTTGTATATTCTGTATTATTAAGGAACCTGACTCCGTATGGAGGTGTGTCTATGTGTGTGTGATAGTGTGTATGTGTGTATGTTCATACCGTATATCTGAATAGGTTCTGCAAGTATGAGCTATAAAATTCTAGGAATATTATGGTATATTTAAAATTAAATTATTTATTCCCTTTATATCCTGAGGGTAAGCTCTTCTATCAGATCCTCCTAGTCACACTTTACAACCATCCCCACTACCCTACTCCTCAGAAAAGTGAATTCCTCTTACCCACTCACCTAGGCTCTTCAAGTGGCATCAGGGCTGAGCATTTCTTCTTCCCTGTGGCCATGGGAGGCATCTCGATCAGGTTGTAGTGATCACAGAGATGTCAACTGAGTCCTAATTTGACTCCAGCTCTCTCATTATTATTGGGCACACATGAAGCCTGTGGCGCTCATTGGCTTTATATGTTTAGGGGTCCTAGAACCAATCTATGCATGATCGTTAGTGTGTATTTCAATCTCCACAAGCCCCTCTGGGCCCTGGTTAGTCAGCTGTTTTGGCCTACTTGTAGAGCTCTGTTACTCCCAGATGCTTCTTCCTTTCCTCCCAACTTGTCCACTAAATTTCATACCCTCACCCTGTGTTTGGATGTGAATCTCAGCATCTGTTTCCAGCTTTTCTTGGTGTACCGTCTCAGAGAACAGCTTGGCTAGGCTCCCATGTGCAAGCATAGCAGATTGTCATTAAAAGTGTCAGGGTCTGGCTTTTTCCTATGCATGTTCGGCTGTTGGTCCAGGCATTCTTTGGATATACCATCAATCTCACTGCTATCTTTATCCTTGCATTCTCCATAGGCAGGGTAAATTTGGGTTGAAATTTAGTTGTTAGGTTTGGTGTTCCCCTCCATCTACAAAGTGTCCTGTCTAGTCTCCATGACCCTTGCTACTATGAGTCTCACATAGACTCACCCCCATACCCTCCCAGAAGCCCAGCATGTCTTAGTTCTCCAGATGCTCACAGAGATGTTAATTTTATTTATTCAGTTGCTTTAATTGCTATTTTGCTCCTGCATATGTTCATTAAATTTGCCTTTAAGATAAAGTCAGATTATGCTGTCTGGCTTCAAGAAAAAAAATATGAAAACTACAATGTGCTACTTCTATTTTAGTTTTATGACACCCTGAAGAGTATCCACTTCACAAATCCAGTTGGGGAAAGAGTAAATATGAACCAAAGAGAAAAACTCCAGGAGGAATGTGACATTTTCTATATTTCCAATTTGCATCAAGGTCTTGAAATTAAGGTGATGATTGGAAGTTACAGCCCATATTTTCCACATGGTCAACAGCTCCATTTATCTGCAGAGATGATGGAGTGGGCCACAGGAAGTACAAAGGTAAGTTTGAACTTATTGTACTGATTTACCTGGCTGATAAGTAAACACTGTAATGTGTGTACATTCTAAATTAATGAAATAAAATGGATTGTCAAATAAGGGATCAAAAGGTGTCCTCTTACACATCGTTTCTTATTTTTGCTTTTTGATGTGATAGAGTTATTAGTTCTTTGAACATTTCATAATTCCATACAGTTCCATTTCTCATATCAGTGCTGTTTCTGGTTTTTAATATAACTAAAACCTTTGTCTTTTATCATGTTTTATATTACTTGCTCTAAAGTGATCAATAGTTCTTGGTTCCAGTGTTATTACAACACAGTGATTTTTCCACTTCTGTTGGACACCTGGCACAGATGTCTAAGATATTGAGGTTATTTTAAGGATGGAGTAAAGAAAAATATATAAATCATTCATTTTATTATGTAATACTGTTTAATTCTTTTTATATTGACCTTCTAAATTCTAAAGGCTTCTATATATAAATTTAAATTTTCATGAACCATGTTAGGCTTTATAATATTTATAACCTAGGTTTTTATTCAATTATTTCTTTAACATGTTTATGAATGGTTTATTTGTTTATGTGTCCGTGTAATACTGGCATATGTAATGCGTATGGATTCCAAGAAATGATTCATATTCTTTGGAACTTAAGATGGACTTTTGACAGAAAATGGGTTTTCAAAGTCAAACTTGGGTCCTCTCCATGAGCAATAATTATTACTGACAATGTACAATCTCTCCAGCCCTGAGTGATAAACTGGAGAAGAAAATTTTCACCAAAAGAATCTTATTTAACTCCCTGAGTTATGGTATAGTTCATTCTAACCAATAATAGGATTTAATTTTTAATTCCCTATAATATGTGGATTGATAGTAATACAAATGTGGCTTTGAGAAAAGAAATTTCACATGGTATACACTCTGTATATTATAGATATGATTCTGATGTGGGTGATGTTAAGGTATTTACCTCAAATTAGACAGTTTCAAAGTTCATTTAATATTAAATGATTTAACTTCAGGAATGTCATCAATTTTCATATCAAGCTATATGTCAAATTGTTCAGAAATAATAAAACTTATAGTAAATTATTCTCTTCAGTATGATGAGAAAAGTCTATCTAAGACAAGAAAATGTGAGCTAAAGGTATAACTACTGAAATACATGTGAATACTATGGTAAGAAATGAAAACTCATGTTTGTTATAAACACATCTAAGGAGAATATTACATAAACAACCACTAGAAGTGTATACGGACGGCAAAAAATATAAACAATGCCCTGGCCCTCATATACATATCCCAATGCAGAAAATAAACATAAATATGAAGATAGGGAAAGATAGAACACGACTCCAATGTTATAGACTTAAATAAAAGAATGTTCAAGGACATATTAAGCAAAAAATTAATAATAATTGGAAGAGGATGCAAGATAGCAGCACAGACAGATGGCTGTCTGATTAGAGAGACCGAGCCAAGGGACTGGACTGAGAGATTCAGAACACCAGAGAAGGAGTACCATGGGTGAGACGGGTCCACAGTGTCTGGACATTGGGTAGGTCTGTCATGAGACCATATAAACTGGTCCACAAAGACAACACTGGTTCCTTGTGGGCATATGCCCAGGACCCAGGGTCTAGATGTCTGCCTGAGAGCTGCATCTACACTTTACATCTCAGACTTTATGTCTGGGTGTGAACAGTGAACTAGAGGGCACCAGAGTCTGGTTATTCAGGCTCAAGTGAAACTGCAGGATTTGGAGCACAGGAAGATCTGACCTCACCTTCCATGGCCAATCCAAAGAAATATCCCAGGCACAGGGTACCACTGGCGTGGTATCCAAAGCCACACACACTCACCCCAGCTCTCTGCATTGCCACACAATATCAAATGGAACGGTGGGCTGTAGAGCACCAGTGTCTAGGTCTGCTAGCTGAGGAGAGACATGAAAGTGAGGAGCACCAGTTGATCTGTCCTCAGTTCAACAGGTTAATCCAAGGAAGAGTTCCTAGGTCAATTCAGGCACAGACAAAGGAAGGGTCCCTAACATTAGCCACAAGGCTATAGGTGGACAGCACCCCAGCTCTCTGTCTTTGATCAAATAGCAGGCTGCAAGGTACCAGTTTCTGGATCTTTATAACCAAAGGAAAACTCACATTGTGAACACAAGTGGATCTTTCCAAAGTTCCACCTGCCAATTCATGGAGAGTTCCCAGATCTGAACCTAGGTCACCTGAATGATTCAGGAAATGATTCCCTGATATCTGCTAGTGAGAAGGAGTCCAAATAAAGCCGCTCATCTATGACCTGTTCTCAATAGTCAGAAAGGGACAACAGAAACTACACCCACACATAAGAGACAGCAAGATGGCCAAAGGCCAGCAGGCCAAAACAAATGATAAGCATCAAAATAATATAGCATCTCCAAAACCCAGTTATCCAAAAGCAATACGCCCTGAAATCTCTAAGACAACTGAGACAAAGAAAATGACCCAATATTCAGTGGTCATGAAAATCGTGTTTTATCTTTTTATTATTATTATTTATTAATTCAGATTACATCTCAATATTTATCCCTTGCTTGCCTCCTCCCATTCCACTCTCCCTCTCTCTTTCACCCTATTCCCATCCCCTAGGATCGTGACAGAAGGTGACCCCATACTCCACCATATGGTCGCAGCCTATCAAGTCTCATCTTGGCAGCCTATCCATTCTTTCTCTGAGTTATACCTGGCCTCCCCACCAAGGGTAAGTGGTCAAATATGGGGATCCAGAGTTCATGTCAGAGTCAATCCCCACTCTCCACAGGACTGTGGATAATGTCCTGTTCCTTGGCTAGATCTGAGTATGGGTTCAAGAATTACTGCATATGTTGTCTTTTGTTGGTATAGTAGCATGAACAGAGCCCCCTGGGTCCAGATCTACCAATCCAGAAATTCTTCTTGTAGGTTTCTAGGACCCTCTGGATCCTTCTATTTCTCTGTTCTCCCATACTTCTCTCACTTAAAGTCCAAATAAGAGGTCTTTGCATCTATCCCAATTTTCTGGTAATTAAAGACTTTCACGGAACAGTACTGTTGTGTTACTGTACAATTATGAGTTAATATATGCCATGTGAGTATTTCTGGGTCGGGGTTAACATGCTCAATAAGATCATTTCTATTTCCATTCATTTGTCTGCAAATTTCGAGATTTCCTTGTTTTCATTAGGTGAGTAGTATTCCATAGTGTAAATATACCAGTTTCTTCACCCATTCTTCAACTGAGAGACATTTAAGTTGTTTCCAGGTTCTGGCTATTATGAATAAAGCTGCTATGAACATGGTTGAGCATATGTCTCTGTTGTGTGGTGGAGCATTTTCTCTGTATATTACAAGAGGGGAATAACTGGGTTTTGAGGTTGCACTATTCCCAGTATTTTTAGAAAGTGACATATTAATTTCCAAAGTGGTTGTACAAGTTTCCACTCCCATCAGCAATGAATGAGTGTTCACTTTTCTCCGCATCCTCACCAGCATGTGCTGTCACTAGAGTTTTTGATCTTCGCCATGTAGATGGGTGTAGGATGGAATTTCAGGATATTTTTGATTTGCATTTCTCTGATGACTAAGGAGGTTGAATATTTCTTTAAGTGTTTCTCAGCCATTAGATATTCCTCAGTTGACAATTCTATGTTTAATTCTGAGCCCCATTTCTTAATTTGTTTATTTGTTTTGGTGGTGTTTAATTTCTTGTGCATTTTATAAATTTCGGATATAGGTCGTTGTCAGATGTCTGTAGGATGTCACTTTGTTCTGTTGATATTGTCTTCTGCTTAAAGAAGCTTCTCAGCCTCTTCAGATCCCATTCATTAATTGTTAACCTTAAGGCCTGGGCAGTTGGAATTCTGTTCAGGACGTGTCTCCTGTGCCAATGAGTCCCGGGCTCTTTTCTACAGCCTAACAGATTTACTGACCCTGGTTTTATGTTGAGGTCTTTAATGCACTTGGACTTGGGTTTTTGCATGATGATAATTGTGGGTCTACTACATTTTTCTACATCTAGACATCCAGTTAGACTGGCACCATTTGTTGAAGATGCGATCCTTTTTCCATTGAATAAATTTAGCTTCTTTGTTTGACATCAAGAGTCCATATGTGCATAGATTTATTTCTGTGTCTTCAATTTTATTCCATTGATCAATCATTCTATTGCTGTGCCAGTATCATGTTGTTTTAATTACTGTTGCTCTATAGTACAGCTTGAGATCAGGTATGGAGATTCCTCTTGAGGATCTTTTGTTGTTCAGCATTGTTTTAGGTATTCTGGGTTTTTTGTTTTTCCACGTGAAACATTGAGAAACGCTTAAAAATACTCAATGTTCCTGGTCATCAGGGAGAGGTAAATGAAATCACATCTGACATTCCATCCTACACCTATCATGATGGGTAAAATAAAAAAACTCAAGTTGCAGAAAATGCTGTTAAGGATGTGGGGAAAGGGGAACACTCTTCCATTGCTGGGGGACATGTAAACTTGTTCAACCACTATAGAAATCGATCTGGTGCTTTCTCAGCAAATTGAGAATAATGATACTTAAAGACCCTGCTATACCACTCCTGGGCTTATACAAAAAAGATGTTCAACCATACAACAAATAAATTTGCTCAATTATGTTCAACACAACCAGAATCTGGAAACAACCTAGATGCCCCTCAACCAAAGAGTGTGTAAAGAAACTGAGGTACATTTACACACTGGAATCCCACTCAGCTTTTAAAAACAAGGAAATCTTGAAATTTGCAGGCAAACGTATGACACTAAAAATGATCATCCAATATGAGGCTGCAGAGACCCAGAAATTCATGCATGGGATATATTCACTTACAAGAATATATCAGCTCAAAATTGTTGTCCCATGTGAGGCTTCACCAAGTGGTAGACTAGCACAGATGCTGGGACTAGTTGCTGGACACCTGGTGAGGTACAGAGAGTGGTATGGAAGAATCGGGAGATTGGACAGCTCATTCTCCACAGTTGTGTACAGCAGACTCTGCCTCTGACATGAACTATACTTACCCATATTCGATCACTTCCCCTTCGTGGGAGGCTCTTGGGCACACAGAGGAAGGAGAAGAGGGAACCTGGATGAGTCCTGATTTGCTGTGACCATATGGTGGGAGAGGACATCCCCTGTTCTCAGAGGTCCAGGGGAGACCAATAGGGTGGGTGAAAGCATGGGAACATGAAGATACAAGTCACTAGTAAAATTCAGCATGTGATCTGAATTAATGATGTCAAATTTGAAAAACACAGAATGTAATTACTTTGTAGCTTGCATTAATGACATACCTAAGTGCATGAGTGCTCATAACTGAGCTTCATCCTACATTGACATATATTCTAACTATGTCTGTACCATGGGTAGGATGCATTTGTTTGAATCATTAAATCCTTGGGCATCAGTTTATTTTTACTTATTTTGGGGGCAAGATAACATAATATGTTGAATCCTTTTAAGATAGCCATAAAATATAATTTAAATTATGCAATTGAAAAAATAATAATTGTATGAGAGTTCCCAAAGAATCAAGAACACAAATCACCTCTGGGAGTATTTCAATATTTATATACAATAAGATACTGAGTGAAGAGTCGAAACAAGGATTCAATGAAGATACGAAATATTCTTAAATAATCAAACAAAATATGTAAGGGAACAACAAAATAAATCAAATTAAAAATCAGTAATTCCAGCAAGAGAATATTTCAAGTTGAAGACTGGATGCAAACACTTGAAGACAAGACATATGAGTTAGAATACTCAAAGTGTGATGAAGATTAAACAATGAAGAAGAATGAAATACTGAGTATACAAAGGGCATCCGATGAACAGAACAAATTTACAAACCGTGGGAACAATAGGATAAAAATGACAGACTAAAGGCACCTACATTATATCCAGTAAAATGTAGCTTTAATTTTCTTAAATAAAATATGTTCAGTGACCATACAGAGAGAGCACATACTTAAGTACTAAACTCTCAACATTAGAAGTGATCCAACTTTGTTTTTGGATGTTGTTTGCTTGTTTCTTTGTTTTGCTTTGTTTTGATTCGTTTAGTTTTTTGGGGTTTTTTTCCTTTGTTTTCTTTTTCTAGATAGGGTTTCTTGGTGTAGCTTGGCAATCCAGGGATCACTTAGTAGAGCACCCTGGTCTCAGAATCACAGCAATTGCCCTGCATCTGCCTCCCTGAGTGCTAGGATTAAAGGCACACACCATCACAAAAAATGAGCCAGACTTTTATATACATTATTTAATTTTGCTTTGTACCAAGAAGAGGATATAGAATGCTTCTATATAGAAATCCCATTCACAGAATAGCAGCACATGAAGAATAGCAGATTCCACTATGAAGGCTCTTAAAGGTAGAGCGTAACTGTTATGTGTGTCAAACATTTAGACACATAACTGTCAAGGCTAGCTACTACACACAGTATATTGATATCTCATAATAGAAGGAAACAGACCAAAGTTCAATAATGAATACAATTACAGAAATTCATGTGCACTGAAACAGCACTACAAATGATACATTAAGAATTCCTTCATATTTACAAGATGAACAAAAGGTGCCAATGCTACATAAAGACAACACTAGAACAACAGAAAGAAAATCATCTATTAAAAAGGAATCAATATTGCAGTAACAATATGCAGAAATAATTAACTAATAACTATAAATAATAACAGAATTGTAGCAGTCACATTTTCTAATTAAAACACAAAGACAATAAGAACTGCTTATAAGAAAGACCTCCATGGGAAAGTCAGAAACTCACTCACACACATGAAGAGAGCTGTTCTATACGAATAGTGGAAATACATTGTAATGAAGTGCAATAGAAAATATTAGACAATTATCTCTAAGGTAGATATGTAAGGAATAACTCTAGACTAAACACCTTCCAAAAGAACTCAGAAACAAATGAGAAAGATCACTCTCTTAGCAGAACATGACTTGATTCCCGATATGAAAGCACAGCTCAACGTACATATATCAATTAGGGTTGATTCATCACTTAACTCAATTCAATTATAGAATCACAATTTTTTCCACAATAAAGAAAAAAAGGATGCAGTCCCCAATTTCATTGTTCATTGTCATGCAAATAACCTTCAAGTGGAATATTTTATTTTAAGTTAAAAATTTTTCGATTTAAGTAAAACAATCTTTATACAAATGTTCCAAATATTTCCAGCCCTTGTGAAGCCTGTTCCTCTCAGGAAACACTCTTCCCTCCAGCACAATATATAGAAATTCAATACTTTTTTACCACAAATAACCAGGATTTGCCCACTCACCTATTTTTCTTTTTACATGAAGTTTGTCAAAGTATGAATTGTCAATTTATTGGAAGTCATGTCTGGTATCTGAGTTTCTGGAGAAATTTCCCTGGGTGCATGAGTCTTTTAGTCTTACACTGCTAATCTGTTGCTGTGATTAAATACTGACCCTAAGCAAAGTGAGGGAAGAGGTGATTTGGCTCACTCATGACAGTCAAGGGAAGACAAGGCAGGCATCTGTGGATTGGAACTAAATCTAGACCCTGAAAAAGCTCTGCACACAGGCTTGCTCGGCAAGATTTCTCATAGATCCCTGCCTAGCAAGAGCACCTCCCACAGTGGGATGGTCACTCCTACATAAGTTACCACTGAATGAAATGCCTCACAAATATAGGAACAGTCTAGTCTGACGGGCATAATTTCTCAAGTAATTCTCCTCTGTCGTTTTACTGTACATGGTGTCAAGTTGACAATCATTACCTAGAAAATTCTGCTGAAGTTCTATAGTGCTTGCATACAGCACACCATCAATTCTTGTTACTACTTTTCCAGGAGTTGGGAACCAATTCAATTTTCCATCATTTTCCTTCCATACATTTATACGCTTGACACTACACAACATATTAACTGGCATGTTCTGTCTCAGTTCATGTTTATAGAATAAGGTTATTCATAACTCTAAAAGCTAATATAATGTATATGGAAGAAGTAGGTAAAAATCTGATATCAGTATGTGTCTAATTTTTCTCAGATATTGCCCTCTGTGTGTAGTGCGGACTGTGGCCCTGGATTCAGAAAATTCTGGAGAGAGGGAATGGCCACCTGCTGTTTTGAATGCAGCTCATGCCCAGAAAATGAAATTTCTAATGAGACAAGTGAGTGTTGGGGCTGTGCAGATATGTTCATGTTTATCGTCATCTCCAACCCACTTTGAGATACTTAACTTGTCAAAAAACCAACTAAAGAAATAATACATATAACTGTCCTATGTAGGTCTTTGGAGAAATACTAATATTAACAACAACAGCAAACAATAAACAGGGTCCACGGTTTATGGACACTGTGACTCATTTTCAATTGACAGAGGATCATATTTTCTCAAAGAAAAATTTTGATAATCAAACCTCAGTTTTCGCGAGTTTTATAGAGTTTCCTTAATGATTTATCTCTTCTAAAACTCTATGGAGATTAGATTTTACTCACGGATCATTAAATTTTTTTATATATTCTTTTTACAAGTATATATGTGCCCCTACATGATTTGTGCACACCACATACATGCAAGATTCCATGCAGAACAGAATGTGGCATCAGCCATGCTAGGTCCTGTCATGTCACTGTTGGGTACCAAATACAAGTTCTCTGTTATATTAATATAGAGGGAAAATATTTCTCTTATACTTATGAGAATCTAAGAATAAGATGGGAGATATTTTGCAATATCAAAAGACCAATTTTCAAATGTTGGTGTGACATAATTCTATGTATGGTGGGCATGAGTCTTCAGACATGATGTGGGAAGCATAAGGATTCTTGTAATCAATATCTTATATACAGCATTCAATTAATAACATATTAATATAACAATGTTTTAGCTTAGAATAATTTATACAGAAAGAATTCAGGTCAAAGTATTAAAATATTATTTCCACCTACACAGAATGTATTAGTCATATGATTATTTATTTAGAGATGACTACATGCAAATAAGCAATGGAAAATATTTCAAGTATTTTGCCTGTCATCCTATAAAATTAAACGAAAGTTCCTATATAACTAATGCCTAGAAGGTGGCTTCTTTCATACATGCATTCCAACATACAACATTCTCTAAAACAAACTACATGTAATGAAATTGTTTAAAAGTAAAAACAAGTAATAATATAGGCTATTTATATAAACAAATGCCACAAAAGTTACAAAAATTATTTTTATTACTTTAATTAGGTTTATGCTTTGGGGGACGGTGGATGCATGTAACAAATGCAGATGCAGGTGAGGGGCTACTAAACATATGTAGACAGAGTTATATGCAGTTTTGAGACAAATGACAAAAGTACTGGAATTTGAACTCTGCTTTTCTGAGAAATATTTATATTCTCTTTACTGTTGAGCCAACTTGCTAAGGTGTATAAAACATTAACTAATTATAGTTATGCATAAATGCATTCCTCTAGATAAAAATAATGAAATAGCTAGAAGCACATCATCACTCTCTGCAATTATCCAATGACTGGGTGGAATTTCACACACATATATTACAGTTGCCATTCTGGATCTTGCAACTTATGAACGGAGTACTATAGGAAAGTATAAACTATCTTGGGTACCACTATTGGAATCCTTGTGTCATCTTGCTCATGTTGTATACTCATGTTTATTTCACCCTTGGGTCCACGTAGAGTTTGGGTCTCATAGAGGTGAAAATAAGGGAGGAGGAATGGGGTGAATGATTCCACACAAAATCAAGATGAAAGGTTTTAGTGCTCAGTAAGTACAGAGTTTTCTACTTTCAGTTTAATGTAGGTGCTTCCCATTAACAAGTATCAGGGCTAGATACTCATATAACTGAGAAAATTGTTATTTAATGTTTTTGCAGTTTTCAATCGCTGATTTTATATTTATATGTCATTCAACTCTCACATTCACCCTACTACATTCTCTTTACAACTCCAATAAAACTCAGATTCATAGGCTTTCATATTACTTCTATATTCACACACAAAACTAGAAACTACACATACCACTTTCTCATTCCATTTATGTTAGTGTTCTTGGGCTAGTGAATTGAAACTCAAAATTTTACAACAGTTCTGGTGCCAATAGAAGGCAGATTCCCATTCTGTCAGAGAGGCAACAGTGATAAAACAGTCGATGACCTCAGGAGGCAATGATTGTACAGAATTAATGATTTAAAAACACACTCAGGTATACAATCATTAATGAATTTCCCTTTCTTGAGCTCAAAAGTCTAAGTCATTTCAGGATAGCACCAAAATTTGTGTAATAAAACTGTACTTACAGACAACATTATATATGACATATGATCAACAAAATTCAATAAACACAAATATGATTGGTTTTAATTTAAAGAGAGTGAGTATGATCAAATAAAATTATTGCTGTGCAACAATGTCCTTAAATTGCAGAATCAGTATTAAAATGTGCATATTGCAATGATTCTCTAATGTCCTAGCAATAAAATGCTGAAATAGTACAAATAAATTTTCCCTTTCTCCATCAGATGTGAATCAATGTGTGATGTGTCCAGAGGAGCAGTATGCCAACCCAGAGCAGAACCACTGTATAGACAAATCTGTGATCTTTCTGAGCTACGAAGATCCATTAGGTATGGCTCTTGCCTTAATAGCCCTGTGCTTCACTGCATTCACTGCTGTGGTTCTTGGGGTCTTCATGAAGCACCATGACACTCCTATTGTTAGAGCCAATAACAAAACCCTCAGCTACCTCTTACTTACATCACTCATGTTCTGTTTCCTCTGCTCCTTGCTCTTCCTTGGGCGTCCAAACACAGCCACCTGCATCCTGCAGCAGATCACATTTGGAATTGTATTCACTGTGGCTGTTTCCACAGTTCTGTCCAAAACAATCACTGTAGTTCTGGCTTTCAATCTTACAGTCCCCAGAAGAAGGATGAAGTATATCCTAATATCAGGGGTACCTAACTACATCATTCCCATCTGCTCCCTATTCCAAGGAATCCTGTGTGCAATTTGGCTAGGATCTTCTCCTCCATTTGTGGATATTGATGCACACTCTGAGCATGGCCACATCATCATTGTGTGCAACAAGGGCTCAGTGACTGCATTCTACTGTGTCCTGGGATACTTGGCCTGCCTGGCCATGGGAAGCTTCACTGTGGCTTTCCTGGCAAGAAACCTGCCTGACACCTTCAATGAAGCCAAGTACCTGACATTCAGCATGCTGGTGTTCTGCAGTGTCTGGATCAGCTTCATCCCTGTGTATCATAGCACCAAGGGCATTGTCATGGTTGCTGTGGAGATCTTCTCCATCTTGGCTTCCACTGCTGGAATGCTTGGATGCATCTTCCTCCCTAAGTTTTACATAATTTTGTTAAGACCAGAAAGAAATTCTATCCAAAAGATCAGAAAGAAATCCTAGTCCTAAACTCATATTATATGAACTACAACTTACAAATAATGGGTCTACGCAGCCACCAAATATACAGTTGCAGTACAATATTTATTTGTTTTTAGAATGACTGTCATATTTTTTTCTAATGGTGATGCTAGTCAGTATCATATCTACTAATGTTATCTACATTTTCCATATAATCTTGTGCTAATCTTTCTTTCCATGAGACCTATCTTTTTGGCATGTGTACAGTGTGGAAATGTTCTTTTCTGCTCTAAAATGAAAACCCTTAACAATAAACTCAAAGTATTATTTAACACTTGGATGAATGAATGACTTTTTTGATAGTTCAATAGTGAGAGTAAAATATAAGGAGATTTTAGATAGTGAACAGTTGTTTACAGATGAAACTGAAACAATGTCCCTCTTAGAGGGGGAAGGTAAAATACCCCTAATGGTATTATATGAGTTAAAGGAATATTACCTAGGATAGAGAGTAATGTCTTAACTAACAAATTAAAAAGTTACAAAAGATGGATTGAGAACTTACTAGTTAAGAGTATGACTATCTGTTGTAGAGGACCTGATTCAATATCCAGTCCAGTCTTGAGAAAATGATTATTCCAACCACCTGTAACACTGACTCCAAACAGAAAATCCAACTGATGCCTTCTTTTGGACACCGTGGTTATGTGAACTCATAGGTGTACACAAAATATACTAATACACACACTCAAACACATGAATGTACACACATGCACACAATCTAAATTACATAATTTTTAAAATGTAGTAATATTATACAACAAAATCTTCACTAAGATTTGTTTTCAGTTTTTAATTTTAAAATTGTATTTCTTTTTTACATACATATATTATTACACATAAAGGAAGTAAACTACCTACAGCAGGAAGAATCACGGAACAATCAGGACTTATAAAAGTGTTATATTCATAGTGTTTGGCTACTTGTATTTGGCAATCTCGAAGAAATTATATTTCCTATATTGATGCATCTAAAATTCTGAATGCAAATTAATGTCTTTCATATCTCCTCTCTATCAACTTAAAGCATGTATAAAGCATGTAAGACCGAAAGCCATCTTAACAGCTAAACGACTAAGTTTAATTGGAAGATTAAACTATCTGGTCACAACCATATCAGAGACTTGAGTAGGAATAAAACTTAATTATCTATGTAAACCAGAAGTGTAGGTTAGCAGCTTCCAACATGAAAAAGTGACTGAGATAGTTTGCTTCTTGAACAGTCACCCAAAACTCTCATGCAGGTGTAATTCTACATACAGAAATCTACCAATGCAATCCTTCATATAAACAAACTTTTTAAAAAAGAACCACATCAACATCTCCTTAGATGCCAGAAAATTATTTTAAAAATCCAGCACCATTAATGCTAAAATCTTGGAAAGATCAGGAAAACAAGCACATACCTAAATATAGCAAAAGCAATATAAAGCAAGCCAATAAGTCAACATCAAACTAAATGGAGAGAAATTTAAATCAATTACACTGAAATCAGGGACAAGAAAAGGCTGTCTACTCTCTGTATCTCTTGAAAATAGTACTTGAATTCCTAGCTGGAGCAGTAAGACAACAAAAGAAGAAGAAAATGTTACAAATTAGAAAGGGAGTAGTCCAAGTATCACTATTTATATACAATGTGATAGTAAACATAAGTGATCACAAACATTCTACCAAGGAACTCGTTTAGCTGAAAAATACCTTCAGCAGAGTGGCTAGATACAATATCAATTCACAAAACCAGTATCCATACTTTATACAAAAGACAAACAGGCTGAGAAAGAAATGAGGGAAACAACACCTTTCACAATAGGCACAAAAATACATAAAATAACTCTAGCCAAGCAAGTGAAAAGCCTGTATGAATAAAACTTCACCTGTGAAGAAAAAAATTGAAGAAGATGTCAGAAGATGGAATGATCTCCAATGCTCATGGATTGGTATGATTAACTTAATAAAAATGGCCATCTAACCAAAAGAAATATATATTTTCAATGAAATTCCCATCAAAATATAGACACAATTCTTCTTCGAACTTGAAAGAACAATTCTCAAATTCATTTGGAAACACAAAAACACGCAAATAGCAAAAAATCAAACCTAGACAATTAAAGATCTTCTGAAGGTAGCTCCATCCCTGATCTCAGGCTGTACTATGGAGCAACACTAATAAAAACTGCATGTACCAGTTTATCAATGGAACCAAATTAAAGGCTATGAAATAAATTAACACACCTATGACCTTTGATATTTGACAAACAAACCAAAACCATACAATGGAAAACAGACATCATCTTCAACACATCATGTTCAACTAAGTGGATGTCTACATGTATAAAACTGGAAATAGATCCATATTTATCAAACTGTAAAAAACTAAAGTGAAAGTGTGTACACTCAATTTTTTAACAAACATATTTTATTACAAACTTATTAACTGAGAGTAGCTCAGTTATAAACCGACTAATATAAACAATAGGAAAAGGAGATAAAAGAATACAATAACGAAACTGTAAAGATATCAGGTCCGATGAACGATTCTCCTCACATAAACAGCAGGATTTCTTCTGCTGGCTCCTGGAGCCACCAGAACCCAGAAACTGGAGCTTGGAGCCCCAAAGCCTTCCCACAAGTGGCTCTCTCTAAGAGCATCTCGAAGTTGAATGATAAACAGCCAAAACTGTCCCAAGTCTCTAAAGGCCTCACCTTTTGTTTTGGGCTCATTTTTATACCTCCTCTCAGAATTTGTTCAAGGATGTTTTCCAGGTGGTTAATAACCAATCTCCCCCACGTGGTAGTTCAATTTCTAATGGGATAAACATCACCTGCACTCTCACAAGTCTTTTCTCATCCCCCACTTGTGATCTAAAGAAAAAATACCCTTATCTCTCCTTCACACGTGGGTTCAAGACCTCAACATAAAACCAGACACTCTAAATATGTTAGAAAAAATTGGGGAAGAGTCTTGAACTCATTGGCACAGGAGATAACTTCCTGAATAGAATGCCAATAGAATGCTGTAAGTTCAGCAATTGATAAATGGGACATCATGTAACTGACAACTTCTGTAAGACAAAGGACACTTTTAATTGAGCAAAATGACAGTATACAGATGAAGAAAAGATTTTCACAAAACCTACATATGTTCAAGGGCTAATTTCCAAAATATGTAAGTAAATCAATAAGTCGACTGCCACCAAAACAAAAAAGCTAGCTAAAAATAAGCTACCAAACTAAATAGAAAATTCTCAACAGAGGAATATTGAAAGGCTGAGGAACATTTAAACAAATCCTTAACGTACCTAGTTATCAGGAAAATTCACATAAGAACCACTCTGAGATTCAATCTTACATCTCTCAGAATGTCTAAGATAAAAATATTGAGTGATGGCACCTGCTGGAAAGGATGAGGAGAAAGATGAACACTCCTAAATTGCTGGCAGGAATGCAAACTTGTACAACCACTTTGGAAATCATTCTGGTGATTTCTCAGAAAACTGGGAATATAGCTATACATGTCCCAGCTATACATTCCTAGGCATATACCTGAAAGATGCTCCACCATACAAGTACATTTTGCTCAAGTATGTTCACAGCAGTTTTTATTTGTGATAGCCAGAATCTTGAAACAACCTACCTTTCCCTCAACTGAAGAATGGATAGAGAAACTGTTGTACATTTCAGTCAGATTTTAAAAACAAGGAAGTCTTGATATTTGCAGGCAAAAGGATGAAACTAGAAACAATCATCATGAGTGATGTAACCCAGACTCAGAAAGATACATGTGGCATGTACTCACTTATAAGTGTATATTAGCCAATTAATAGACTATAACCACACAACAATGAAGATACCTAAAGAAACTAAATGACAAGGAGGATCCTAGGAAGAATGTTTAACTCTCATTCAGAAGGACAAATAGAATAGACACATGAAGCAAGTGAAGAAAGGAAAAGTATCCTAACAGAGAGGTCCTCTGAATGATTGCAACAAACTATCTAAGCAGAAGCTGAGGCACACAACCAAATATTTTGTTGGAGCACAGAGAATCCTATAGAAGAGTTATGGAATACAGGGGCCTAGAGGGGTCAGAAACTCCAAAAGGAGTCCAATGGAACACACAAATCTGAGTGGAGAAAAGGGTGCTAAAGAAACTGATGTATCAACCAAAGACCATAATGGTGAGGACTAAGACAGTCTTCTAAGACGTAGTAAATAGGCAGCATAGTCTCCTTGTGGGTTCCATAATTTGAAGATGGGGACTTCTAGTGACATGAACTGTGGCCACACACATTGATCACTTCTCCCTGGCTTCATGGCATTGCCAGGAATAGGATACTGGTAGGCCAGGTGAGACTTCATAGCCTGAGAGCAGATGTTGGGGGACAAGTGCTGTCCTTTCTGAGGATTATGAAGGGAGGAAGGGAGAAAGGGGGGAAAGTATAAAGGAGGGGGGTACAATCCAGATGTAAAGTGAATATTTAAAAAAAAGAAAGTCTACTTTCTTTTACATCAATCAATGCCACATATTGATTCTAAGCCAGCAAGGGCCCATATGGATACACTGCCTTAAAGAAATGAGCATGGATTGGAAAACACTGTACATTTACTACACTCTTCTTCAAAATAGATCTTAAATTCTCACCAAGTTTAAAAATAAAAATTTAAAAGCATTATTATAAGGGTAAAAGTGCCCTTGTCTAAGTTACAAATTTAAGGCTACCTACACTACACTGTGTAACATGTGTCACAAGCAAAAACAACAGGTGATAGGTTGTGGTTAAGTGCATTCGTGGAGATTATGGGATGAGCCCATACATAAGAGACTGAATAAAGAAAAAAGAATTCAAAACATGCAGGCAAATACGGATCAAATTTTCCATTCAGTTTCCAGTTTCCATCTTCATTGTCATGCAAAGACCCCCTCCAGTTCAATATTTTATTTTACCTTAATAATTTCTTTTTAACATTAAACAATCTTTTATTCAGGTATCCCCAGTATTCCAGCCACTGTGGAGCCTTTTTACCTCAGAAGACACTCCACTTTCAGCTCAATACACACCAATTCAGTACTTTCTTACCAAAAAATAAACCAAGACTTCCCTATTAAGTCTTTTTCTCTTTTCGCTAAGGTTGTCAAAGTTTATGATGTCAACTTATTGGAGGACATGTTGGATATCTGAGATTTAGGAAAAGAATTCACTTGTTGAGTGAATTTTTCAGTCTTATACTGCTAATCTGTTGCTGTGATTAATCCTGACCCTAAGTAAAGTGAGGAAAAACAGTTGATTTATCTCAGCATTTATAGTCAAGGGAAGAAAAGGCAGGAATCTGTGGATTGGAAGTAAACCCTGAAAAACCTCTGTTCACTGACTTGCTCTGCTTGAATTCCCAAAGAAACCTGCCTAGGAAGACCACCATGCACAGTGGGATGGGCACTCATGCGTAAAATGCCAATGAATAAAATGCCTCACAGGTTTAAGAACAGTCTAGTGTGATGGATATAATTCATGAATTAAATTTTCCACTGTCTTTTTACTGTACTTGTGGTCGAGTTGACAATCATTAACTAAAAAATTCTGGTAAGTCTCTGTAGTGTTTGCAAACAGCACACCATCACTTCTTGGTCTTACATTTCTAGGAGTTGGGAAGCAACTCACTTTTTCAATTTGTTCCCAAACATTTATATGTTTGATACTATACAATGTACGAAGGTGTTGTACAAAGAATAAGCTTATTCATAACTGAACAAGCTAATATAAGTATATGGAAGAAGTAGGTAAAAATTCTGAAATAAGCATGTGTCTAATTTTTCTCAGATATTGCCCTTTGTGTGTAGTGACTGTGGTCCCAGATTCAGAAAATTCTGGAAAGAGGGAACAGTCAACTGCTGTTTTAAATGCAGCCCATTCCTGGAGAATGAAATTTCTAATGAAACAAATTAGTATTCATTGCTGTGCAGAAGCCTTTACAATTGTGACCATCTCCCATCCACTTTGACACACTTAAGTTTCCTAAAAACCAATGGCACAAATACTACATACAACTTTCCTAAGCAGGTGTTTGTAGAAGTACAAATATTAACAATTTCGTGAACAACAACACCAGGCAACCTTATGTTGTTATGGACACTGTGACTCATTTTCAATTGATGGAGGATCGCATTTCCTCAACATGTTTTGATAATCAAACTTCAATTTGCATGAATTTTATATATTTTCTTAATGACTAATATCTTCTAAAACTATCTATACATTAGATTCCAGTTGCAGATCTTTACAAATATTTCTTTATTCCCTTTGGATGTATATAAGTGTCCCTATATGAGTTTGTGCACACCGATTACGTAGAGGACCTCTTGAAAAACAGAACCTGGCTTCAGACATGCTGGATGGATCCTGTCATTTTGGTGTTAGGTATGAATCACAAGTCCTCTGTTTTGGTGTTAGGTATGAATCACAAGTCCTCTGTTTTATTAATATAAAGGAAAAATGTTTATTGTAAATTCTGAGAAACTAAATTTGGGATGGAAGATTTTGTGTAATATCCAGTGTCCCGTTTTCAAATATCTGATGTTATATGAATCTAAGCATGTGTGGATAAATGTTCAGAGATGATGTAGGAACTATGAGCATTCTTGTAATCAATATTTTATATATAGTAACAAATCAATATTACCCAAATGATTATTTATTTAAAGGTGACTACCACAATGGCCAAAGGATACTTTTTCATGTCTTTGCCTGTCATCCTATATAATTAAATGAAAGTTCCTAAAGGACAGTAGAGGCAATTGAGATGACTCAGACATTAAAACTCTTGCCACTAAGGCTGATGACCTGAATTCATTCTCAGGATCCACTTAGAGGGAGTAGATAACCAACTCCTAGTGGATGGCTTCTTACATATACACATTGCAAAATACATCATTCTCTCAAATAAACTAAAAGTAACGAAATGTTTTAAGTGTAAAAACAAGTAATAATAGAGGCCATTTACATTAAGGAATACCAAAAGAGTTACACAAAATTATTTTCAGGATGGTAATTAGGTTTATGTTATGGGGTAAGAGGATGCATGTAACATCTGCAGATAAAGGTGAGAGGCTACTAAAGGACAGGTAGATAGAGTTACATGCAGTTTTGAGACATCTGACACAAGTTCTGGGATTTGAACTCAGGTTTTCTGCAAAAGCAGTATATTCTTTTCAAAATTGAGTCAACTACCTAAGGCTTATAACCAAAATTAACTGATTACATCTGTCTACAATGCATTGCTCTAGCTAAAAATAATAATATACCTGGAGGCATGTCACCACTCTCTGTAATTATCCAATGATTGAGTACAGTTGCAATCACATTTATTACAGTTGTCATTTTTGGCATTCCAACTTATGAATAGAGAACTAGCGGGTAACATAAATAATTTTGCTTACCACTCTTGGAACCCTTGTGTTATCTTGCTCATTATGTTTATCAGTGTGTACTTCAGCCCTGAGTATATTCACAGGGTCTGGGTCACATAGAAGTTAAAAGTAAGAAATGAGAAAGGGGCGGAATGTCCCAAACAAAATGAAATCAAGATGAAAGGCTTTTTAGCACTCAGTGTGTATAAATTTTTCAACTTTCAATGTTCATGTTGTTGCTTCTCATTAACAAGTTCAGGAGTCCTGTTCCCTGTGGCCAGATAACCGTACAACTGAGAGTATCGTTATCTAATATTTTCACAGTTTTCAATCATTATCATTGTATTCATATTTCTTTCAACTATCACTCTCATCCTCCTACATCCCCTTTATAATTCCAATAAACCTCAGATTCATGAGCTTTCTTGTTACTTTTACAACCCAATGATTCCACTTAAGTTACTTGTATATTACTTTGTTTGGGCTGGTGAATTGAAACAAGAAACAAGGTCTTGTCACAGTAGAAGACAGAGTCTCCATCTGTCATAGAGATAACAGTGGTAAAACACTCAAAGACCTCCAGAGACAATGAATGTACAGAATTGGTGATTTTTAAAATACACTCAGGTACACTGTTGTTAATGAATTTATCTTCTATGAATCCAAGAGTCTAAGTCATTTCAATATAGCACCAAGAACGATATAAGAATCCTGTACTTACAGACATTATGAATGATATCATCAACAAAATTCATAAAATATTGCTTTATCTTTCCTTTAAAAATGTGAGAATTATAAAAGAAAAATAGGGATCTGCAACAATGTCCTTCAATTACATAATCAATATTAAAATATGCTCAAATATGAGGCATGAGAGTTCGTGTGAAAGCCATACCCCACTCTCCACTCAACTGTGGAGAATGTTCTGTCCATTGTCTAGGTCTGAGTAGGGGTTTAAAGTTTACAGCCTGTATTGTCCTTGGCTAGTGCCTTAGTCTGAGCGGGATCCCTAGGCCCAAATCTGCCTATCATAATGTTCTAATTGTAGGTTTCTAGGACCCTCTGGATCCTTCTCCTTTGCCATTCTCCCATGCTTCTCTCATCTAGAGTCCCAATAGGATGTCCTCCCCTCTGTCCCAGTTTCCTGGTAAGTGAAGGCTTTCGTGGGACATGCCCCTTGGGCTAGTATGCAGATATAAGTGAGTATATACCATTTGAGTCTTTCTGCTTCTGGGTCCCCTGGAGGGGGAGACCTGGTGGCACTCAGAGGAAGGATAGCAGATTACCAAGAAGAGACTTGATACCATATGAGCATATACAGGGGGAGGAAATCCCCCTCAGTCACAATCATAGGGGAGGGGAATAAGGGGAAAATGGGAGGGAGGGAAGAATGGGAGGATACAAGGGATGGGATAACCATTGAGATGTAACAAGAATAAATTAATAAAAAATTTACATATTAAAATATGCATATTGCAATGATTCTCTAATGTCCTATCAATAAGATTCTGAAGCAGCACTAATAAAACTTCCCTTTCTCCATCAGATGTGGATCCATGTGTGATGTGTCCAGAGGAACAGTATGCCAACTCAGAGCAGAACCACTGTATAGACAAATCTGTGATCTTTCTGAGCCATGAAGATCCATTAGGTATGGCTCTTTCCTTAATAGCTTTGTGCTTCACTGCATTCACTGCTGTGGTTCCTGGGGTCTTCGTGAAGCACCATGACACTCCTATTGTAAAGGTAAATAACAAAACCCTCAGCTACTTCTTACTTACATCACTCATGTTCTGTTTCCTCTGCTCCTTGCTCTTCCTTGGGCGTCCAAACACAGCCACCTGCATCCTGCAGCAGATCACATTTGAAGTTGTATTCACCGTGGCTGTTTCCACAGTTCTGTCCAAAACAATCACTGTAGTTCTGGCTTTCAAACTCACAGCACCCCGAAGAAGGATGAAGTATATCCTAATATCAGGGGTACCTAACTACATCATTCCCATCTGCTCCCTATTCCAAGGAATCCTGTATGCAATTTGGCTAGGATCTTCTCCTCCATTTGTGGATATTGATGCACACTCTGAGCATGGCCACATCATCATTGTGTGCAACAAGGGCTCAGTGACTGCATTCTACTGTGTCCTGGGATACTTGGCCTGCCTGGCCATGGGAAGCTTCACTGTGGCTTTCCTGGCAAGAAAACTGCCTGACACCTTCAATGAAGCCAAGTACCTGACATTCAGCATGCTGGTGTTCTGCAGTGTCTGGGTCAGCTTCATCCCTGTATATCATAGCACCAAGGGCATGGTCATGGTTGCTGTGGCTTCTCCATCTTGGCTTCCACTGCCGGAATGCGTGGATGGATCTTTGTTCCTAAGTTATACATAATTTTGTTAAGACCAGAAAGAAATTCTATCCAAAAGATCAGGAAGAAATCCTAGTCCTAAACTCATATTATATGAACTACAACTTACAAATAATGGGTCTACACAGCCACCATATATAAGGTTGCAGTACAGTATCTATTTGTTTTTAGAATGACTCTCACACTTTTCTCTAATGGTGATGCTAGTCAGTATCATATCTACTAATGTTATCTACCTTTTCCATATAATCATGTGCTAAACCTTTCTTTTCATGGACTTATCTTTTTGGCATGTGTACAGTGTGGAAATGTTCTTTTATGCTCTGACATAAAAAATGTTCACAATAAACTCAAAGAATTCTTTAACACTTGGATAAATTAACTACTTTTCTGAAAGTTCAATAGTGAAAATAAATTATAAGGATATTTTAGATAGTGAACTGTTGTTTACAGATGAAGTTGAAACAATGACCCTATTAGTATTAGATGAGTTAAAGGAATATAGCCTAGAAAAGAAAGTAATGTCTTAATTAACCAATAAAAGTTAGAAAAGATGGATTGATGGCTTACTAGTTAATAGTGTGCCTTACTGTTGTAGAAGACCTGATTCAATATCCAGTCCAGTCTTGAGAAAATGACTTCCTTAACCACCTGTAACAATAGCTCCAAAAAGCCCAAACTGATGCCCTCATTTGAGGTGTAAGGTTACATGAACTCATATGTGCACACAATAATATACAAACTCACACACACACACACACACACACACACACACACACACACACATACATACACATGTGCACTACTGAAATTACATCATTTCTTAAAGGCAGAAAAATATTACAAAATATCTTTACTATAATTTTTTTCATATTTTAAATTTTTATTATGTTTCTTTTTAAATAGATATTTATATTGTTACAGATAAACAATATAAAGTACATACGAGTAGAACCATAGAACAACCAGGAATTATATAATGTTATATTCATAGTGTTTTGGCTATTTGTGTTTGGCAATCTTGAATTTTTCTTCTATCTGAGTGCATCTAAATTCTGAATGTAAGTCATTATCTATCATATCTCATCTCTATCAACTTAAAGCATCTATCTAGACTTAAAAACATCTTCACCCCTAAACAACTAAGATTAATGGTAAGACTAAACTGTCTTGTCTTCAACTGCATCAGAGACTTGAGGAGGAATAAAACTTAGCTACCTGAATAAACGTGAAGTGCAGGTTAGCAACTTCCAAAATGAAAAAATGACAGAGAGAGTTTGCTGCCTGAACAGTCACCCAAAATTCTCTATAATGTTGGAGTATCATCTTCAGTCTTCTATGCCTATATACCTGACAGACATATTTGTGAGCCAGGTCTACTGAGGACTGTCTTTTTTAAATTTTACTAATTTATTCAGATTACAACTCAATTGTTATTCCATCACTTGTATCCTCCCATTCCTCCCTCCCTCCCACTTTCACCCTATTCCCCTCCCCTAGGTCTAGGACCAAGGGGGACCTCTCACACACACACACACTATGTGGCCATAAGCTATCAAGTCTCATCTTAGTAGCCTGCTTATTCTTTCTTTGAATGCCACCAGGCCTCCCCACCAAGGAGAAGTGGTCAAATATGGAGCATCAGAATTCATGTCAAAGTCAGTCCCCACTCTCCACATAACTGTGAGAATGTCCTGTCCATTGGGTAGATCAGAGTAGGAGTTCAATGTCAATACAATAGTAAACATTGAACCGCAACTCTGATATACCCAATGGACTGTCTTAACTGTATTAGGATATTTTGCTGTTGACTCTGCCTGCATCAAAGCTTGCCCATTTTTACACATAATTCTGTTTGTGGAAAAAAACCAAGATTCAAAGTTTTGCCAGTAAATATTTGACATGTACTTTTATAATCAACATGATCCTTTCTTATTTGTAACTTTGTTTCTCTCCTTATTATGAGTTGCCTTCAGATCGTTTTGTTTGTTTTACACAGGACTTACTTTTGTATCCCTGGGTATTGTGGTACAAGATCCCTTAAAACAGCTTTGAAATCCATAGATCTGCCTGTCTTTGTCTCTTAATTTCTCTGATTAGAAGAACATAACCCATGTTTAAATCTATGAGTTTTTTAATTTATTTCTTCTCCTTACATTACAATAGGAGACTCCTCCTCTCCTAAAATTCCCATACCCCCTCTGTCTCTCCCTATCCCTCCTCTTGTAACCCACAGAAAAGTGAAGCACACACACAACAACCCACTTCCCCACATCTAGTTGCCTCAGGACTGAGCAGACACACAGATGTAGAAACACACAAAACACATACACAAGCACTCACGTGCATTCACTGACAAGTACACACAAGATATAGAAAAATAAGTACAACCACATAGAATAACACTGACACATAGATAAATTCATTTTTACATCCAAAGACACATGAAGAGGCAGATAGAAAAACAGCCACACACAAATAGATACACATGCATAGCAACAGAAATATACATACATGCAAGCAAATACACAGAAACCCAACATACTCACACATGAACACACACACACACAAACACCGATAGAAAAAAGGCACTGATACACACACAAATATATGCTACTTCCACCAATAAAAGGAAATATAGGCAGATGGACATGAAAACACATATACATAGAAACATAATTATACAAACAGGTGCAGATCAACACATGCACATTCAGATATGTGATAAGTATAAATTCATACAACTTAACATACATGTTTGTGCTGAACTGAATCCCAGCACTGTTTTCAATGTAATTACTCTCAGAAACACAGGTGAGGACCCTAGTGCCTACAGTGAGGGCAGAATCAGTAGAGAACGCTTGTTATCACCTATAATTATTTCCATATATTTGACAGGTAATGAGCAAGGAATCCTCTTCTCATAAAGGAGAGAATTCACTAGGAAGCAGCGATTATGTTTCTGTAGTAGAAGAAGTGTGATGCTATTCAGGTTCTCCGTATCAAAAGAAATAATCTTCACTGACAATTTTGCCTTCCACTCCACTGACCTTACATTCTGCATTTTTACCCTCATCTAGATTTCATTCCTCATCTGGAAAAATGTACATAAATCTTTCTAATTTGAAAAGTTGTCCTATTCCACTCATATTTGGCCTGTGAGAGACTCTTAAAAAGAATGACATTGATGAGACCAATTATCATCCTTTGTACAAGTAGCAGCAGGTTTGTTCGCATAGTCCATTGGCTTATCATCTACCTGTAGGAAAAATCATTTTATGGAGGGCATGAGCCACAGCACACACAGCATTGTATATGTCATAACTGCCACCACTAAAGTTCACGGCAAAAGTCTGTTCCATTAAACTTTCCAGTGAGACATTGGATGAGCGATTTTTCAGTGTTTTTAATTTAGATGACAAGACTTCACAGTTAAAGTACATCCACTACAGGCTTGCCAGTTATTTGTCTGAGTATTTGAAAGGGTTCAATGACTGTACAAATTTTTTAAAACCTAAAATATCAGCATGGTAGTGTGCAAAAGCAAAAGTCCCATGGAATGAGTCAAGTATGGATTCCCTCTTATTTGGAGTGACATCCCACTGTGAGGTGGTGATCCATATTCTCTCTATACCTATAGATTCCCACATTCTTAAGCTCAAAGATAGAGTGCTGTCTGTGTCACCATAAATTTGTGGGTGATGTCACGATTTGGTGGTAATAAACCTCAGCTCTTGACATGTACAACTGCATGTTGACTGGGATCATGATCACAAAGGCAAAGCGGACTGTATCTCTCTTCTCAAATGCCAGAGAAATTCAATGCCCAGATCATTTTCTCAGATGACTGGCCGATCCAGTTCCAGGTAAAGTAAAGTATAAAGGAGACCATGGCCAGGGCAAGTGATATGTCCTTGGGGGCTATATTTGAATCAGATATGGAAATTGTTTCATGATCATCCAGGACTGGATGGAAAGGTCCATAGGTGAGGTGGAGGACCAATGGCACGGGAAGCAGCATGACGCAGCATGAATTTCTAAGAACGTGTATTTCTAAAACCTTCTCTAGAGCAAAAAAAGCTCTGGAGAAATTCATTAGCTGTTATTTTTTTCTCTCATATATATTTCAAGTGCCAAAGCCCTATTATGTCTCTGAATAGGAAGGTACCCTTAAACAAGCAGCTTGACATATTCGTGATACCGGCCTCCTATTTAAACACTTCTTAGCGTCCATAAATTGCTACAAATGAAACATGATTTCGGAAATTCTTCCCTGACAAAATCTCACCTCCTGAGAATATAAGATGTTGGCATATGTCCAATATGCTTCAGATGTTTCCCAGTTCAGCCCTGTAAGCAACAAATTACACTCGGAGTTTATGCTGCAGTGGTAATTAGGTAAAATATCAAACAACTCATTATCTAATACAGCACGCATCCATTTGTATATTTCTGACAGAATCATACAACCATTTGCTAGATCGTTAAATATTAGAGAAATATTTGGCAAAAAGATGAGGGTTCCTGTAGATTTCATCCATGGAAAAGGCCAATGTAAGAGCAAACTGTTGGCTTTTTCTTTGGTTTGCTATAAAAAAAAGATGCATAGAGATCTACAAATAATCATTTTTAGTCAATAATAGGCATATTCTGTACTAGATAGTACTGCATTTTACCCCCAATTATTAAAACAAATGTCCCGTGTTGTAAGATTGTACTGACGTCAGAAGCTGGAAACATGTAAATGCTTTGAACAGTTTAGAGAATGTTTCTCCCATATATAAGATGTGTTATTGCCGGGCATGGTGGCGCACGCCTTTAATTCCAGCACTCGGGAGGCAGAGGCAGGCGGATCGCTGTGAGTTCAAGGCCAGCCTGGTCTACAAAGTGAGTCCAGGACAGCCATGGCTAACACAGAGAGACCCTGTCTCAAAAAAAAAAAGATGTGTTATTGACATCTTCAACAGAACACATCTGCATCTATGGTTCATGACTGCTTTCTCAGGAGATAAAGATAAGACCATACGCTTGATAAAAGAGTATTTCTGGACAAATCTCCAATTTAAAATTATTGAGCAATATGAAAAATATATGTGTTGTGTGAGCCATCTGGTGAATAGTATATTTTCAGAAAATTAACATAACTGGCTAAGGCAGTAAAAGAATGATTTATAAGCGTACACTGTTCTTTCTATGCGTGACGTTTGGCTTCTGTACTTACAATTTCTTATTATTAGTGGGCAATAGAGTTAACATATCCCCTCATATCCATGCTCATCTTCTTTGTCTTTTCTTCGGGTTCATCTATTACAGTCTAAGACTTTTTGTCTAAAGATTTCTACTTTTAAAAATTCACACGTACTCTGGTGCCTCATATTTGACCATGTCCACTGGAGGAGGAGACCTGGTGGCACTCAGAGGAAAGACAGCAGGCTACCAAGAAGAGACTTAATAGCCTATGAGCATATACAGGGGGAGGTAATCCCCCTCAGGAACAGTCATACGAGAGGGGAAAAAGGAGAAAATGGGAGGGAGGGAAGAATGGGAGGATACAAGGGATGGGATAGCCATTGAGATGTAACAAGAATAAATTAATAGAGATCCAAGATGGCGGTGAGCAGTGTGGACTGTGTTTGAAAGCTCCAGTGAACAATTCAGGGAATTGCACAGATTTCTGAGCCAGGAACACCAAGGTCCCCGCACCACGGCAGCAGAAGTGCTCATGGTTCGGAGGGACCAGGGTGCGGAGGACCTGCTTACACCTGCACACGGGAGGAGCAAGGACTTTCTCGGATCAGAGCAGCAGCGGCAGAGACAGCAGTGCCACCAGCGCCACCAGCGCCACCAGCGGTGGTGGCTGAGGTTTGCAGCTCAGAGCCTTCCAGTGGAGGCAATTGGTGTAGTGGACAGTGGGAGTTGCTGCGGGAGAGGGGACTCTGAACAGGATTTGGGTCACGTGGTGCCTTGAGACCCAAACTGAACTCAGCACACAGTTCAGCCCCAGAGTCCTGGGTTTGCTCAGTGAGCTGTGCCATGGAGAAGCTGGCTCACCTCAGCAAGCAATTCTGCCCGAGGCACAGCTCCCCTGCTATGACACAGGCTGGGCTGAGTGATGAGTTCCACCCTAGGCTCCAGCTCAGCGCAACTGCAGTTTTCCTGCTGTGACGTAAGCTGGGCAGAGCGCTCACTTCCACCCTAGGTGCTTGCTCAGCACAGTTGCAGTTTCCCTGCTGTGACACAAGCTGGGCGGAGGGCTCAGTTCCACCCTAGGTGCTTGCTCAGCACAGTCACAGTTCTGCTGCTGTGGCAGACGGTTCAGGCCCTGAGAAACTAGCTGAGATCGACGCGTGGTTCGGGCCCAGTATCCCTGGCTGGACATGGCAGGGAACCCAAAAGGCTGTGGATACCTTGGCCTGATTCAACGCTCATTCAGAGACCGAGAACGATTGCAGGACCCACAGCAAAGGGGAGCTGAGGATCACTGGCTGTGAGAGCCCAAAACGACAGGGCTAACCTCCTGACATCCACACCAGTGAAGTATCAGGGCTTCCAGCCTACGGAAATCATGAGAAAACGAGTGAATCTATCATCAGACTCCCTCCACCCAACTCTGAAAGTTACCCAACAAAAACAGAGACGGCAAGATGTCTAAAGGACAGCGTAAAAGCTTACACAAAAAACCCAAAAACAATATGGCGTCTCCAGTTCCCAGCTATCCCAAAGAAAACAACCCAGAAAACTCAAATACAACAGAAACACAAGAAAATGACCTCAAATCCTTGGTAATGAGGATAATAACGGAGGAAACAAATAAAATTTGAAATCAGATGCAGGAAGACACAGCCAAGCAGGTGCGAGACATAAAAGAAGCACATAGAGTGGAACTGGAAAATTTTCAAGAAAATGTAAACAACCAGATGAAAGAAATAAAAAAATCTGTTCAAGATATGAAGATGAAAATGGATTCAATGATAAACACACAGACAGAAGAAAAACGAGAACATGAGGCCTCAGAGAAGAAGGCGAATGACACAGTGCTGAGCTTTTCTAACAGAATCCAAGAGATGGAAGAACGAATCTCAAATCTAGAAGATACAATCACAGATCTTGAAGCAACCATTAGGGAAATTGCCAAATCTGGAAAACTCCTGACACAAAACATCCAAGAGATTAAGGACATCATGAAAAGAAGAAATCTGAGGATAATAGGCATTGAAGAAAGAGAAGATATCAGACTCCAAGGCCCAGAAACTCTTCTCAACAAAATCATAGAAGAAAATTTCCCCAATCTAAAGAAAGAGATGCCTATAAACATACAAGAGGCATACAGAACACCAAATAGAATTGACCAGAAAAAAAAACTGCCCATCACATAATAATCAAAACACAAAACATACAGAACAAAGAAAAAATATTAAAAGCTGCAAGGGAAAAGGGCCAAATAACATTTAATGACAAACCTATCAGAATTACACCCGACTTCTCAGCAGAGACCATCAAAGCCAGAAGGGCCGGGATAGAGATCCTGCAAGCCTAAGAGACCACAAATGCCAGGCCAGACTACTTTACCCAGCAAAACTATCAATAACTATTGATGGAGAAAACAAAATATTCCATGACAAAACCAAATTTAAACAGTACCTATCCACAAATCCAGCTTTACAGAAGGTACTAGAAGGAAAACTCCATCCCAAAGGGTCAAGCTACAATCAAAACTACTCAGGAAATAGATAACTATACCATGGCAAAAACACAACTACACAAACGCTCGACTGAAACCAACATCAAAATTAAGACTCTTAATAGTAACTGGTCATTAATATCTCTCAACATCAATGGTCTCAATTCTCCAATAAAAAGACACAGACTAACTGAATGGGCGAATAAACAGGATCCAACATTCTTCTGCATTCAAGAAACACATCTCATCCATAATGATAGGCATTACCTCAGCATAAAAGGTTGGAAAAATATTCCAAGCAAATGGTCACAAGAAGCAAGCAAGTACAGCCATTTTAATATCGAACAAAATAGACTTTCAACCAAGATTAATCAAAAGGGATGAGGATGGACACTTCATACTCATCAAAGGTAAAGTCAACCAAGAGGACATCACAATTCTGAACATCTATGCTCCCAATACAAGGGCACCCACATTTGTAAAAAATCTGCTAAAAAGGCTTAAACCACACATCGATCCCCACACAATAATAATGGGAGACTTCAACACCCCATTCTCACTGAAGGACAAGTCATTGAAACAGAAACTAAGCCAAGAAATAACATCATTAATCAATGCCATGGGTCAAATGGATCTAATAGATATCTATAGAACATTTCAGCAAAACAAGAAAGAATATACCTTCTTCTCTGCACCCCATGGAACCTTCTCCAAAATTGATCACATCGTAGTTCACAAAGAAAGCCTCAACAGATACAAGAGGATTGAAATAATACCTTGTATCCTATCAGATCATCATGGGCTTAGGCTGCAATTCAACAACAACAGAATTAACAAAAAGCCTACACGTATGTGGAAATTAAACAACTCTATGCTAAATGACACCTGGGTCAGGGAAGAAAGAAAGAAAGAAATCAAGGAGTTTATAAAATTCAATGAAAATGAAGGAACAACATACCCACATTTTTGGGATACATTGAAAGCAGTGCTAAGAGGAAAATTCATAGCACTAAGTGCCTTTAAAAAGAAATTGGAAGCATTGCACATAAACACCTTAACGACACAACTGGAAGCCCTAGAAAAAAAGAAGCAGAAACACCCAAAAGGAGTAGACGTCTGGAAATAATCAAACTCAGGGGGGAAATTAACAAATTAGAAACTAAGAAAACAGTCCAAAGAATCAACAAAACCAAGAGCTGGTTCTTTGAGAAAGTCAACAAGATAGACAGACCATTAGCCAAACTAACTAAAAGGCAGAGAGACAGTATTGAAATCAACAAAATCAAAAATGAAAAGGGAGACATAACAACAGACACTGAAGAAATACAAAGAATCATAAGATCCTACTTTGAAGGCATATATGCCACAAAATTTAAAAATCTAAGGGAAATGGACAATTTTCTTGATCAATTTCACTTGCCAAAGTTGAGTGAAGAACAGATAAACAAGCTAAATAGTCCCATTTCCCCTACAGAAATTGAAGTAATCATTGATAGTCTCCCAACCAAAAAAAGCCCAGGGCCGGATAGTTTCAGTGCAAAATTCTACCAGACCTTCAAGGGCAAGCTAATACCGATACTCTTCAAGCTACTCCAAAAGATAGAAAGGGATGGAACATTACCAAATTCATTTTATGAGGCCATAGTCTCATTGATACCTAAACCTCACAAAGACTCAACAAAGAAAGAGAATTTCAGACCAATTTCTCTGATGAACATCGATGCAAAAATAATAAATAAAATACATGCAAGACGAAAACAAAAGCACATCAAAGATATCATTCATCATGACCAAGTAGGCTTCATTCCAGGCATGCAGGGAGGGTTTAATATATGGAAATCCATCAATGTAATCCACCACATAAACAAACTGAAAATAAAAAACCACATGATCTTCTCTTTAAATGCAGAGAAAGCATTTGATAAAATCCAACACCCATTCATGTTTAAAGTTTTAGAGAGATCGGGAATACAAGGCACTTTCCTCAACATAATAAAGGCTATATATAGGAAACCAATAGCCAAAATCAAAGTAAATGGTGAGATACTCAAGGAAATTCCTCTAAAATCAGGAACAAGGCAAGGCTGCCCACTCTCTCCATATCTCTTCAATATAGTACTCGAAGTTCTAGCCAGAGCAATAAGACAACAAAAGGAGATCAAGGGTGTTCAAATGGGAAAGGAAGAAGTAAAATTATCCTTAATGCAGATGATACGATAGTCTACATAAGTGACCCTCAAAATTTCACCAGAGAACTCCTACAGCTGATAAACACCTTCAGCAAATTGGCTGGATACAAAATTAACTCAAAAAAGTCTGTAGCCTTCCTATACACATTGACAAGCTTGCAGAGGAAGAAATTAGGAAAACTACACCCTTCACATTAGCCACAAGCAATATAAAGTACTTAGGAGTTACTCTAACTAAGCAAGTGAAGGACTTGTTTGAAAAAAAATTCAAAACTTAAAGAAAGTGATTGAAGAAGATATGAGAAGATGGAAGGATCTTCCTTGCTCATGGATAGGGAGAATTAACATAATGAAAATGGCCATCCTACCAAAAGCAATCTACAGATTCAATGCAATCCCTATCAAAATACCTACACAATTTTTTAAAGACATTGAAAGTTCAATTCTGAACTTCATATGGAAAAACAAAAAACCCAGAATAGCTAAAACAATCTTGTACAATAAAAGGTGCTCCGGAGGAGTCTCCATACCTGATCTCAAACTGTAATATAAAACAATAGTAATTAAAACAGCATGGTACTGGCACAGCAACAGGCTGGTTGATCAGTGGAATCAAATCGAAGACCCAAATATGAATCCACATACATATGGTCACTTGATTTTCGACAAAGAAGCCAAATCCATTTGATGGAAAAGGGATAGCATCTTCAACAAATGGTGCTGGTCTAACTGGATGTCTATGTGTAAAAAAATGCAACTGGACCCATATTTGTCACCTTGTACAAAACTCAAATCCAAGTGGATTAAAGACCTCAACATAAAACCAGAGACACTAAGTCACTTAGAAGAAAAAGTGGGGAAGAGCTGGAACATATTGGCACAGGAGACAATTTCCTGAACAGAACACCAACAGCCCAGACATTAATGTCAACAATTAATAAATGGGACCTCATGAGGCTGAGAAGCTTCTGTAAGGCAGGAGACACTGTCAAGAGAACAAAGCGACAGCCTACAAACTGGGAAAAGATCTTCACCAACCCTACCTCTGACAAAGGTCTAATATCCAAAATATATAAAGAACTCAAAAAATTAAACACCACCAAACCAAGTAACCCAATTGAGAAATGGGGCTTGGAACTGAACAGAGAATTTTCAACAGAGGAATATCAAATGGCTGAGAAACACTTAAAGTAATGCTCAACCTCCTTAATCATCAGGGAAATGCAAACCAAAACAACTCTGAGATTCCATCTTACACCCATCAGAATGGCTAAGATCAAAAATTCAAGCGACACCACATGCTGGCGAGGATGTGGGGAGAGAGGAACACTCCTTCAGTGCTGGTGGGAATGCAAACTAGTACAACCACTTTGGAAATCTATCTGGTGCTATCTCAGAAAAATGGAAATAGGGCTTCCTCAAGACCCAGCTATTCCACTCCTTGGAATATACCCAGAGGATGCTCCAGCACACAACAAGAAAATTTGCTCAACCATGTTCATAGCAGCCTTATTGATAATAGCCATAACATGGAAACAGCCTAAGTGTCCCTCAATAGAAGAATGGATAAAGAAACTGTGGTACATATACACTATGGAATACTACTCAGCTATTAAAAACAAGGAATTCCCGAACTTTGTGGATAAATGGATTGAGCTAGAAATGGATCGTAATGAGTGAGTTAACCCAGAAGCAGAAAGACTCAAATGGTGTATACTCACTTATATCTGCATATTAGTCCAAGGGGCATGTCCCACGAAAGCCTTCACTTACCAGGAAACTGGGACAGACGGGAGGACATTCTAGTGGGACTCTAGATGAGAGAATCATGGGAGAATGGCAAAGTAGAAGGATCCAGAGGGTCCTAGAAGCCTACAAGTAGAACATTATGATAGGCAGATTTGGGCACAGGGGTCCCAATCAAACTAAGGCACCAGCCAAGGACAATACAGGCGGTAAACCTTAAACCCCTACCCAGATCTAGACAATGGACAGAACACTCTCCACAGTAGAGTGGAAAGTGGGATATTACTTTCTCACATACTCTGGTGCCTCACCTTTGACTATGTCCCCTGGAGGGGTAGACCTGGTGGCACTTAGAGTAAGGACAGCAGGTTACCAAGAAGAGACTTGATACCCTATGAACATATACAGGGGGAGGTAATCCCCCTCAGGAACAGTCATAGGGGAGGGGAATAAGGGGAAAATGGGAGGGAGGGAAGAATGGGAGGATACAAGGGATGGGATAACCATTGAGATGTAACAAGAATAAATTAATAAAGGAGAAAAATGTAAAAAAAAAGAATAAATTAATAAAATAAAATAAATTTTAAAAAGAAAGAAATGCCCAACCTCCTTATTCATCAGGGAAATGCAAATCAAAACAACTCTGTGATTCCATCTTACACCCATCAGAATGGCTAAGATCAAGCGACACCACATGCTGCTGAGGATGTGGGGAGAGAGGAACACTCCTTCATTGCTGGTGGGAATGCAAACTAGTACAACCACTTTGGAAATCTATTTGGTGCTATCTCAGAAAAATGGAAATAGCGCTTCCTCAAGACCCAGCTATTCCACTCCTTGGAATATACCCAGAAGATGCTCCAGGTCACAACAAGAAAATTTGCTCAACCATGTTCATACCAGCCTTATTTATAATAGCCAGAACATGGAAACAGCCTAAGTGTCCCTCAGTAGAAGAATGGATAAAGAAACTGTGGTACATATACACTATGGAATACTACTCAGCTATTAAAAACAAGGAACTCCCGAAATTTGTGGATAAATGGGTTGAGCTAGAAATGATCATAATGAGTGAGTTAACCCAGAAGCAGAAAGACTCAAATGGTATATACTCATTTATATCTGCATATTAGCCCAAGGGGCATGTCCCACGAAAGCCTTCATTTACCAGGAAACTGGGACAGAGGGGAGGACATCCTATTGGGACTCTAGATGAGAGAAGCATGGGAGAATAGCAAAGTTGAAGGATACAGAAGGTCCTAGAAGCCTACAAGTAGAACATTATGATAGGCAGATTTGGGTCCAGGGGTCCCACTCAAACTAAAGCACCAGCCAAGGACAATACAGACAGTATACTTTAAACTCCTACCCAGATCTAGCCAATGGGCAGAACATTCTCCACAGTTGAGTGGAGAGTGGGATATGACTTTCTCATGTACTCTGGTGCCTCACATTTGACCATGTTCCCTGGAGTGGGAGACCTGGTGGCACTCAGAGGAAGGACAGCAGGTTACCAAGAAGAGACTTGATACCCTTTGAGCATATACAGGGGGAAGGTAATCCCCCTCAGTCACAGTCATAGGGGAGGGGAATAAGGGGAAAATGGGAGGGAGGGAAGAATGGGAGGATACAAGGGATGGGATGATCATTGAGATGTAACAAGAATAAATTAATAAAAAAATAAATAAGAAAAGAGAAAAAAAGACTTGGTCATACGTAAAACCCAGTGATTGTGGAAGTATACAAGTGAATCTTCGAGCAACAGGAACATATAGAAAGTTCCTAGTGGACAGATCTGCTACTTCCATTCTGAACACAGCTTCAGAAAGCTTAGAGAGACCACATGCAAGGACTTTGAAAGAGTGTGTATCTAGAGGAATGGCCTCAAGTTCTATGTGTATCACCAACATCACTGGTCCCAAAATATATACCAGGAGCTACACACTGATGAAAGGTCTATCAGCAGAGTCTATGGCAATTTACTTGCATGTACATAGGATATAACTAATTGAACTGTATGGTATTTCTTTTAGTAATACACCACTGGCTGTTGTGCAATGGAAACTGTGAATAGGAGGGTTATCATTAGTGGATCAAGGTCCAGTCCTTTCTTTTGGATCAGCATCCAGCCTTTAAGTGGGAGGCTAAGTGGAAGAAAAACAGATTACTTTCTGACTGAAGTAAAAGCAGAAATAGAGCAATGGGTCTATAAAAGACTTAAAGTTCTTTCCTTGGTGTGCATGCTGTGAGAACAGAACCAAAGACCCAGAGCGTTGTGTCAATCTATATCCTAAGATACCTCATGAAATATTTGGGATGATATTTTCATGGCAAATATAAAAGCATTTCCTATGTATTTGTTCCAATCCTCTTAGTGCATGTGCCTCCACACAGATTGAATGGAGAATGGACAACTTAAAACCAAGTTTCTTTCTTTATCTTCATTCTGATTCAGCCTCCAAAAGCACCCAGAATGAAGGAAACTGATCCTGAGAAGCAGAATATTCAGAAGCAAGAAGAGCAAAGTCAGTGTGAACATATTGGTCTGCCTTATGCCTGGGCAATGCAGAATGTGAAGTGCCATGCAGATCAGCACATCAGATGGGCACTTATGTATTTTCACCTCTTTTTTTCTCACCAAAAAATGAGCTGCTTAAATATTCATGATCCCTGCTTCTGACCCCTGGAGGAATTCTGAAAGCTCTCTATCCTGGGGCTTGGCAACTTTCCCCATATTCCTACCTACACTGTGTTTCCATCCCCCAAAATAGTTTAATTCTCTATGTTCCGTTATCACCTTTAATCCTTTAAATAATTTCGCTATATCAAAAGGCCCTTAGCCCTATGCCTTTTACTTAACTCTTGACCTTTATAAATGTATTCCAAGTAAAGCACACACAACACAAGATTTAAACATAATGTCTACAAAGCAGAGTAAATCAGCAAACTTTGACTTAAGTTGTGGGTTAAAATATGCAAAATTATTGCCTCTCAACCATTCATTTATCTACAAACTTTATTGTTTCGTTTTGTTTAAAAAATAATATCCCACGGAATAAATGTACCACATTATCGTTATCCACTAAGAACCTGATGGACACCTTGGCTGTCCCAATTGTACTTCTATTGTGAATACAGCAGCAATGATCATAGATTGACCTCTATAATAGGAGTTGATTGTTCAGTTCATATCCTTGCCATGTATGTACAGAATAGAATCTTTACATGTGAAATTCTATACAAAACAGCACAGTCTATTATACTTCTAATAAGACTCCCAGGGTGTCTGAGTAAATAAGTCATGATATAACTTAAAACAAATGGCATTAAAACAAAACAAGGACACATATAGAAAACATGGGAGTCATCTGTTTGATTTGTCAGCTTAAAATGTCCTTGTCCACACATGGGAAAAATATGAGACTACAGATCACACGTTGATGCTCTTTGTGGAAGTACTTAAATTCAGAATTATTTTTGCAAGAATAAAATCTTATGCCCTGGTGGACCTACCTAACAAATCCCTTGATCTCCCCCTGGAGTGCAGCTCTACATATCTTATGAGAACAGGAATTTATAACTAAATTTCTCCCAAAGGAAATTTGGAGAAAAAAAAACTCTAACTTTTGCTTGGCTACTCATTAAGATCTGTCAATCACTTGGGCTTCATCATTAATTGCCAGAAAGTGAACACAACATGGTTATTTGCTCTGTGAATAAATGTGTTTCCTTTCATTAGAGGTATTCCAACATCCCCATACAGACATAATTAATAATACCACAGATGACATAGTAATGACCTCTCTGTGGGATGTCTGGTCCAGGCACTACTGTCCCTTTATGAGCCCTGATATCTGGCCTCACTCAGTGATCTGCACAGCACTTCATGGACTATATGTGACAGGTAGGCATTTTTTTAAAATCTGTCTTAGGAAATAGATGCCCAGAGAATGTCATCAAAGGGAGGGGAAATCAGAGCTTCGTTTCTACAGTAACTGTTCAGGAGCTGGCCTTGACCCATGTGAGCAATCCCATCCTTGCTGGGACTGGGCAAGTGAGATCTCTGCGACTTGAGGTTTCTGCTTGAAGTTCTCTTCTCTTTTCTTCAGTCCACAGTATCTTCTGAAGACATCGTTAACCGTTAGAATGATTTGGGTTTTGTCTCCACAGTTTACCTAATTATGTCAAAGATCTCACCAGTCTAAAGAAATATCCGTTCAAAGACTCAAGATTCACCTGAAAATGACCTCTACTGTGACATCTACATAAGAGATACCAGGTTTTTAAACACTTAGATGCACCTTATACTTCCTATGGAAAACAAAACAAACCAAGTAAGTTGCAGACAAAATGTGAGACTTCAAAAGTCTTAGTTTCACATGAACTTTGTGTGCAAAGACTTTAATGGTGACGGTTTTAATATTTTTTTATTGTAGGCGATGAAAGATGGAGACGAATAAGTTATGTGTCAAGCTGTTTATTCCTTAGAAAGAATAAAGGTCAGAAATTTGTGAATCGATGATATGCCCCATATAAATGGTATACATGTAAATCAAGGTTCTTCTGTGTGAACAGAATCCTAGTGACATTTTCAGAAATATTTCGTATTATATATATACAATGGATATATACAATCCATATATATATAATGGATTATTTTTGAGGGACATACTTCAGTCACATTCTCTTATGAAGTATGTATTTTTAAATTGTATTATATGTTAAAAGATGTATCTGTTTTTATTTTATGTATATTGATGTTTTGCTTGCGTGTATGACTGGTAAGGTGCCAGATCCCCTGGAACTGGAGTTGCAGACAGTTGTGAGCTGTCATATGGATGCTGGAAATTGAACCCAGGTCATCTAGAATTTCAGCCAGTGATGTGAACCACTGAGCCATCTAACCAGCTTGAGAGATAGATAGATAGATAGATAGATAGATAGATAGATAGATAGATAGATAAATACATAGATACATAGATACATAGATACATAGATATAGATAGATAGATAGATAGATAGATAGATAGATAGATAGATAGATAGATAGATAGGTGTGAGGATGTGGGTGTGAGTGTGTATATATATGAATGTATGTACGTATTTAAAGACTTTCTTATTTTATTTTATGCTTGTGACCTTTTTGCCTGCATGTATGACTGGAAATACAAGAATCCTATGCCACAATCATGAGTAGAGGGCTCTAGATCCATAAGTATATCTCCAACAATAAATTTGTAAAACGTGATTATAACAAAGGAGAGATGTTGAATACTAAAAAAAGAGTAAAATGCACTATTGTCTATAACTGGGTATGTATAAATGCACAGAAGCCATACTGTGTGTTATGTTTCTGAGTGACAAGGATAGAGTTGCATCTCTCACACACAGTTCCATCGTGAGGCAAGAGAAAGCAAAGGAAGTGGGAAATTGATATTTTGAAGTAATGTCAATGCATTGTTTTCCAGACGTTCTTCTTGTAATGTGATAAAGTAGTGCTGCCCTTCTTGGGAAAAGAAAATCCTCTGAGTTAATTGAAAATCTCAGATAGTTGGGAAGACACTTGAATACAGCATTGTCCAACATGATCAGTACTATATTATCCAATGAATCTGCCTCCATGTTGTCTCAAAACGAAGCCCTCAAAACCACAGGGGAAGTTGCTCTCAAGATTATATTGATTTGTCAGGTTGGAGTGGGGACGGTGGCAAACATCCTTCTGTTTGTCCATAATTTTTCTCCAATCTTGACTGACTCCCAACTGAGGCCCATACAGGTCATTATCATCAACTTAGCTGTGGGCAACGCCTTGATTCTCCTCCTCCTGGCATTCCCAAACAATGTGACTATATTTGTTTCAAGGAAGCCTCCAAGCAACTTAAGATGCAAACTTGGGTACTTCTTTGACCTGGTGGTTCGAAGCACAAATCTGTGCTCCACTTGTGTCTTGAGCACTTACCATTTTGTCACCCTTGTTCCTGGTAACTGGTGTAGAGGGATCCTCAGAGAAAGATCCTCCAACGTCATGAGTCATTCTTGCTACAGTTGCTGGATGTTCAGTGTCTTGTATAATTTCTATATTCCAATCAAAGTCACTGGTCCACAGAAAATGCACAATGACACTGGTATCAAAGGCAAGTGGGTCTGTTCCACCTCTGGTTTCAGTGTAGGCATGGGCTTCTTGAGGTTTGCCCATGATGCTGTGTTCATCAGCATCATGGTCTGTACCAGTGTCTCAGTGATGAATCTCCTTAACAGACACCACAAGAGACTGCAGCACATTCACAACCCCAATCAGGACCACAGAGGCTACGCAGAGACCAGAGCAGCCCACACCGTTCTGATGCTGATGATCACATTTGTGAGCTTTTATCTTCTAGACTGTATCTGTACTTCCTTTCACATTTCATTTGTGAACTCTCATCTCTGGTTGAGGCATATCAAGGAAGTTTCGACTGCAGGCTTCCCTACCATTTCTCCCATACTGTTGATCTTTAGGGATCCTAAGGAACCATGTTCTGTGCTCTTCAACTGCTGACAATCACAGACCAAATGACAAACACGTGGTATTTTTGCTAACAGCCATCAATATTCTATTCTATAAAAAAAATATGTTGAAACATCTTTTTATGAACCAAGCATAGAGGCACACTCCTGTAATCTCATCAGTATGAAAATTTTGGCAGGTAAATTGCCATGCAATCTATTGTAGCTCATACTATAGTGAGATAACCAATTGAGTCTGTGATGCAAAGAATCCGTCTCACACTTCCCTGTACCCTGTGAAAAGAAACAGAAACGAAGAAAGCCAACTATCACCAAAAAAAAAATCAAATTATTTTATGGAGTAATTGTTTTATGCCTTATGTGTCAGAGGATCAATTACACCACAAATGTCCATATTCTTGATAATCTTTTGTTTCTACTAGTGTGTCCATCCAAATGAAATAATTCTCCTTATTTAAAGGACTTCCAGAAATTTTATTTCAAATCCATGAGGAAAATAACCCATATGTAATTGTCAATTTGGTGACATGAATATCAATTGAAAGAATGCATGCATGCTTTTTCTAGAGCAACACAAGGTCCCTGGGCAGCACATGATTTGTTATCTGTGTTTGTGCATTTTATTTTCAAGTGCACGTTGAGTATAAATTATACTGTGCAATGACAGCCTGCTTCTAACACATCCAGGTTCATTTGACTTTGATAAAGTAAGTCTTGCTGCAGTTTAGAATATCAGTGAACCCATAGGAGCTTCATTGCTTGACTTTATCACATGAGTTTTTACTTTTCATCACTGAAAATCAAAACCAAGCCCCTAGTTTTTTTATTAGACCTATTTGGATTTTTCTTGTTTATTCTGCCCTTTCTCCTGATCATATTTTTTTGTATTGTCTTATTTACCTTACACCAGAGGGCCCACCAAACACGTGGCCCACCTGTGGCAGGAACCACTAGAATGAACGATATGTGGTGGAGATAAGGGAGAGAAAAAGAAACAGAAATGTTTGAGTATTATGAAGACAGGTGGATATGGAGACACCAGTTTGTACAGTAATAGACTGATATGAGTAACCTGCCCTACCACATGAGGCTATGGTGACATCTCACCCCATGCATGCCTGGGTTCCTGATCATGCAGCAGCAGGAAACGTGTGTGTGTGTGTGTGTGTGTGTGTGTGTGTGTGTGTGTGTGTGTGTGTGTGTGTAGATGTCCATGGTTAATATTACTACCAAAGGCCATATGGACATCCTTGCTTGGGGTTGCTGCCCATGACCATGTTGATATCCAAGGGCTGTGCAGAGATGGCCCCTCCTCTTCCTGGCCTTGGCAATTTTTAGTATACTTTGGGGTGTTATTCCTCTGTTGGATGTAGATTTGGTGAAGATATTTTCCCCCTCGGTAAACTGGCACTTTGTCCTTCTAATGGTGTCCTTTGCATACAGAAGGTTTTCAGTTTCCAGTGGGACCCATGTATTATTAGTTGATCTGAGTGGCTGAGCTGTTGGTGTCATGCTCAGGAAGTTGTCTCCTCCACAATTTAATTCAAGGGTATTCATCACATTCTGTTCTATGAGACTGAGTGTATCCTGTTTATTATTGAGGTGTCTGGTCCATATAGACTTAAGTTTTATGTGGCATGATAAATATTCATCTATTTGCATTGTTCTATATGTCAACATCCAGTTAGACCAGAACCATTTGTTGAAGACATTTTCTTTTTTTTTTTAACAGAGTATGGTTTTGGCTTCCTTGTAAATGAAAAAAATCAAGTGTCTTTTGGTATGCTGGTTTATTTCTGGGTCTTCAATTTAATTTCACTGATGAACCTGTCTCTTCATGTGAATAACGTGTGGGTTTTATTACTATTTCTCTGTAGTACAGCCAGAAATCAGGGATGAGGATTCCCCCAAAATTTATTTTATTGTACAGGATTGCTTCAGACATCCTGGTTCTTTTCATTTTTCCATATGAAGTTGAGAATTGTTCTTTCAATGTCTGTAAAGAATTGTTAGGTATTACTTGGGGGTTTTAATGGGAACTGCATTGAATCTTCCAATTACTTTTTTACAACTAATTTACTTATTCACTTTGCATCTAGATCACAGACTCTCCCTCCTATCCTTCCAGTAGCACCCTGACTCCCTCTTCCCCCATCCACTCTTTCCTATTTCTCAAAAAAAAGGGAGGGAACCTCCTACCAACCAACCCCAGTGCATCAGGACTGTGTGTGTCCTTTTTTCCTGTGGCCCAGAGAAGTAGAGTCTCCTGGGAGAAGTGATCAAAAGACAAGCAACAGAGTCTGTGTCGGAGTCAGCCCCAACTCCCCTTGGTTGGGGACCCACATGAAGCCTAAGCTGCCAAAGGTGCTTATGTAGGGTGCCTTTGCCCAGGCCATGCATGGTTTTTGGCTGGGTGCTTCCCCAACCAAGGAAATAATAATCTTCACACTTCTTTTTTTTTTTTGTACTATTGTCTGTGGTTGAGAAATGTAAATGTAGCGACCCTAAGGATCCTTGTTCTATGATCTTCAACTATAGAAAACCAGTAATTTAAAATACCAAACACTGAAGACCACTTTGTCGACATAATTAAATACTCTACTCAGTAAATATGTATCGAACATCTTTCTTTGTGAAGGAGGTGTGGTGGCTCACTATAGTAATCCCAGCACTAGGTAAGCTGAGAGAGGTATACTGTCATGCAATCACTGGTAACTCTGACTCTGGAATGACTTCCAGTTCAAAGTGTGATACAGAGACCCTGTCTCTAACTTCCCCTCCATCCCCGGGCCAAAAAAATATTCATATTTATCTTAGGAAGTCAATGCTTTACTTTTGATATATTGGAGAAGTTTCCAGTCTGTGGAGCAAATGTGCTCAAAGGGTTCAACTTTGAGCATCACCTCATCAGCTCTTACTTCTAACACCTGGCCTGTCTAAACAAAACTATTCTTGGTATTATTTGAAGATTTTCAACATATTTTACTGCCTCAAGAAGATCTTAATAACTGAAATACATTAGAATATAATTGCCATTTTTCAGACCTAATTTTTATTTTTAGAAAACACAAATGTATCATTCTCACATGGTACAGAAGTTAAAGAGACTACGTTTTCACCTCCCCTCTGGTCTGGCTCTGTTTATACTAACTCCTGGTATGTTGACATAGGGAAAATAATCTGCAATATATTATTCCTCATGCATACTGATAAACTTTCTTTGACTCAGCCTAAGAATTTTTTTTCTGATGAATGGTTACGTAAAATAGTTTGTAGGTAAATGAGCAGTCTATAGAATGCAAACATATTTCACTAGCTGTATATCCAATACTGTGCTCATATTCAAAATATATAAAGAACTCAAGAAACTAGATGTGAAAAAAACAAACAATCCAATTAAAAATGGGATACAAACCTAAACTGAGAATCCTATAGGTTATAGGATTTGTGGGTTTCTTTTTTCCCACCATTTATCCCCCTATTTTCACTTTCTATTATTATATAGGAGAGAAAGAAAGAGGTTGAATCTAATTCCTTTATTCTTGTTTGTTCTTACAGCATAACTACTAACAAAGTACAAACAAGCCCCTTGAATTACCATCAACCAACAACCACACCTATCAGGGATATAGAAGTTATACATCCTCTGAAAAGATCTCAGAATTCCAAATATCACACAATTGCAAATACTATTTGCAGCTGAAAAAAACATGCCTTTGCAAGAGCACAAGGCAAATCATAATCAGCAGCAGCAAAGCAGCCTATATTCACACACCTACGTTTAAAATGAGAACAAATTCTTAAAATATTTTTGTGTTTTTTAAAGAAACCAAAATTTCAACATTTGCATTACAGAACTCTCAATAGAGACACTCAAATGGCTGAAAAACACTTCCAAAATGTCCAATAGCCTTAGCCATCCTGGAAATGTAAAACAAAGTTATGTTGAAATCTCACCTTGTACCTGTCAGAATGGCTAAGATCAATAACAAAAGTGACAGGTCATATTGGTGAGAATGTGGAGCAAGGGGAATACTCCTCCATTGCTGCTGTGAGTGCAAACTTGTACAGCCATAATGGAAATCAATAAGGAGGTTCTACAGAAAATTGGGAATTGATCTATCTCAAAGACCCAACTATACATATCCTATGAGTATAACCCAAATTTCTATCCTATAATTTGCTCAGCTATGTTCATAGTGGGTTTATTCATACCATCCAGAAAATGGAAATAACTTGAGTCCCTAAACTGAAGAGTGGATAAAGAAAATGTGATACATTCACACATCAGATTATTACTCACTTGTTAAAAAATAAGAAAGGAAATCTTCAGGCAAGTGGATGAAATTAGGAAAAAATAATATTAAGTGAGGCAACCCAGCATGGTCTATATTCAATCATAATTGAATATTAGCTGTAAAATAAAGGGTAATTGCACTGAAATCTACAGACCCGGAAAGGCTAAGTAACAAGAGGCATTCTAGGGGATGCTTGGATCTCACTGGGAAGGGGGAAAAGAATAGATTTTGTAGGATAACTTGGAGCAGGTGGGGATGGTAACAAGTGGGATCAGAAGCTGGATGGAAGAGGGAAATGGAGAAAGTACTAGGGAGAGACAACTGTAGTTGGGGGCACTTGGAGGGGGGAATGTGGAAACCTTGTGCCATGGAAAGTTCTTGGAATCTATGAGAGTGACCCTAGTGAAGACTTTTGTGTAATGGAGGATTCAGCCATCTTCCGTAACCAGGCAAGGCTTCCAGTGGTGGAAGGAAGGCACCAACTGAGCCACAAAACTACACTTACAACCCCATCTGCCATCAAGATATGCTCTGGCAATATTGTCTCTGACTGAGCATGTGAATGTGGCCAACCAATGAGTGGTCTAACTTCATTCCCACACCAAAAGAGGGAGTCAATGCCTATCACAACATGAATGCCTAGGAACCAGAAGCTGGGTAGAACAGAGACAATTGTATGAAATGGCTGGGAAAAAAACCCAGAAAACCCTAAACGGCAAAATGTCAATGAAATCATTCTAAATGATATTCTACTATATTCATAGATCAGAACCTAGCATGGTTGTCATCGGTCAGGTTTACTCTAGCACTGGAAGAGAGAAGAGTCAAAGACACACATCCAAACATTAAGTGGTGCATAGGAAAGCCTGAGTTAGAGAGTAAGGAAGGACTATAGGAGGAAGAGGGGCCAAGGATACTAGGAGAACATGGCCCACAAAATCAACTAACTGGGGCTCAAAGGAGCTCACAGAGACTTAATAATCAAACATGGAGCATGGTCTGAGCTAGGTCATCTCAATACATGTTATTGTTGGTTAGTTTGACATTTTGTGTAACCTCTAACACAGGAAGTGGGGATGTATCTGATTATTTTCTCTACTCCTGGAACTCGTACTGGATTGCCTCATCCAGCCATAATATAAGAAACTTGTGAAATAGTTCAGTGGTTAAAATCTGTTTCTGTTGATGAAAAAAACAAGCTCTCTTCATAGCACGCACTTAGCCACTCACAACCTACTGCAACTACAAATTTAGAGAATATTGTGTCATCTTATGGCTCCCATGGGTCCTGTACACATGTGATACACTGCAACACATGGGTTAAAAAAACATACATACAAAATAAAAATAAATACTTTTTTCTGGATCCAACACTTGAGTTTTTCATTTTCACCGTCAAAGATCAGAATTAAGGCCCTTGTTTTATATTTTACCTATATGTCTTTTCTATTCCTTCTGCCTTTATCATAATGTTATTTTCTATTGCTTTAGAATCTTTGGTCTTTTCAATATTGAAGATTCAAGTTAATGTTGTTAAATCATGTAGAAACTAGTATTTGTTTTTAATCAAAGTAATGTAGGCTTAAAAGGCTGATGTTTTAGTTAGAACCACTGTTGGGAAATTCATAGAATATTTAAGAATGGTGTCCTAATTCCATATGAGCTATAGCAGTCACACACTGTTGTATTAGATCAGCAGATGCCATCATAACCTGAGAAGCAAGGATAGAATCTAGATCTGATGTGACAGCATAGAGGTTTTATTCTTGGAAAGAATATTCCTGAAACAAAGGGAGATTTTGTGACTCTGATCCTTGGTTAGAGTTCGTGTCTTTACTGAATTCAGGACAATGGCTTGTGACCCCTACAGTGAAAGATAACATTATTACCCATGAAAAACTTAACTGTTTCCCTCAAACTGCATTAATCTTTGTTGTTATTCCAAACCCTTTCTTATTTACTCTTTCTCAGGGTTGAAACAAACTTGACATTGGCTCCATATTCAAATGATACAGGTGATTTAGAATCCAGTTTACAAAAGAGTACCAAAATAATATATAAACTATAAAACTTTGCTCTTGAAATTATAGACAGTCAGGTATAATACTACTCAACTGATAGCTGTTTTCCACTGTCCCTGGTTATGTTACCTAGAATGTCTAATAGACCCTGAATGTTTGTCATCTTCTGGTTATGTTATAAAATTCTCATTTTCCCCATTTGTTTCTACCCATCTCTCTGCCTACATAGCTGGTTTTACACTTTCGCTTTTTAACTTACATTTCTCTGTAGCTCATTCCCCTATCTCACTCTCACAGTGCCCCCTCATCCTCATCATCTTCCTCCTCCTCTTCCTCTCACTATTCTTCCTCCTCCTCCTCACCCTCCTTCTCCCCCTCCCCACTCCTCCTCCCCTTCTTCTCCTTTACCTTCTCCTTCTCATTCTTTTTCTAATTCTGAGTCATATTTTATTAGTAGTAGTATTGGTATTAGTATTATTTATTTATTTATTTTCTACTCCTGCTAACTCCCTCCCTCTCTTCACTTAGAAAAACTACAGCTCATTCATTTAATAATACAATATTGCCAGAGCCTTCAGGCGGATGTCAGAGGACAATTTCCAGGAATTGATTCACTCCTTTCACAATGTGAATCCCCAGGATCAGTCTTACATAGTCAAGCTTAGCTTCAAGCACATTGACCCATCAATCCACCTCACTAGCCCCTCCTTTACACCCTGTAAAGCCATTTTTCTGTATTTTGTGTGTGTGTGTGTGTGTGTTTGTTTTGCTTGTATAGATGTTTGTGCACTGCTTGTATTCAGTGCCCACAAAACCAGAAGAGACCATTTTATCTTCTAGAACTACAGCTCTCGATGGTTATGAACCACTATAAAAGGTGCTTGGAATCAAATTCTAGTCCTTTGGGAAAACAGCTAATGCCCTTAACAGCTGATACATATCTCTACATCTCCTGTCTTCCACATTTTACAGTTTCCTTCCTTTACTATTATCTCCAAATTCAGTTCAGGATATCAGACCCCCTCTTCCAAGTTCTGTAGGGGCCGTAAACACACGATGCACAAAGAAATGCATAAGGCAAAATTCTTCTGCACATTAAGAAAAAAATACTTTTAAAAAGTAATGTTATCATCATTTGTCGATGTGTAAATGATTTCTGGTTGAGATATGACTCTCAGTGGGCGAATTAACCACCACCCTCACCTCTCTTGTGCATAACTGCTCTACTTCAGGATGGTCTCAAACAGGCTAAACCCATGTGCCTTAAACATCAGTTTAATGGGTTATATGGTCTGATCACAATCTTGCTTTCTGCTCCTTCTAGCTCAACACTTCAAACCTCAGTAAAGAACGAATTACCTCTACACATTTCCACATCAAAGCAGAGTGGAATGTTTTGTTATGCCTAAATGATTTCAAAGATGAAATTTTATTATGAGTTCATATATTGCATATCACTCCGTTTTACTTAAGAGATGTCTGATTTACTATCTTTACTCTACCCATGTGAGTGTCGTGTTAAAGTCATCACTTCCTCCTACACCAAGCACAGCAAACTTCTCACCACATCATTAGTAAAGAGGAATAGAGGAAAAGAAGCTCATCCTCAGGAACCATAAGATATTTAAGAGTCTCGGGACCAGGGGAGGAGACAAGGACCCAAACACTACATCTTTGCTTGATAGACCTTGTCAGAAGCTTGTCTTGTCACTCTGGGGCATGGTGAGATGGTTCTTCTAGTCACCAGAAACATGTGTCAAGCGGATAGGAAAAGCGAGGTATCAGAACAATGAGGAGGCAAAGCTGTCACTCTGTGTCTGTAGGTGGCCTCCCCAGTCACAAGATTGTTTCATCAGGAGGTTAAAAATCAACCAATTAAATTTTCTGCTTGCCTGTGAAGGACCAAAGGCAGCAGAGCCTTTGATTTGATGCCATTGATCCATCTGTCTGTTTCTATGCCAGTGTCACGCAGTTTTTATTACTGTTTCTGTATAGTACAGCTTGAGATCAGAGATGGAGATACGTCCACAAGATCTTTTATTGTATGAGATTGTCTTGGCCATTCAGATAATTTTGTCTTTCCAAAGAATTTTGAGAATTGTTCTTTCAAGTTCTTTAAAGAACTTTGCTGACATTTTGATGAGAATTGCATTGAACACGTAGATTGCATTTGGTAAGATGACCGTTTTTTACTGTTAATCCTACAGATCCATGAGCTTCGTAGATCTTCCCATCTTCTGATATCTTCCTTGATTTTGTTCTTCAGAGACTTGAAGTTCCTTTTTCATGCAAGTCTTTCACTTGTTTGGCTCAAGTTACACCAAGATACTTTATATGATTTGTGGCTATTGTGAATGGTATAGTTTCCTTAAATCTTTTTTTCCTCAGCTTCCTTGTCATTTGTATATAGGAGGGCTATTTGATTTCTAAAATTAATCCTCTATCCAGCCACTTTGCTGAGGGTGTTTATCAGTTGTAGGATTTCATACGTTAAAATAAAATATCTTTCTATGACAATAATTATGGAGATGCAGAACTGCATTGGAAAGTCGATCCATCTTCCCTGCTCATTTGCATCCTTTGTTCTTTATCAACGGTACATCATCTCTTATATACAGGTTCGTCTCATGATCTCCACAAATACAGTTAACTACAACTTCTCTTTTGTTGTTGTTGTTATTGTTGTTGTTACACACAGTTTCACTATGTTGTGTTGGTAGACTTCAACTCCTAATTTAGCTTAATTACTAGAACCCACTGTCTGACATTAAATTGTCTTTAGTTCCTAAGGATCTGAATCAAAATTTTGGCATATATATGCATCACATGTGCCAGTGTTACACAGACACATATTCAGGTAATGTGGTCAAAATGACATAAAATAAAGAAAGGATAAAGGTTATAATTTATAGAAAATCTAGTATGGTTCATGAAAATGTTAATTCATGGTTACAAGTGTTTACAGTCTAGTACTTCTTTATAAAAAAGGATTAAATGGTATTGCATATTAAAAATTAATGGTTTGCATATGGTTACTTTACTATATTCTTATGATTAGCCCCAGTATTTTCAACATCTGTGCCAGCATTCCAACATAAGGGAAGAAATCACTGTGTAATAATAAGAATGTTATCGAGAGAAAATTGCTAACTTCATTGGAAATAATATCAAACAGTGGTGAAAAAAAACAATTTTATATTTTTAAAAATCGGAAACTGGTTCTGACATGAGAAAGGTACATGGGATGCATGTCTGAACTCTTCAAAGAATTAATAAAAATTTCTATTGCAGGATAGTTTATCTCAGTATGATCCCTGAGATTGTGAACTGTAAAAAAAAAAAGCCTGTATTGGATACCATTGTGATGCCCGAGATTCTGAACTGTAAAGACCTGTCTTTGGTGTGGTTGAGCCCCAGCACACACCTTTAATCCAAGAGCTATCTGTACATGGGATTTAATAAAGTTAACCCTAGGTCAAGAAGTAAGACAATAAACCAGCTGTCAGGGATTAAAGAGTAGGGGCGGGGTTTAAGACAGCTTGTAGAAGTAGAAGTGCTCCTGGGCTCTTTACCATTTAGCTCTTGACCTCTTGAACTCTTGAGCACTTTAGCTCCTTGGTCTTTGGCTTTTGGGTTTTGTTGTTGTTGTTGTTGTTGTTGTTGTTGTTGTTGTTGTTGTTGTTCTTTGAGCTGGCAAGCCTTTGGCCTTGGATTTTTTTTTCTTATCTTCCTGGACTGTCAGCTGAGCTAGTGAGACTTTAGGGCCTTTCCATCAGGAAGTGAGATGAATAGGAAGGTCAGCTCTGCCTCTCTGAGCTGGCAGGTTTTTCACCACAGCATCTGGTTCCTGAGTCTTTATTAGTAAAATAGAAAAAAAATCTGAAATTTTCACTTAAAACTACAAATTAAACATTAATAAATGAAAAGAAGAATCACAATAGGAGGTCCCTGATAGGTTCCATATGTGAAAATCTATTTTATTTCACTAACTTACAATGTAAAGATGAAACACTGTTTACTGCTGTGTCAGGTAAATCAATACATTAGTTCACACCCACCTTTCTATATTCTGTGGCCCACTCTACCATCTCTACAGATAAATGCAGCTGTTGAGCATGTGGAAAATATGGGCTGAAATTTCCTATCTTCACCTTAAGTCCAAGACCCTGCTGCAAGTTCGAAATGTAGAAAATGTCATACTCCTCTGGAAGTTTTTCTATCTGGTTCATATTCACTCTGTCTCCAACAGGATTTGTGAAGTGGATCTTTCTCAGAAAGGAATGCAGCTGAAAGACAGGTAGCATACTATAGTATATATGTCATTCCTTAAAGGCAGAAAACGTATTCTGATTGCATCTTAAAGGCAACTTTAGTAAAAAAAAAAATACCCAGGAGTGAAATCTCAATGGATGAAACTGAATAAATAAAATTATCGTAACATTCTTAGAATATTAGTTCTTTCAGTGGAGACTAACAAACACAAATACATATTTTCAGAACCAGAGATAGGCAACACACACAAGAAGACTCACAATCAGTCAGAGGCATTCACATAATACAGTGACACAATTATTTGCACAGAAATACACATATATGCCCCCCCACAGACATACAAACATACAGGCAGGCACACACAGACAGAAATATTCACTCTAAAAGACATACAGATATAGAAACACATAAAACAGATACCCAAGCTCTCACATTCATGAACTGAGAAGTACAAAGGGAATCGTAAACAGATAAATACAATCACTCAGAGTGGCTGACACACAGGTAAATTTATGTTCTCATCCAAAGACACAAAGAGAGTCAGATATAAAGACACACACATAAGACACACATACATATATGCAAGACATACATCAAAACACAATACACACACACACACACACACACAAACACACACACACACACACACACACAAACCTAGAGGCACCTGAAAACACAGTCATTGACAAACACATACAGGAAGATACACACAGACACAAGCACCCATACATAAAGACATTGATACACAGACAACTATATGCTCACTTCCACAGATAAGTGGAAAGATTAGCAGGTGCACAGAAATACATATATACACAGCAAGACAAATACACAAACTGATGAACAGCAACACAAAAACATACACGTATACAAAGCGATAATGAAAAATTCACACACCTTACCAAAAAATGTATGTAATGAACTGAATCTCAGCATTGTTTCCTGGGTAATTTTTCTCAGAATCCTTACTTGTAAGGACCCTATTGCCTACAGTGGGGGCAGAATCCGTTGAGAGCACTTGTGAAAACTGTACTTTACAATGATTTGCCCATATTCGACAATTAATGAACAAGGGCTCGCCTTCTAATAATGAAGAGGATTCATTAAGGTGCACTGACTGTTTCCAGTGTTAGAATAAGGGTGATGTTCATGTTCATATTCTCTCTGTCAGGACCAATAATCTTCATTGACAAATGTGCCTTCCCCTCCACTGTCTTTACGTTCTGCATTTCTACTAACTTCTAGATTTCATTCCTCAGCTCGGAAAAAAAAATGTACATAAGTCTTTCTAATTTGAGACGTATTTTCTATTCCACTCATATTGGGCCTGTGAGACTCTTAAAACTATGGCATTAATGACAGCAGATATCATCCAATAGAAGAAACAAGCAGCATAGTTGTTCACATAGTCCATTAGCTCATTATCTACCTGTAGAAAAGTCGTTTCATGGGGTGCATGGGCCACAGCGTACACAGCATTGTATATGCCATAACTGCCATCACTAAAGGCCATGTCAAAAAGTTTCTTCAATTAGCCATTCTCCAGTGAGGGATTGAATGAGTAGTTTTTTCAGTGTTTTAAAGTTAGATAACAAGACATCACAGTTAAAATACATCCGCTCCAGGCTTGCCAGATATTTGTCTGAGTATTTGAAATTGTTCAATGACTGGAAAAAATTCTTAGAACCTGAACTATCAGGATGGTGGTGTGCAAAATCAATAGTACCATGGAAATAGTCAAGGGTGATGTCCCTCTTATGTGTAGTGACATCCCACTGGAATGCTGTGATCCATATTCTCTGGATACCTAGAGAACCCCACAATCTTAAACTCAAAGCTAATATATTGCCCATGTCACCATAAATGATAATAACATTTGCAGAAGATGTCATATTTTGGTTGTAATACACTTTGACTCTTGACATGTATAACTGCATGTTGACTGGGATCATGTTTACAAAGGTGAAGTAGACTGTATTTGTTTCCATCTCTTCTCAAGTATGAGAGAAATTGTATACCCTGATCAGTATCTGAGATGACTAGCCCAACCCAGTTCCATCTGAAGTAAATTATGAAGGAGACCATGGCCAGGGCTAGAGATGTGTCCTTAGGGCCCATCTGAAATAGAAGAGGAAATTGTTCATGATCACTTAGGACAGGATGGAAAGGCCCAAATGTACGCTTAAGGACCTAGGACACAGGTAGCCACATGAGGCAGCATGGATTCCTAAAAACTTGTAAACACAATTTTCTGCAAAAGGTTCTAGAGAAACCCATTTAGTGTTACCTCTTTCCTCATCTCTGCTTCAAACAAGAAAATGTGGAAAACCTATCATGTCCCTGTATAGTAAATACACTTGAACAAATAGATTTACATAAGTATGAGGCTAATCTCCTCCTTAAACTCTTAGCATCTGTGAATGGCTCCAAATAGACGTGATTTCAGAAATTCCCACCCCACAAAATCTCAACTCCTGGGAGTATATGATGTCTGAGTATGTCCAAAAAGCAGCAGACATTTCCCAGGTTGGTCCTGTAAGCAACACTTCACACATGGAGTTCATGATACAGGAGTAATTAGGTAATAATATATACAACTTGTAGGAACCAGGCCTGACTGGGCTGCCTGCCTGTCTTGCTGTTTCATGCCCTGTTTCTAGCAGCTTCCATGTCTGTGTTTATCTTGGTTAGCTAGTCATGTTTACTGCTTTGAGAACACGCCCCTCCCTTCCTGGAGACTTGTCCTCCTGTGTGCAATCACCTCTTGAGGGATTTTACCTGGGAGGAGGATTCCTGTTTTGCTGCCTATAAGAAGGTTCTTTGGAACTCTGAATGGACAAGAATAATAAACCACTGCCGCAGCTGCTGCTGCGGCTGCTGCTCTCTTAGCACAAAGGACCTGTTGTGTTATTGTGTGTGTGTGTGTGTGTGTGTGTGTGTGTGTGTGTGTGTGTGTGTGTGTATGAGTTAAATCCACAGTCCCTCGCCCTCAACTCGGTACCGCAGTGGCGCAGGCACCACAACAACTATTATTTAACTCAGCACCCATACATTTGTATACTTCTGACAGAGTCATGCTACCATCTAATATGTATCTAAATATTAGAGAAACATTTGGTGAAAGATGAGGGTTCCTATTGATTTCATCCGTGGAAAAAGGCAAAGCAAGAGAAAACTGTTGGCCTTTGGTTGCTTTGCTGTGAAAGGATACAGTGCTTACTATGGACATAGATCTATTGGTAAACATTTGTAGTCAATACAAGGCATATCCTGTACTAGACAATATTGATGTTAACCCTGATGGTTGAAACAATTATCCTGTTGTGAGATTTTGGTGACGTAAGAATCTGGAAACTTGCAAAAATCTTTGAACAGTCATGAGAGTGCCTCAGATATGTAAGGTGTGGTATTAACATTTTCCACAGAAAGTGGTTGTAGCTCATTTTATTTAGTGCTCTCTCAGCAGGTAAAGACCATAGTCTTGACTAAAGAGTAATTATGAGAAATATATAATTTAAAATTATTGAGCAATATGAAAAATACATGTGACGTTTGAGACATGGTATATTCTCATGAACTTAACAGAATTGGATAAGGCACTGAAAGAATGACTTAGCAGTGCACAGTCTTTCCAGGGGCCACATTTGGCTCCCATTCTTTCTTTTTTTTTTAATTTTAGTTGGCAATATAGTTAACAAATACCCTCTTATCCATGCTTTTCTCCTTTGTCTTTTCTTTGAGTTCATCTATTGAAGAAAGATTTTTTTTCTAAAGATTTACTTTTAAGTACATTCTTATGGTGAAAATGTGTATGGTAAAAGATATACGTATTCATGCGTTTGTTTGGCCATGATCAACGATCATTTAGGCCGTAAGAGGCCAATAGAACCCAGGGTTTTAAATTATACTCTGCTGTAGACTGGTCTGACCTCAAATGCACAGGGGTATTGCTTGCTTCAGTTACTGAAAGCATAGGTTAAGATCACCCACTACCACCCCAGTATTATCCACCTACTTTCTGCTTACACAAACATGTGATTTATTCACACTGGTTATATATGAGTAACATAGTTTTTCTTCTAGAAAACATCTTTTGAATACCTTTCTGGTAACAGTAACAACACTGGCACCCTACTGAAAACTAGGAACATCCGTAAATTGCCATGCAATTTGTACGTGGTAATATTAAATGTTGATAAAAAAGAATACAAAATAAAATATATGAAAAATGGTCATGATTTTTTTTATAAAAACGGGCAACAGGTCAGCAGATGGCTTAAAATAATTTCATATTATATTTATGTTTCATTTTACAATAGTAACTCCTGTCTCTTCCTAGTTAAGTCCTGTCATATGATCAATAAATATCTAAAATAGTGCTTCCTTCTGAAGATTCACTCACAGTTAAATACAATCCACTTCCATTTATAAATTGTACATCTCTAGGGTTTTTTTTGTTTATAAAAGTTGGCCCTTTTAGCATTTTTATCACCACAAGAAAAAAATTCATCGAAAGTTTCAGTAACAAGTAAAAGGAATGTGAGACTATAACTTGTGAGGTCAAACACTATATCCTAAAACTAAATATTAGAAAACATAAGTTACTTGAGCTACCAGAGTGCAGCTTTAATATTTGAATGAATGAATGACTTTTATGACAGTTCAGAGGTGAGAGTAAAATACAGGAATTTTTAGGGAATGAACTGTTAGTTGAAGATGAAGTGGAAATAATGGGTTTTTTTTTTGTTATGGGAAAGTGAGATGCCCTTCATGTTATTCTGGGATTTAGAAGAGAGAGGAATTTTGTGATAAACAGATAGAAAGATAGATTGATAACTCTGTTGTTAGCTTGCTCTTGCAGAGGACCTGATTTAATATCACACCCAGTCTTGAGAAAATGATGTTCTCAACGACCTGTAGCAATAGCTCCAAACTAAATCAGATGCACTTTTCTGGGCTCAAGGTTACCTGAACTCACATGTGCATACAATACATTAACAGAGAGGGGGGGACCTGAAATTACATAATATTAAAAGATAAAAGAATATTAGAAAGACTCTGTACTAGGAGTTTTCTTTTCAGAATTGTAAGAACCTACAATGGAAGGATGAGATGTGAGAAAAGATTAATGTATCTCTCTTCATGCATATCATATTAAAAACATGCAACTTTAAATTTACAAGAGACACAGTCAAAAAACTGACACAGGAAGAGCAGCTTGTTTAAATGATCTTGTATACTACATGTGAATTTTCTCAAGTTGTAATGTTTCTATTAAAGAAAACATTGGTCTTAATATATCTTTATGGTGCAAGAAACTAACAAGACAGGACTTTTTTGTATCAATAACTGTGGTACAAGGTTATAAGGATCAGATTTATTTTCTAAAATAGATTTTACTTCCATTTTCATTGTAATGACGGTCAGGCAGTAACCACAGGGACAAAAATACAGCTTTGAAACCAGATAACTGGCTTAAAGATGATTGGTAGCTTCAATGTGGTTGTTGCAAAGTGAATACAGATCCTCCCACTGAAGATACAGTGCTCTTACATCTCCTTGGTCAAATATCGTTTGTCTTTACAGCTTTCTCTTCTGGAGGCTTGCTTCATTGCCTGACCATGTTGATAGGGTGGAACCACTAAAGTGTACTCTAGTAAGAAAATGTGGCCCAACCTGCCTGACACACCTGGGTCACAGCCAGCAGTGCTGAGATATAGTGTAACACTCCCACACTCACACATATCATGTTCTTTCATTAATTGTTTAAAAGTCTTCTTCAATAGAAGGAGAATGCTCCACTATAATAAAGGCAGTTAAAAACAAGCACATTGCCAACACCAAATGAAATTGAGAGAAGTTCAAAACAATTCTACTAAAATCAGGAGCAGCATATATTTCTCTACTCTTCCATTATTATTCAATATAGTACTTGAACTCTTAGGGTAGTAAGACAAGTGAAGAAGATCATGAACGTATATTGGGAAAGAGAGGAACCAATGTATCTTAATTTTTGAGGATATAATGATGTACGATTATGTGTATGTGCCTCAAAAAGCTCCAACAGGAAATTTTTACAGATAATCATGTTCACAAAAGTAGATGGATACAAAAAAAAGTAGATGGATACAAACTGAATCACACAATGAGTAACCATCTCATATACAAATGAGAAACAGACTGAGAATTGATCAGAGCAACACCTTTCATAACAGTCTCAAATAATATAAAATATGTAGGGGGTAACTCTAACTAAACAAATGAAATATTTAAATAAAAATTCAAGTCATTGAAATAGGAAATGGAAGAAAACATCAGAAGATAAAGATATCTCCCATGCTCGTGGACTGGTATGATTAGCATAGAAAAACTGGCCATCCCACCAAAAGTGGTCTGTAGATTCAAGGCAATCTCCATCAAAAGTCTAGCCCAATTTTTCACAGACTTTGAAAGGACAATTTTCATCTTTATATGGAGAGAGAGAGAGAGAGAGAGAGAGAGAGAGAGAGAGAGAGAGAGAGAGAGAAAGCAATCATGAGTAATAAAAAATCTAAATGTACCATATATTCCCAATTTCAAGTTGTCACAAAATTATAGAAATAAAAGCAGCATGGTACTGGCACAAAAACAAATATATTGATAAATGTAACAAATTATAGACCCAGGTATAAATTCATACATTAGAGGTGCCCTATTCCTATAGAAAAGAAGCTAGAAACACACACTAGAGAAAAGATCCTGTATTCAAAAATGTTGATGGCCAAACTAGATACCTTCATGAAAAAGAATTCACATAAATTCATACTTACCAACCTGCAAAAAAAATAGAACTCCAAATAAATCAAATACTGGAACAGAAAAGCACATATACGGGACATGATGGAAGCAAAATGGAGATTCGCCTTGAGCTTGTTGGCACAGGAGAAGACTTTCTGAACAGAACACTGATACTGCAGGCTTTAAATTCAACAGTTTATAAATGGTATCTTACGAGACTGAGAAGGTTCTACATTGCAAGAGACACCACCATTCAGACAAGTCAGCATCCTACAAAATGGGGAAAAATCCTTATCAATTACATATCCAATAAAGGTCAGTACCTCAATTTTATAAAGAAATATAAAACTGGATATCAAGGAATGAAATAACCTTATTTTAAAATTAGGCACTCTTTGCTCTACAGTAGGCCACACTGATATCTCAAACCCCAGGAAAGATGCTTTTCACATCCCACAAATACTTCTTAGAGTTCACACAGCTTCATCAAACAGGACACCCTACACTTATCTCCATATCCTGGGTTACAATTATCACAGAATCCCCTGGTATATCTGAGCCAACCCTGGCATATAGAGCCCCAGCTAACACCACACCAGCACACATCCTATGCTCCCTCAGTGCCTGTCCAGCGCAATGAAATCATTTCTCCTCCTCTCCATATTCTAGAACTCAACTCTGGCAGAAGCCCCATACTCCACCAGAGGCTATACCAGTACCTGTAACCCCAAAAGACAGTGATCTATCAGAAACTATGCAGGTACCCAGAACCCCAGAGGCCATGCTGCTTCTCATAATCCTAGAAGGAATGTCATGAGCAAAAGCACCAGAGGACAGCCTAGCCACCAAAATACCAAAATCTCCCACCGGACTTGGGACACAGGACACCCACTTTATGCTGTACAACACTAAACACAAGTTTAAGCCTATTCAGCAGAATGTGGTGATGCTCACCTTTAACCCCAGCCCTTAGGAGGCAGAGGCAGGTGGATCTCTGTGAGTTCCATGTGGATCTCAAGAGGTCCAAGACATCCAAGGCTATACAGAGAAACCCTGTCTCAAAAAAACTAAAAAAAAAAAAAAAAAGTTTAAACGTATTCCAAGTCTTATAGTATTTATAAACAAAATAGCTGTCAACACTCATCTGGTAAGCTTCTATTTGTTTATACGTGATAATGTACACAGAGAATAAGAGACTACATGATGTTCGGACTGAAAGAGTCCATATTTGTAACATTCTTCCTCAGGATATAGAAATCACTGCAGGATGGAAGGAAAGTGAGTATAAGTGACAGAGGTGGTGAGTAAATACAGGGAAACACATCTGAACACAGCAGGGCAGGTGTGAACTCACAGGGATTAAGACAGCAAACACACAACTTGTGCAAGTCCAAGAGAGACTATATCCAAGTATGAAGATAAGAGTTCTTCGCACAATTCCACCATTGACAGCGGTGAATGGAAATTTTAGCTCTAGGGAAAGGAAGACATGGATTTTTATGATAGCCTATACCCTTATAAGATGACCCTACATCAAGGGAAGTCTCCATATCCAAAACTATTTTGACAGCAAAGAGTAGTCCTGAAGTGTGTGATAATAAAGGACAGATAGTTGATTGGATAGTGAATCTGGGAGTAGAGAGAATGAGGGAATGAGGTGATTATGATCATATCATATTATGAAAATAAAGACTTTCAAAGAACTGAAAAGGAAACTGTTCAGTCAATCAGTATATGACACTCAACACAATGCAAAGGAATAGAGCAACTAGAAAACAAAACATGATGCCTAAAAGCAACTGATGACAACAGCACACACTGTTGAAATGGCCTTCTAACAAGCAATACTAATAATAAATATGATCACAGAGTTACATACCCAGCCACATACACTGGATTTTCTGTCTTGGATTTTTCTGTCTTGAAGGATGATGTTTTCCCTCCTGAAAGATATAATTCTTGCTACCTAATATTTGTTCCACACCCCCTCATAAATCCCTTCAGAGAGGAAATCACCACAGAAGAGGACAAATTAAGAATGCTTAGAGCTGACTTTACATGGTGATTCAAACTGAAGATAAGCCAAGACTTCTCTGCCTAACAATGATGCATAATTATGGAAGTAGATTTTAAATTAGAGTAGACTGGAATTTTTACTCGATACCACAACTAAGGTTGACACCCCTTGAGGTCAAGTAAGACTGATAGTCTGTGTATTCGGTTTGTTAGTTTAACGTACCTTTTAAATAATGATGCAATAAAACAGAGAAGAGAAAGCCGGGCATGGTGGCGCATGCCTGTAATCCCAGCACTTGGGAGGCAGAGGCAGGTGGATCGCTGTGAGTTCGAGGCCAGCCTGGTCTACAAAGTGAGTCCAGGACAGCCAAGGCTAACACAGAGAGACCTTGTCTCAAAAAAAAAACAAAAAAAAACAAAAAAACAAAAAACAAAAAAAACAGAGAAGAGATTGAAAGTAACCTTAAAATGATATTTAAATGTTGAAGACACACGCAGGTATTACTGCTTGATATCATTATTTGTTCATTACTGAGACAAATTAATGTCATTTAGCTTCACTGACATAATTCCTTATGAAATTTCTCTAGCATATCTTCCATTCCTTCGCCCATGTGATGCTTCCATATTGACTCAATAAAACAGAGAATAGAGCCCTTTGTTAAGGATATTAAAATGCAGGCACAGGGACAGACAGACATAGAGATATATTTACAAAACAGTGTACAAGCAGGCACCGATGCAGACTCATACGACAGAACGACAGGAATGATAGAAAAAAAAAGTTGTGAAAGAAGGTACAGATGTCTAATCTGGGTTCATTCTTGGCCAAATTTCTCATAAGGAAAATGTTTTTATTTTTCATTAATTCTACACTTGGCGACTCTAAGTTTATACTTTGTATATTAAAACCTATGCAGTGCAAAATGAAGGGTTTGGAGTGCGTCATCTCGAATCAAAAGCAACTGCACTGTGTGAGTGCTAGTTTCCTAGAAGTCCAATATTAATATAAGAAATAACCTCATTGAAGACATCAGTACACTCTCTTCTTGGAAATACATGACGTAATGCAGCAGTTTACACTCATTTTTTTTTTTACTTCAAATTGGAATAAACAGGGATGCTTCATAAATTACAGAGCCAATTCCCAACTACCACACTATTCAAATGAAAGCATTAAAATGTAGGAAATTGATGCTGGCGGTATAGAAATGGCTGATCACAAAATACTCATCTCTGGGAACTGAGGTGTTGGTCATGTGCTAGACTCTAATACGCAGTTTGGTTTCTAGCCTGGATACCGAACAACTGCTGAGTAGTTCTGGACGCGGAACTATTATTGACTCTCTTAACTATTATTGACTCCTGCAGCTACAGGAGACTCTGTTCAGTACCTGGAATTCAGACGTGTGTGACTCATACTGTGAACGCTCTGTGAATGCTGGACACCAAAGTCTTAAAATACTACTTCCTATCATGAACACCACTGGTCATATTTCCTGTATATCCACAGTAAACTCTGCCTAGGAAAAAAAATCTGTTTCTGATACTTCCATTTCAAAACTCACTTGGAATGTCTGATGCGATCCAGGTCAACTAATTCAAACGGGGTGCAGAAAACTGGTCCGGTTAACTAGGATTATTAGAAAAGTTTCCCAAAAGGAATCATATCTGGGACCTTCATATCTACTCATTTGGATGTAATCATAAGGGATATGGAGGAGAAGGATAATCATAAACAACATTATCACCCCCTTATTTGGCACCTGTACATAGGAACTCAGATGCAGAGCCCCAGGCCAGAGAGTGCTTAAGACGCCTCCACAGGGAGCCAAGGAACTGAAAAGGACTGAGAGAAGAAGTGCGAACGTTCTTTAGTAGTGACCACAATAATAAAAAGAGACTCATGAACGTGTTCATGCATAATTGCTCATTGGGTTGCTGCCTGGCTCTTCACGTTGCACTTTGCTCAGAGTCTCTTCTTACTGACATGGAAAAGATGTTCTATTTTATCTTTATCTTCTTAGTTCTCAAGCTTTCCTTTCTCTTTGGCGGTTTGACTAACCCCAAGTTCTTTTGGAGAATAAAAGACAAACACAATAGTCTGGGCGATGAAGATACTGATTGTTTCTTTTCCATTTATGCCAAGCCTGGATATATGAAGAACGAGCATTTCAGTGGGAATCTAGACAGGAAGTAAGTTCATTTTTTTCATTTGCATATTTTATTTTATCGTGATAGATTTAAAAAAAAATTCTCGGGAGGCTGGGATGTAGACCGTGATTCTACTCATCCTCTGACTCTGTTGCTGTCCCTCTTCCAGGGCCTAACTAAAACTTATTCCCTGATTTACTGCTGTTTATTTTCCCAGTTCTTTTGGTTTAGGGAGTATCTTGTTTATAATTTCTCAGTCAGTTTCCAGGTAGGTGCTGGATGAATGACCCACACTATCTTTCTTGATCCTGTAAAGATTGCCTTAATATGACAGTTCCTATCTTATAGCATAATGTGATGTCCTGGGAAACACAGTACTAAACACTGATTTTTCACAAGAGGCTATAGCAAATTTGTCCTTTTTTAGGTCTGGTAGTGTTTCTTCCCTCTGCATATAGGCTCATTCCTTCACATCTCACTTGGGCGAAACTGCCCTGACTGTTGGCTACATGTGTTGGAAAGATACACAAATTTGTTCAAATAATATATCTGTCATAATTTCAAAACTGTTTCCTTCTATGATTCCTGTAGCTGAAGCAGGAATGGTAACACTGTGTCTGTTCACAATGAGAACTTTATTGTTTTCCTTTACATTCTGTTTCATATGCACAGCCACATTTTTGTTGTTTCAGCAATGTTAGGATGTCTTTCAAAGTTCTAAGCTAGAAATTTATGAACCATCCACCTTTCCCAGCAGACAATTTGTTAATGTGTTGGTAGAGAGTGTGCCTTTGCAATAAATGACATCCTATTTCCATTTCCATATGATAATGTAAAAAGATGGTGTCTGTGGTATCTGTTAACCATGAGGAGAGAAAGGCTAAGCTTACAATTCTGACCATGTTTCCACAGACTGAATGTCATTTACTGATTTCAAATTTGCATGCCTCATATCACTGCATATGTTTTACATATTATACCCATGTCACATTTAAATATTTCTTCTCTTTCCCTAATTATATAAAAAGTGTTTGTATATTGTAGATATGAGTACACGTATACTCTTTGATTTAAATATTTGACAATAAGTTCTCTTTTTTAATTTTTTATTAATTTATTTTTGTTACATCTCAATGGTTATCCCATCCCTTGTATCCTCCCATTCTTCCCTCCCTCACATTTTCCCCTTATTCCCCTGTCCTGAGGGGGGATTACATCCCCCTGTATATGCTCATAGGGTATCAAGTCTCTTCTTGGTGACCTGCTATCCTTCCTCTGAGTGCCACCAGGCCTCCCCATCCAGGGGACTTGGTCAAATATGAGGAACCAGAGTTCGTGTGAAAGTTATACCCCACTCTCCACTCAACTGTGGAGAATGTTCTGTCCATTGGCTAGATCTGCGGAATTACTAAATACGTGATTCCAGTTGTGAAAATTGCAAATATGTCTCTTGTGATATGCTAAAGAAAATGCCACAAATAACATTCTAAATATTCTGTTAAAACATATTTCAAATGGGACATTTTTTTATGTGTATGAGGATCAGCATAATGAAGTTTATCATTTTAGATAAAGGACGTGTTCAGTTCTGAATAGAATACCTGGGGATGAAATTCAAAACACAGAAGAATGATTGTGACTATGGAATTGGTAACTGAAGAAGCTCGGAAGAAATGGGAAACTGTGGAAAGAGATTATTAGATGGTTTTTTAAAAAACACAAAATTCATGGTAAAATGTAACATGGAGAAGATAATCCATAATTCCCATTAATTGATATAGATTAGAAAAATGTAAAGGATGTTGAGTAGTTTGGACAAGAATATCTTCAGAAATAACTGTGTCATGTCTTACAGAATAAGCCTGTTATAAACTAAACATCATTTCAGGTGAGCCTTGCCGGAGAAGTCAAGGAGAATGTTTGTAATTCACTTTCATTCCTTTTAAATTTTGAATAAATAATGAATCAATATGCCTCAGTGACAGGAACTCCAGTTTTAAGAGTATGAGAAATTTTATGTTCAAAACTCTGACTATCGGGACGGCAGCATTTTTATGTTGTATGCTTATACATTTGCATGGAATTGATAAGAGATGTCAGGAGAAATGTTTTAATTCAGTTTATGTTATGATCAGTAAAGAAGGTAGAAAGACAAGCATTTCCTGTGAATTGTCCACTCTTTGCCTTTTTACTAAAAAAGGGAACTTTTTAATATAGAAACTGATTCATAGATACATACATGCCTCAGTTATAAAAATGTTACTTTTTTCTGACCATTTTCTTCAGTTCCATCATATTCATATAATTTATTACAGAGTGGTATTATTGTATATAGGTTCTATGTAACCTAGTACATTACATAGCAAACATGTTTCCAAACCTATATTGTGCCTACACAGAAGAGATTGCTGTATGGCTATCCAATATCATTTTATTAGCAATATTTGGATGTTCCATCATGATTATAAACATGTTGTCAAGTTGACAAAGCAAGTTAATTTATACAAGTAAAATATTGCATTATTAATCCACCTACATGGTGTTTTATGTACTTGAATAAAGATATAATAGTAGAAGAAAGCAAGTAAAATTTCACAAGCTTCCCGCACCCTCTTTTCTAATGGTCGCTGATAATATATATATATATAGTCTTTTAAGTGACAAGAAATCTATAGCCTATTGTTATCTGAAGAACTTCATTCTTCTTAATTTCTAAATAATTATGTTTATGTCTATATACTACATATTCTATATCCAATCATTGTTAGCAGAAATTCAAACCTATTTAATTTTCCTGACTGTGGATACAGGACAGCATAAACATAAACAGCAAGTCTATGTATGTGGCTTTAACTTCCTATCATATGATACTGATCAGTGGTAGATCTCCGTCCTGTGGTGGTTCACTTTTTTACTCCTGAGGCACATCTACAGGGTAATCCACAGTGACTCAACAGAATACCTCAACTGGCATTCCTTTTAACGATGCAGAAATGATTCACTTATTTTCTTACAATACTACACTAGCTTGTTTTTCCATTGTAAGAAAAAATGTTTACCATTGAAACTCATTATTTTCTGTGGTCATCTTGCAGGCAGGTCATCATTGTGGATGTTACGGTTTGTAATTGGAAAAGTATTTATTTACCTTTCCTTTTCAGTAACACGCAGAGAATCTTGGAGTACAGTGAACAGTAATCAGGAAAAATAAAGGCTCTAAGTAGGCTAGACTTCTTCATCTTCAATAAACTTTACAAATGTTGTCTTCAGCCACAGTGCCTTACCAACCATATAGAGAGAGATGTCTAAAGCCATGGCAAAGTCTGGTGTTTTTAGGGGTTCCATTGGAGCCACTTGGTTAATTAGTCAATAAAGATTTAACCCATTTTCACAACAAAAGAAGCTCCATTTGCTGACAGATAACACAGTTGGAACTTGGTCTCCTTTATTATTTGGAAATTTCATTTAGATCACCTTCAGAGACACACATAAACACATGCACACACACATATATATATTACATATATGGAATGTGTATATATACATTTATGTATGATAGACATATATATGTGCATACTACACACATATTTGTTATATATTATATATGTGTATATACACATATATATATAAATATAATGTATATATATTTACACACACACACACATATATATATATAGAGAGAGAGAGGGGGGAGAGAGAGAGAGAGAGAGAGAGAGAGAGAGAGAGAGAGAGATGTACTCATAGTATTTTTTATTTCCATACAATGAACATGATTAAACAGTAAAACAGACTTGCAAATAGAGTCATTTGGAAATGAGTCTCAAAGTAATGTGATAGATAGTTTTATGTCAACTTGGCAGGAGCTAAAACCTGAGAGGAGGAGGGAACCACAATTAAGATAACATCTCTGGTAAAATTTGGATGTAGACATGCCTGTGGGGTATTATCTTAATTAATGATTGATGGGTGATAGCCCAGCCCATTATGAATGGAACAATTTCTGGGCTTGTGGCCCTGGGGAGTGTGAAAAATAGAGAACATATCAGAAACATGCCAGTAACACCTTTCTATGGCCTCTACATCAGATTCTGCCTCTAGGTTCCTGACATTTGAGTTCCTTGTTTGACTTCCTTCCATCATGTATAGGGATATGGAAGTGTGAGACAGATAATCTCTCTCCTCCTCAACTTGCTTTTTTGGTCATGGAGGTTCTCATTACAGCAACAGAAACTCAAAACAGGTAGTACAGATGGATCTTGAGGGGGACCTATGTCAAGAATCTTGAGGAAATACTGCATTGATTGCTGTGCAATATTTAATGCCCACTATCAGGAAATGGAACATGAGTGTCCCAATTACTATGCATTCTTGTAGCAGGAGCTGTTATGTGTATGATTAATGTTGGTCATTTTGACTGATAGAGAATAAAATTTCAAAGCACTTTTGATTTGCACTTCCCTGGTAACTAATTACATTTAACATTCCTTTACGTGCTTCTCAAATATTTGCGTTACCGCTATTGATAATTCTGTTTATTTCCGTAACCCGTTTTAATTAAGTTGTCTTATTGATATCCAGTTTTGTTTGTCCTTTACTGAAGTTAGATATTAGCCCTCAATCAGTTGTGTAGTTAGTGAAAAAAAATCAAAGTCTGTAGCTTAGGACTCTGTCCAAATGGTGGCGTGTTTGGCCATAGAACAGCTTTTCTGTTTTCATAAGGTCCAAGTTATTAATTCTTCTTGATGCCTGCACTATTAGTGTTCTATGTACAAAAAAAACTTTTGCTCTTCCAGTGCGTTCCAGACTATTCAACAACTTTTTCTTTTTATCAGATCTAGGGCATCAGATCTTATGTTGACATCTTTGGTCCACTTGGAGTTGAGTTTTGTGCATGGTGATGGGTATGGATATGCTTGTGTTATCCATGCAGCCATTCAGTTTGGTCAGCATTGCTGTTGAAGATGCTGTCTTTTTCCAGTGTGTATTTCTTGATCCTTTATCAAAAAATCATGTGTCTGAAGGTGTGCGGGCTTATGTCTAGGTCTTCCATTCCACCATATTGGACAATGTATCTGTTTTGTCCCTAAATCATTCTTTTTTTATTAGTATAGTTATGTAGCAAAATGTGAGATGAAGGATGGTGACAATTTCAGTAATTATGCCACCACTTAGGACTATTTTACCTATCCTGTGTTTTTCCTCTGCTAACATACAAACCTGAATGCTCTACTTCCAAATTCTAAAACAGCTAATTTATAAACACACATCTATATTACTTTACTTATTTAACCTCAGCACAGTAGTTGCAGTGGGTTAATTGGAGTGCTCAGTTTTAATGACACACATCTGTCGCCAGTACGGAATGGCCAGAGCATAGGAAAGACAATATGGCATAATTTCAGGATGATTTTGTAAGAAAAATAATTCTAAGAAATGAAGGAATAATTCCCTTCAGGAAACAAAAAGTAATTCAAACAAAACATGAGAACTAGAAAATTGTAGGGAACACGAATGGCTAACTCCAATCAACGCCAGCTCTACTGCCACAAAGTATGTCTAGTTTACTTGAATATGTGCTGTAGTCACAAGTCAATAAGATAGTTATCACCAGTTAAAGTGTGTTACACGAAAGACAAAAGGATGAAGGGAATGTATTAGAGACAGGGACACATCAGGACAAATGTGAGCCAACTGGAACCCAAGGCCGGTTTCGGAGTAGAGAGGGATGACTGAGTCAGTACAACATAAGTCTCCATATGAACGAAGGGGAAAGTTGTAATTACCACCCATCTTACATCACTCAATATTTCACAGCCTCAAAAAGAAAAAGAAAAGGGAACAAAGCATGTGGAGAGAAGGAGGGAGAGTAACAATTAGTGCTTTGTTCGCATTACTTAGGAATCCATTAGCCTTTCCAGGGCTGTTGACTCAGATAGACTCAACTGTCTGTGTAAAAAGGTACAACATTCTATCTAGCAAATAAATCCCATTTATTTTCTACATGTGCTAGGATTAGAAGTCTAACAAGAAGGTGTGGGCATATTCAGTGTTGAGTAGAGAATGTTTTCTTATCCCTGGATGGCACACAGATTTCTTCACCATATTCATGTTTTTAAAAATTCATGTACTGCAGGAAATTTGAAAATTGCATAATCCCATCGGTATTAATCCATTAAAAAATGTAAGAATCCTTATATTCTCCCACTGGTCTTATATCCTTTTTAAATGTTATTTACCTTTATTTTATGTGCATTGATGTTTTGCCTGCATGTATGTCTGTGTGAGTGTCAGATCTTGTAGTTACAAACAGTTGTAAGCTGCCATGTGCTATGAGGATTTCAAGCCTGGTACTCTGGGTGAGGAGTTAGTAACCATAACCACTGACATATGAGATATCTATCCAGATAGATCTCATATTCTTATACAACACCAGAAAAAACTTGTATCACCATATCAATGGGTCAAAAGTACAAAAAAAAAAGAATTCCCATGAGGTCCTGAGGCTTATGAATTCTTCCTTATGTGAATTTCCACTGTGTTCCTGTAAAGTCCTTTTTCTTTCACCATGTTGTAAGTTATATTTTCATTAAGTTCCATGACATCATCTTTACTGGAAAATTATTTAAAAGCTGTTTCCAAGTGGGACAACTGATAAGGTTCTAATTATTGCAGACATGTTTGATCAGTCTTGAGCAAGTAAGGAATAAAATGTATGTAAACACTAAGATGTATTTGAATTCTGCTGTGCATATTGTCTTCTGGTTGAGACAATTTATAAACAGTGACTAATTATAAAAAGTCATTACTCAATGATTTTTTTTTAAAAACCAAGATTTCAGTGCTTAACTAGCATTATTTATTTATGCTTAGAACCTAAATCTGTCCTGATAAGAGTATTCTGCTTTCAGGGTGACACCTAAAACAATCCTCTTGATTTTGTCTACTTATTTTGCCATGGAAGAAATCAATAGGAACCCTCATATTTTGCCCAACATTTCTCTGCTAGCTAAAGTTGACTGTAACTTGTTTGCCGATCAATCAAAATCTGGTTTGCCCTTGAAAAGAGTGGAACATAGTCCTAACTACCACTGTACAAATCAGAGAAGATATTTAATTGTACTTACAGGACCCATATGGTCGCGATCTGCCTATCTTGGAAGATACCTGTACATCTCCAGAACTCCAGAGGTAATGAAACGATTTTTAATGAAATGCTATCTCACTTGAGACTGACTTTCTGAGTATCAAGGCAGGTTAAGAGGAAGAGACTGGGTTTGTGTCTACCCAGATCGATCAAGTATTCATATTCTTTCTTTGGCAAATAAATAAGCTAATCATGAATAAGCATATAAGACAAGAGTAATGTGAAATGTTTTACCAGAAGACTTAAGTTATCTGTATCTGTTTAGATAATCACAGGAAGTTGGATATGGTCTTAATAATGAGATGAAGAAGTCACACTTCCTAGAACTCTTAGAAGTTGCTTACCACACTTAGATCTTTGGCTTTTGCATTACGCATTTCATCTTCTTCATATTGTTGCTTATGTTCTATGTCCTTCAGCTTTACTGTGGTCATTTTCATCCTCTCCTGAGTGAACATGAACACTTTCCTTACCTCTACCAGATGTCTCCCAAGGACACATCTCTACCACTAGCCATGGTGTCCCTAGTGGTTTACTTCAGATGGAACTGGGTGGGAGCAATCATTTCAGATGATGACCAGGGGATTCAGTTTCTTTCTGAACTGAGAGGAGAAATGCAAAGATCAACCGTCTGCTTTGGATTTGTGATTATTATCACAAATTATATAACATTAAACTTTAAAATGGCTGATAAGTATTATAATCAGATCTTACTGTCATCAGCAAAGGTTGTAATTGTTTATGGAGACAAAGAGTCTAAAATACATCCTACCTTTATTGCGTGGAAACCCAGGAACATTATGAAAATCTGGGTCAGTGTGTCAAAATTTGATATACTAACAGTTACGGGCGATTTCTTGCTTACCCCCACTTATGGGACACTCGTTTTTTCACATCATCATACTGAGATGCCAGGTTTCAAACAATTTATACATACAGTTCACCCTTCAAACTACAGTGATGATGTTTCCTTTGCTAGACAATGGTGGATTCATTTCAATTATTCTTTGCCACCATTTAATTGTAAGAAGTTGAAAACTTGTCCATCTGAAACTGTATGGACATGGTTATTCAGGCCGCCCCTTGGAATGTCCATGAGTGATACATCTTATAATGTATACAATGCTGTGTATGCTGTGGCCCACTCACTCCATGAGATGCTTCTTCAACAAGTAGAGACACGGCCAGAGAATGCTGGGAAGGATGTGGAATTTGACTCCTGGAAGGTAATGGCATATATACGTTCTATGTATACACATTATGCTGTATGGCATGCAAGTCATAGAGATGACATTCTTTAAAAGAACCATATTATCTAAATTCATATGAAAAGAAACCTTGCTCCAAAATTAATATATTTACATCTCTGTCAAGACAGATCACATTAGGGTCATAAAGTATGATGCAGTCAACACTGGCACACCCAAGTAAGCATTTCACAATCTAAGTAAATAACCTTTTAAAATATTCAAGCAACACATGCATCTCATGTTATTAGCATTTAAAAAAATTACATCATGAAATTCTTAAATGGCAATAAGAAAATGATTTGTATTTTTTATTTTATTTTATTAATTTATTCATGTGACATCTCAATGGTTATCCCCTCCCTTGTATCCTCCCATTCCTCCCTCCCTCCCATTTCCCCCTTACTCCACTCCCCTCTGACTGTGACTTAGGGGGACTTCCTCTTTTTTAAACACGTAAAATACAAATCATCTTGGTGATAAAATACATGATTTCTATTTTATGTGATCAAAAAGTTGCTAATCAACATAATGAATAAATCTCAAATAATATCAAGCAGTTCTGCCATTTTATGAACCATTAATCCTGTCAGTTCCAGAGGTAATGATCAAATAACATTGTTGGCCCACAGAAGTAGATACTATATCACTAATCTCCAGGCATAAAATTCAAATGTGTATGTGTTAGGGCATATCCACTGAGAAAATGGTATATTTTAAACATACCGAAACATCACATGTACATGGAATGTTTTCCATCTTTCACTACTGAGTTACCTCTGATAAAGTTATATTTTAGAAAAGGATGATGGAATTTAGGGGGCATTTCAGACTTTATATTTTCTGTCCTAATGTGAATGCAGCAATGAAACTAAAATGACAAGTATGTTTTAGATGCTCTCTTTTCTGAAGAACATGAAATTTGTAAATCCTGCTGGAGATCTGGTGAACATGAATCACAATTTTAAACTGGATACAGAATATGACATATTCTTTATCTTGAATTTTATGAAGTACATGGGACTTAAAATAAAAATAGGACAGTTTTCTGGTCATTTTCCAAGAGGTCAACAACTGTACATGTCTGATGAACTGATAGATTGGGCCACAGATATCAGAGAGGTAATTTAGTCTTAATGTTAATGCTTTACATGTAGGACAACTACCTAAAAATCTAATGGTCTGCTTGTGCTCTTTCACGGTATAGAAGTTTTGACACTTATTCATTTATTGAAAAACTTTTCTCCTTCCTATATTCATTCTTTCTCCATCTCTCCTCTCTTCTCTCTCTCTCTTCTCTCTTTCTCTCCTCTCTCTCCTCTCTCTCTCTCTCTCTCTCTCTCTCTCTCTCTCTCTCTCTCTCTCATGTGTTTCATGATATGAAAATCACAGTACACTTATACTATTCATCAGAAAAAGATATTATGCTTTATAATGTAATACATGTGTGTAAAAGAGGTCTTTCAGTAGCTCCACGTAGTGAGTCACTAGAGCTTTTGTTATTTGTGTTATTTCTATAACATATCTGATTTTCTGCAGGCTCAACCTTCAATATGTAGTATGCCTTGCAAGCCAGGACTCAGAAAATCCCCTCGTGAAGGAATGGCTGTCTGCTGTTTTGACTGCAACCCCTGCCTAGAAAATGAAATTTCCAACATGACAAGTAAAGATATGTTTAACTAAAATAATAAACAGATTATTTTCTTATCCTGTATTCACATCATTCTCAAAATATCTATTAGGGGATGGCAAAGATAAATCTCATTATAAAGTTAAAACCAACAGTACCTCTGCTGCTTTAAGTAATATACTCTCTGGCTCTTGAAGTACTTTTTGCCTCATCATTCTTGAATTCTCATACATTTCTTTAGAGTCCTAGATATTACTGCATCATCTCCTCTTTCTACTTTTCAGTTTTACAAAAAATATAGCATTCTAAACTTCCCAGAACACCCTAAGGTTTCTAACAATGACTATATTTTCAATGGCATTGTATTTTGTTTTAGCAGCATGCATTTTTGTATTGTGTTATAGTAATCAATAGTGCCATTTGTAAGTTGCAGTTTCCCTTGTATTGTAGTACACATGTGGGTTTGGAGGCCAAGATATGGAACTCTGAATAAAGCTTATATTCTAAAGTTCATAACAAGTATGCACAGAGGCGTTTTAGTTAAATTAGTGGGTACATAATACATTGAGGTTCATAAAAAGTTTGAAACTGTGTTATTACTAGATTATTAGAAAATTTAATGCTGGAATTGATAGCTATTTAAGTAGTTAGATACTACTCCACAAAATAGAAATGGATGGAACATTACCAAACTCATCCTATGAGGCCACAGTCATCTTGATAACTAAACCTCACAAACACCCAACAAGGAAAAGGAATTTCAGACTAATTTCTCTCATGAATATTGATGCAAAAATACTCAATAAAATACTTGCAAGCTGAATCCAAGAACACATCAAAGATACCATTCACTTTGACCAAGTAGGCTTCATTCTAGGCATGCAGGGATGGTTCAATATATGAAAATCCATCAATGTAATCCACCATATAAACAAACAAATAAAAAAATCACATGATTATCTCCTTAGATGCTGAAAAAGCATTTGACAAAATCCAACACCCATTCATGTATAAAGTCTCGGAGAGATTAGGCATACAAGGCACATACCTAAACATAATAAAGGCTACATACGGCAAGCCAATAGACAACATCAAATTAAATGTAGAGAAACTCAAGGAAATTCACTAAAATCAGGGACTAGACAAGGCTGCCTTACTGTCTCCATGTCTGTTAAATATAGTACTTGAAGTTCTAGCTAAAGCAATAAGACAACAAAAGGAGTCAAGGGGTTCCTCTTGGCTGGGATGTTTCTGGGAAAGCCTTGCTAGTGTTGGAGGCTTGCTAATAGGAGGTCAGCATGTAATTCCTTGAGTGATCCACAAGAGTGGACAAGGTTGAGGGGAAGCACTGCCTTGTGTTCTGTTTCAATGCTTGAGGAGTCCCTGAGAATTGTGTCTGAGGTAAAAGAGAGAGTGGGAAAGCCCTGTGGAGAGCCTACCTGGTCCATTGACAGGCATGGCCTGTGGATTAGGAAAAGATGTCTCTTCTATTTATAGTCATAAAAGCTTGAATATGCAACATTTTGTAATACTTTGTGGCTTTTAAAGCAATAGAAAAATAGAGTATTTGAGTACTGCTACTTGCCAGTTTAGATAACACTGCTCAGGATAATCACAAAGCAAATACAAACTGACCAACAATGTACTTCCTTTAATGCAAAGACTCAGCACTGGAAAGGTACTGTCACATTTAAGTTTGATCTCTAGCTCATTTCAGTTTAAAGAAATTTGAATATATTACAGTGTAAGTTACAAAAATAAGGGTGAAAGTCATACCCCACTCTCCACTCAACTGTGGAGAATGTTCTGCCCATTGGCTAGATCTGGGTAGGGGTTTAAAGTTTACCGCCTGTATTGTCCTCGGCTGGTGCCTTAGTTTGAGCGGGACCCCTGGTCCCAAATCTGCCTATCATAATGTTCTACTTGTAGGTTTCTAGGACCCTCTGGATCCTTCTACTTTGCTATTCTTCCATGCTTCTCTCGTCTAGAGTCCCAATAGGATGTCCTCCCCTCTGTCCCAGTTTCCTGGTAAGTGAAGGCTTTCGTGGGACATGCCCCTTGGGCTAGTATGCAGATATAAGTGAGTATATACCATTTGACTCTTTCTGCTTCTGGGTTAACTCACTCATTATGATCATTTCTAGTTCAATCCATTTGTCCACAAATTTCGGGAATTCCTTGTTTTTAGTAGCTGAGTAGAATTCCATAGTATATATGTACCACATTTTCTTTATCCCGTACTCTGGTGCCTCATATTTGACCATGTCCCCTGGAGGGGGAGACCAGGTGGCACTCAGAGGAAGGACAGCAGGTTACCAAGAAGAGACTCGATACCCTATGAGCATATACAGGGGGAGGAAGTCCCCCTCAGGAACAGTCATAAGGGAGGGGAATAAGGGGAAAATGGGAGGGAGGGAAGAATGAGAGGATACAAGGGATGGGGTAACCATTGAGATGTAACAAGAATAAATTAATAAAAAAATTTAATTAAAAAAAGATAAGGGTGAAACAAAGTTTCCATCAAGTAATTATATGTAAAAAAAAAAAACATTTTCTGAATTTATGAAACATTATGAACAGCATGTTATTTCTCAATAAATGCTCCAACATTGGGAGCATTAGATGATCAAATCTACAGATATTAGTGAAACTCTCAAATAATATGCTCTTACAATATTCAAACATTCAAGCATAAAACAAGGGTGGTATTATTGGCACGTAGAGAACTTAAATGGTAATTATTTGCTATTCTCCCTGCTTACTTGATATTACAATTGCTTTTGTCTTATTTTATTTTTCACATTGTAATAAAACTACATACTTTCCCTTGTACCAATCCTTCCTCTAAAACTTTCCATACTTCCACACTCCTTGCTCTCTTTCAAATCCATGGCCTTTGTTTTCATTCATTGTTGTTGTACGCAAATATTTTGTGTATATAGTATATTTCTAAATGCATCCAGTTCAGTCTGTATAATATTACTATTTTCAGGACTGACCATTTTGTTATCCAAAAGTCATCAGCTGGTGTGTTCTTCTCTGGTGAAGGCAAATTCTCACACTTCTAATATTCCTTAGTTGCTCTCATCCGTTGTGTCAGGTCCATTGTTTTTTGTCTTCAGCTTTTGTTTAAGCAGCTATTTTAGTGATAATTTTTGGATGTTGCTTAGAACCTTCCTAGAAGACATACTCTCCATCAATCCTCCAACTCTTATATAACTCAAACCTTATCTTCTGTAATTTTCCAAGCTTTATGTGAGGGACTGGGTTTGTAGATGTATACACTGGACAGGAGTCCAAAACTCTAAATTTTCATTGGTTGTAGTTTGCTCTAATGGTCTCTGTCTGTTTCAAAGCTAACTTTCCAAGACAAGTGGTGATGAACTATTTACCTATGTGTAAAGATAAATATTTAGAAAATAGTTAAGGATTGTTGTAGTGGTTTAGCAAAGTGCCAATTGTAGGTGCTTTTCCATGTTATAGAGTGTTACAGTTCATAAGTCATGGAAGCTACATGAGGCCACATATGGGTCCAAAGTTGTAGCTGATAGATCAAATGATTCATGGAAGTAACTTGTCCTAAGTTCTTTTTTATTCATAATATACAAAATTATGAATACCAAATGAGTATTTCCATAAATAACCCAAGCTACTGTATGTTATTGTAAAAACTTGACTATTATGTGACAGTACAGTATTGTTTTTGAAAAACACTAATAACTTCTTGACTCTGTAAAGCAAATATGAACAAAAGCTTACAAACAGAAGATAAACATTGAAAATTGGTATTGAATTTCATGTAGCCTCCACAGTTAATACCTATATACCACAAGAGTTAAGCCTAGTATAGGTATGATTTCCCAATATATTAATTTAGTGTTTCTGGTGAATAATATGGAAAACCTAAACTGATAATACTTTCCACTCTATACTAGACATGGAACAATGTGTGAAGTGTCCAGATGATCACTATGCCAACACAGATCAAACTCACTGCATCAAAAAATTGATGACCTATCTGGATTATGAAGACCCCTTGGGAATGGCTCTGGCTGGCATGGCTCTTTCCTTCTCTGCTCTTACAGCTGTTGTACTCTGTGTCTTCTTGAAACACCAAGACACTCCCATAGTCAAGGCCAATAACAGAACACTCAGCTATGTCCTGCTCATCTCCCTCATATTTTCCTTTCTCTGTCCCTTGCTCTACATTGGCCATCCCCGTGTGTCCACCTGCATCCTACAACAGATCACATTTGCCATTGTGTTTACTGTGGCTGCCTCTACTGTCTTGGCCAAGACAATTACAGTAGTACTCGCATTCAAGGTCACTGTTCCAGGAAGAAGGATGAGGTGGCTTCTGGTATCAGGGGCACCTAACTTGATCATTCCCATATGCACTATGATTCAACTTATTATTTGTGTGACGTGGCTGGCAACGTCTCCTCCATTTGTTGATGCTGATGTACATATGGTACATGGCCACATCATCATTATGTGCAACAAAGGTTCTGTTATTGCTTTCTACGGCATCCTGGGATACATGGGATCTATTGCCCTAGCAAGCTTCACTGTAGCTTTCCTGGCAAGAAATCTACCTGACACCTTCAATGAAGCCAAGTTCCTGACATTCAGCATGCTGGTGTTCTGCAGTGTTTGGATCACTTTCCTCCCTGTCTACCACAGCACAAAAGGCCAGGTTACAGTGGCTGTGGAGGTATTTTGCATCTTGGCCTCAAGTGCAGGGCTGCTTCTTTGCATCTTTGTTCCAAAGTGCTACATTATTTTGTTAAGGCCACAAATAAATTCTTTTCGCAAGTTCAGGAGCTCACGTGCTAAAGCTGAAAATATTCACTAAATTTAAATAGCTCATTAACTATAAAAAAGTATACCTACAAGATGACAAGATCATTATATTTCATCAAATATTATGTCAAAATATGAGGTTTCTACCATGAAAAAATATACAGAATAGGCTGCATAATACAGTTCTCATACATGACCTGGACCTCTATTTATTGGATCAAATCTTGTAATCACTATTACATCTGTAATGTTTTTTATTATTGATTTATATAGTATGTGATTATTGGAAATAGGCATTATAAATTATGTCATTGTGGAAAATATCCAGAAAAAAAACATCACTTTATGGAGAGTATGTACAGATAGAATTTAATAAGGAAAGACATTATGTTAATATAGCACTGCAGAGAGCTACAAGAAGTAGTTAAATAACTTTCTATGTGAAGTAATAGCCCATAATTTAGGAAGATAAGAATAATGATGTTATGACATAACTAATTGCTTTCCAATTTAATTTGAAGACTGCCAGAGAGGAAAATATTTCATGCCTTAAATTGTAATGCTGTTGAAAACCTCCTGACTAATCATCTAACTGGGCCTATAACACTGTTTTTTCTAAGTGGTTGGAGTAACAAATTCCTGTCTGTATACCTGTGTTTATATTCAAAGACATGGGCTGCTCTGGAAATTAGAAGGCATCATAGAAGCTTATTTATGTCATAGAAAGCACCCAACTGAGAAAATCATAGATGCCATAACAGCTGGATGCTACAACCGAAATAGAACATCTAACCAAATGCCCTTACCATCAAGGCCTAGGGAACATGTTGGCATAGGAGTCAGAAGAATTTAAGAGCCAGTAACTAAGCAATGCTGAGAAATGCTATATTTAAAACATGATATTGCTCTTACAGTTCTGATTACTTGACAAAATATCCACAAAATCAATAGACTCAGGAGATCTTCTTTAAGACCCTTCCCAAGATGCTAAAAAAGATGTAGGCAGTAAAGAATATGTATAGGAGGAAAAACTCACTCTTAAATATCACTTAAAGATGTGGTTTATTTTAGGATCCTCATTTTCTAGTAAGTGACCCTAAAATCATGCACAGTTTGGCATCACTTACTGAGCATAGTGATTTATTAAAAACTGAAGCTATTTTTTTCCTCCTTTATTAATTTATTCTTGTTACATCTCAATGGTTATCCCATCCCTTGTATCCTCCCATTCATCCCTCCCTCCCAATTTCCCCTTATTCCCCTCCCCCCTATGACTGTTCCTGAGGGGGATTACCTCCCAAAAAAAAAAAGAATAATCTTCAGATTGAGATATAAAAGTTTTGGGTCCAGAAATGTTATTTGCTCTTTTCCTTGCAGGTTGGCCATAGAACCAAACATTTCTCTTGTGACCATACTTCGTGAGTTTTAAAACTATAAATTGTGTAATAAAAATGTGACCTGAACGAAAAAAAAACTGAAGCTAAGAAGTCGAAAAAAATTATGTTTTGAGATGTATGGAAAGCTGCATGGTGACACAGGGAATAGATATGGTTGTACTGCATTCATTAATGTATGAACTGATTCTTTAAAAAGGAAAAAAAACAACCTGAAAATGTCGTCTAGGCTACTATTCATCTGGCACCTATAAATTGAAACCGACTATTCCCAACTACTAAATTTAAGACACCATCTGCCTTTCAAGAAGGTTTGTGCTAAGGTGTTCAGGGATCATAGGAAGACTCTAAGGTGAGATGCACAAGGTGATCTATTACTAGACGTGGAAAGGACATCCTGCTTCTTGGATAGAAATGGGAGCTGAGAGTAGAGCTTAAAAGCGGGCGTAAGGAGCTCTGACTACAGAATAAAATGTTAAACTAGGTAGTGTGCTTTAGCCATGCTTCTAAAGAGTGTAGGTATAAGAACTAAAGTATCCATTGGGAGCATTTACAAACCTCTAGTTCTAAAACAATAAACAGAAGGACCCTGCTGTGTGAGGTTGCAGTCCTCCCAGTCTGCATAACCTTCCTGATCTCAGCCCTAGATATCTGAGGAATTCCCACTATGGCCTCCTTAGTCCTTCTGACTCACTTCATCTGGAGCATGTCTTTAGCAATAGATGCTCCCTATCCACACCTGATACATGGCCTTTTGCACACTTCCCTACTAGTTCTCCCGCCCCCCTGAACCTATGGGATAATTAGGTACTGTATCCCTGTTCATATGATAGAAGCGTGCTGCCAAATGCAAATAAAGCACCCTTGGAATGTGTAGTTCCAACCAATTATGTATATCTATCCTGGGAGCCTTCACTCACTCCACAAGGACTATATAGCCTTTGTTCCCTCCCCAATAGAGGCAAACTATCTCCCTGAGGTGGTTCCCAATTGCTATTCCCCAAAACCAGCTCCAGGAAATAGCAAAGAGGAGAGAAGTGGATCTGCAGTAGGGAGAATTGAGCAGGCAGTGAACAGCTGGTTAAGGGGAACCAATCATTGGTTGAACAACTAGCTAAAGGAACTACGTGTTGAGGAGAGGTTGAGGAATGGAGGAAAAAGAAATGCTAGAAGACTCTGGCATATCAGTACAAACTGAAGGTCTTAAGGCCCAGGAGAACTTTTCTGTCTGTGTCTCTGTCTCACTGTCTGTCTGACTCCTTGCTCCTTGCTAGCTTGCTATATTTCTGTCTTTCTATATAATTATCTTCTTGCTTGCTGTTGCTCATCTTCCTATCTCTCTTGCCATTCTCCACCTATCCATCTCTCTGGCTGCTCCCCATCTCACCATCTTTCTTGGTGTTCCCCCATCTCATTCTAGCTTACTCTGCCATGCCCATTACTTGCTCGCCCAACTAACTCACTCACTCCATGGGCCAATCCCAGTATTTTATTCAAATGAAGTTAAAATTACTTTTCATTACAGATCACATCATGATTTTTTTTCTTCTTTTACCATCCGTAGAGCCTTTAAAAATCAAAAGGGCAAGAAAACAATCTAACAAAGACATACTACAAACCTTGTGTCTGGCAGAGCTGAGTCCAGCTCTAGCCACAGCCCACATTAGCCATCACTCTACAAGCAACTTCAGGCTTTGGTCTGTATACACAACACTAGCCTGAAGCGTACCACTCAGACACAGCTAAGAATCAAGGCAAACCCACTGGGGGAAAAAACCAGCTTGGGCCACATCACTCATTAACTGCAATCCTGCTAGCAGCTTCTGGCCCTGATCTCACCCCCACCCACCTACAGCCTATTAGCAAGATCCACCTAGGTCACAGACCAGAGATTTGTGCAGGCCACGTGCCACATTCATAGCAACAAAATTCAGAGCCATATAACAATGCTGGAAACCAGTGATCCTAACACAGTAAGCCCTGGAGATATGAACACCCATGAAGCACAAAGAGAAGACCTTAAATCTTAGGTGATGAAAATGGTAGACAGTTTGAGAGAGAAAAATAAATCACCCAAAGAAACACAGGAAAATGCAGGAATTGAATGAATCCTATAAAGAATTATAGTGAGATTCAATCAAATGGGAGAAAGAACTGAATAAGTCTATTCAAGACCTAAAGAGGAAATTAGAAACAACAAAGAAAGCACAAGCTGAGGCAATCTTAGAGTTGAAAAACCTAGGGAACAGAACAGGAATGATGGACACAAGCCACACCATCAGAATACAGAGATAGAAGTATAGAATCTAAAGTGTGGAAGATACCATCGAAGTTATCAATACATCAATCAAAGAAAATGTTAAAACTAAAAAGTCCCTGATACAAAACACCCAAGAAATCTGGAACGCTATAAAAAGACCAAATCTAAGAATAATAGAAATAGAAGAAAGAATAGACTCCAAGCTCCAAAGCCCAGAAAATATTTTCATAAAATCATAGAAGAAAACTTCCACAACCTAAAGAAAGAAATGCCCATAAACATACAAGAAGCCTACAGAACTCTAAATAGATTTGACCAGAAAAGAAAATCCTCCCACCACATAATAATCAAAACATTAAGTGTACAGAACAAAGAATATTAAAAGCTGCAAGATAAAAAGGTCAAGTCACATAAAAAGGCAAACACATCAGAATTACAGCTGACTTCTCAACAGAGACTGTGAAAGCTAGAAGGACAGAAGTCATACAAACATTAAGAGACCACAGTTACTAAAGCTTAAACCACACATCAAACCTAACACATTAATAGTGGGAGACTTCAATACCCCTCTCTTCCCAAAACACAGATCATCAAGACAGAAACTAAATGGAGAAACAAGGAAGCTAATAGACATCATTACAGAACATTTCACCTAAACACAAAAGAATACACCTTCTTTTCAGCACCTCATGGAACCTTCTCCAAAATTGACCACATACTTGGTCACAAAGCAAAACTCAACAGATAAAAGAAAATTGAAACAATCCCTTGCATTTCATCAGATGACCGTGGATTAAAGATGGAACTCAATAACAAAAGAAACAACCCAAAGCCTACAAACTCATGGAAACTGAACTCAATGACATCTGGGTAAGGAACGAAATAAAAAGGAAAATTAAAAGCCTTCTAGACTTCAATGAAACTGAGGGTACAACATACCCAAACTTATGGGACACAATAGAAGCAGTGATAAGAGTAAATTTCATATCATTAAGTGCCTTTATAAAGAAACTGGAGAAATCCCATACTAGCAACTTAACAGCACACCTGAAAGTTCTAGAACAAAAAAAAGACACACCCAAGAAGAGTAGATGGCTAGAAATCATCAAACTAGGGGGTGAAATCAATAAATTGGAAATAAAGAAAAAAATTCAAATGATCAACAAAATCAAGAGCTGGTTCTCTTAGAAAATCCACAAGATTGACAAACTTTTAGCCAAACTAACTAAAAGGCAGAGGGAGAGTGTTCAAATCAACAAAATCAGAAATGAAAAGGGAGACATAACAAGAGACACTGAGAAAAACCAAAGAATCATCAGATCTTATTTCAAAAGCCTATATGCCAAAAAATTTGAAAACCTAAATGAAATGGAAATTTTTCGTGATAGCTACCAACTACCAAAATTGAACCAAGATAAGGTAAACAAATTGAATAGTCTTATCACACCAAGGAAATAGAGGAAGTTATCAAAAGTATCCCAACAAAAAAGCACAGGACCAGATATATTCAGCACAAAATTCTACCAGACCTTGAGAGAAGAAGTAATACCAATGCTCTTCAAACTATTCTGTAAAATAGAAACAGAAGTAACAATACCAAACTTATTCTATGAGGTCACAGTCACCTTGATATCTAAATCAAAGAAAGACTCAATAAAGAAAGAGAATTTCAGACAAATTACTCTTATGAACATTGATGCAAAAATATCATTCACCATAATCAAGTAGGCTTCATTCCAGGCATGCAGGCATGGTTCAATATATGGAAACCCATCAATGTAATTCGTAATATAAAAAAACAGAAAGAAAAAAAACACATGATAATCTCTTTAGATGCCCAAAAGGTGTTTAACAAAATCCAACACCCATTCATGTTAAAAGTCCTGGAGAGAGCAGGGGTACAAGGCACATACCTAAACATAATAAAGGCAATAAACAGAAAGCCTATAGCCAACATCAAACTAAATGGAGAGAAAATTAAACCAATTCCACTGAAATCAAGGACAAGACAAGGCTGTCCACTCTTTCCATATCTCTTCAATATAGAACTTGAAGTCCTAGCGAGAGCAATAAGACATCTAAAGGAGATGAAGGAGATACAAATTGGAAAAGAAGAAGTCAAACTTTCACTATTTGCAGATGATATCATAGTATATATAAATGACCCCAAAAATTATATCAAGGTATATCTCCTATACCTGGAAAACACCTTAAGCAAGGTGGCTGGATACAAAATCAACTCAAAAAACAGTAGGCCTCCCGTATGCACATGACAAACAGGCTAAGAAAGCAGTTAGGGAAACTACACCCTTTACAATAGCCACAAATAATATAAAGTATATTGGTGTAATAACCAAGAAAATGAAAAATTTGAATGAAAAAAACTTCAAGTCTCTGAAGAAAGAATTTGAAGAAGATTTCAGAAGATGGAAAAATCTCCCATAATCATGGATTGGGAGAATCAACATAGCAAAAATGACCATCTTACCAAAAGCAATCTACAGATTCAATGCAATTCCCATCAAAATATCCACACAGTTCTTTGCCGACCTTGAAAGATCAATTCTTAACCTCACATGGAAAAACAAAAAACCCAGAATAGCTAAAATGATCCTGTACAATAAAAGATCTTCTGTAGGAATCTCCATCCCCGATCTCAAGCTTTACTATAGAGCAACAGTGATAAAAAAAAAAACCAGCATGGTACTGGCATAGAAATAGGCTGGTTGATCAATGGAATAGAATCAAAGACCCAGAAATAAATTCACATACCTATAGACGCCTGATTTTTGACAGAGAAGCCAAATTCATCTTGTTGAAGATAACATCTTCAACAAATAGTCCTGGTCTAACTGCGAGGCTACATGTAGAAAAATAAAAATATATCAATATCTATCACTCTACATAAAAATGAAATACAACTGGATTAAAGACCTCAACATAAACCTAGACACACTAAGTCTGTTAGAAGAAAAGTGGGGAAGAAGTCATTGGCACAGGAGACAACTTCCTGAACAGAACAGAAGCAGCTCAGGCCCTAAGATCAACCATTAATAGATCATAATGAGTGAGTTAACCCAGAAGCAGAAAGACTCAAATGGTATATACTCACTCATATCTGCATATTAGCCCAACAGGCATGTCCCACGAAAGCCTTCACTTACCAGGAAACTGCGACAGAGGAGAGGACATTCTAGTGGGACTCTAGATGAGAGAATCATGGGAGAAAGGCAAAGTAGAAGGACCCAGAGGGTCCTAGAAGCCTACAAGTAGAACATTATGATAGGCAGATTTGGGCCCAGGGGTCCCGCTCAAACTAAGGCACCAGCCAAGGACAATACAGGTGGTAAACCTTAAGCTCCTGCCCAGATCTAGCCAATGGACAGAACACTCTCCACAGTAGAGTGGAGAGTGGGATATTACTTTCTCACATACTCTGGTGCCTCACCTTTGATCATGTCCCCTGGACGGGGAGACCTGGCGGCAATCAGAGGAAGGACAGCAGGTTACCAAGAAGAGACTTGATACCCTATGATCATATAGAGGGGGAGGTTATCCCCCTCAGGAACAGTCATAGGGGAGGGGAATAAGGGGAAATTGGGAGGGAGGGAAGAATGGGAGGATACAAGGGATGGGATAACCATTGAGATGTAACAAGAATAAATTAATAAAGGAGGAAAAAATGTAAAAAAAAAAGATCAACCATTAATAAATGCAACCTTATGAAACTGAAAAGCTGCTATAAGGCAAAAGACACTGTCAACAGAACAATAGCCTACAGACTGGGAAAAGATCTTCACCGATCCTACATCTGACAATGGGCTAATATCCAAAATATACAAAGAACTCAAGAAATTAAACACCACCAAACCAAATAATCCAATTAAAAATGGGATACAGAGTTAAACAGAGAATTCTCAACAGAGGAATATTGAATGGCTGAGAAACACTCAAAGAAATGTTCAACATCCCTCATAATCAGGGAAATGCAACTCAGAACGATTCTGAGATTCCTTCTCATATCTATCCAAATGGCAAAGATCAAAAACTGAGGTAACAGCACATGCTGGCAAGGATTTGGAGAAAGGGGAACATTCCTCCATTGCTGGTGGGAGTGTAAACCTGTGCAACCACTTTGGAAATCAATCTGATGCTTTCTCAGGAAATTGGGAATAACTCTACCTCAGGACCCAGCTATACCACTCCTAGGAATGTAGCCAAAAGATGCTCCACTATACAACAAGGGCATTTGCTCAACTATGTTCAGATTTGTTCATAGCAGCTTTATTCATAACAGCCAGAATCTGGAAACAACCTAGATGCCCCTCAACCAAAGAATGGATTAAAAAAAACTGTGGTACATTTACATAATGTAATTCTTTTCAGCTATTACAAACAAGGAAAACTTGAAAATTTCAGGCAAATGGAACTAGAAAAGATTATCCTGAATGAGGTAACCCAGATGAAGAAAGACACACATGGAATGTTCTCACTCACAAGTGTATATTAGCCACATAATATAGGACAACTACACTACAACACAGAGACTGAAACATGGACCAAGGACCATGTATGATGTGGACCTAGACCCTCTGCTCAGATGCACAGTCTCCTTGTGAGTCCCACATATGTAGGGTAGGGACTACTTTGGACATGCACTCTGGCCACTGAAATTAGATCACTTCCACCTTGTAGGACAGCCTTGCCAGGCTACAGAGGAAGAGGTTACAGGTAGTACAGTTGTGACCTGATAGGCTGAGGTCAGAGTTAGGGGAGGAGGGCTCCCCTCTCTGAAGACTAAGGGAGGGAGGGAGAGGGGATGAGGGAGGAAGGGGGATTAGGAGGGAATGAGGGAGGGGGACACAATCAGGATGTGAATAATTTAAACTGCAGAACAATCAGATAACTTATATTGCTAATCCCACTATATGGGAATAGCTCTGAGACTGGCTGAAACACGAATGAAAGAGCAGAAAACCAGCTTTAATTGTTCTGTTGATCACAAACACACACCATATATACTTATAATTTTAGGACTGTGTGATGCTTGTAAGAAACTATATGCTTTCAGAACAAAATAACCAGACACTGACATTGGATCATACCTGATAGGATTCATTCCTCTCAGCATACCAGATGCTAACATCCTGTACCCTTCGTGTTCCAGCAGTGAGTGCTTCAGTTGCTATTCCTCATCAAAACAAGACAGCTTCCAGGACACATTCAATGAAAGCTTCCAAGCTCAATTGGTCCAGCATTCCAGACTGTCCCACACAGGACTCTGATTAAGCCTGGAATTTCTCAACATTTAGAAACTGGACCACAGATGCTATTCCTAGCTTGTTTAACCATTTTCCAATTTTCATTTGGGCCCCTACAAAGGTATTATTCATCCCAATTCAGCCTGAAGAAACCTTAGTAGAACAACACCCCATTTCCTTTAAGGGGGGATGGGTTTTTGGTTGCTTTCTTGGGCTATAGGGGGTTATTTTTAATGAGAGTTGGTTACAAGTTACTATTGGTCTTATTTAGAGAGAAAACAAAGTTAGACACCGCAATATCTCTCTTTTCCATTATTTTACATTCTTACGTGTGGAGATAGGTGATGAAAAGAAAGAAGGGGGAATATAGAAATATATAAGAAAAATAGAACAAAAGGTAGGTTAATAAATCTACTCCTCAACTTAATGCCTCAATTGTCACTCACAAGGTAATTTTTAATTCACTGGTATAGAATTTTGTGTATGCAAAAGAAGTTTAATTCTAGATACAGTCATATAGAATTCAAATGTAAGATTATACATATATATTCTAATATGAGGTATTGTACCCATATAACTCAATTATAAGATTTACTTCCAGTACTTTGAACGTGTTATTGCAAGCTATTTAGGATAAATAAATTATACAAGTTAATTGTTAGTTGATGGTCATATCAATTACTAGTCTACTTTTTCACAAGAATATACATTTTAGCTGTGGCAGATAGATATGATTCTATAGAAAGATAAGGTAGGATAGTTAGACAAGGTCTTCAAAACCTCAGAGACATGCAGAATATGGTATTTTAAAGTGTTTTTTATTATTTAAAGATTCACTGACAATGAGACAGGTTAATTCCTGGCAACACCCAACCTACCTCAAAGAGGATGATGAGCAACAAAGAACCTCCTTATGGAGATGGCTTCAAATGTGGCAAACAAGCCACTGGGTAAAATGTCCTCATTTCTACCACAGACAGAATTCTGCCTAAAAAAGGGCAAACTTGGATACAGGCAGGGTCGACAGCCAAACTCTGCCAAGACAGGGTAAGCAAATACTCAATAGTTCCTGCCTCACAAGTGTGTCTGTCAGATATACTGGGCCAGAAGACTGAAGAAGATGCTCCAACGTTGTAGAGAGTTTTGGGCGACCGTTCAGGTAGCAAACTGTCTCTGACATCTTCTCATTTGGAAAGCTACTAACCTGCACTCCCTGTCTACTCAGGTAATTAATTTTATTCCTTCTAAAGTCTCTGATGGAGTTGAAGACCAGGTAGCTTAGTTTTACAAAGAAGCTTAGTTGTTTAGGTGTTAAGATGTTTTTAGGCCTAGATAGATATTTTAAGTTGATAATACAATACGTGATGGAAATTTGTTTACATTCAGAAATTTAGACACACCAAGATAGGAAAGATGTCTTCTTCAAGGCTGTCAAATACAAATAGCCAAAACACTAAGAATGTAATATTTATATAATTCCTGACTGTGTCATGGTTCTTCTTGCTATAGGTAGTTTATTGTATGTATGTATGTATAATAGTATAAATGCATAAGTAAAAAAATAAAAATTTTTTAAAAGATAAAAAATAGCTAGAAACAAACCATCCAACCAGATAGATATATGATCTTCAAAAACCTCAGAGATCTACAGAATATGGCATTTTAAGATTTTAATAACTTATGGCATTTTTTTACAATGAGACAAGTCTGCTCCTGGCAGCACCCCCATTCTATTTCAAAAAGCATCAAAGGCTTCATATGCAGCAAGATAGTCACATGAATTCAAGCTGTACTTCAGAGAAATTTTAATAAAAAATGCATAGTATTGGCATAAAAGCAGACTGGTTGAAAAATAGAGTCAAACTGAAGACCCAAAAATAAACCTACACACTTATGGACACCTGATTATTGACAAGGAAGACAAAATCATACAGTGGCGTGGAAAGAGAGTATCTTCAACAAATGGTGCTGGTCTAACTGGCTGTCTACATGTGGACAAATGCAAACAGATCCATAGTCATCATCCTGTACAAAACTAAAGTCCAAGTAGACTAAAGGCCTCAACATAAAACCAGACACACTAAATCTGTTAGAAGAAAAAGTGGGGAAGAGCCTGGAACACATTAGCACAGAAGACAACTTCCTGAACAGAACACCAACAGACCAGGTTCTAAGGTCAACAATTAATAAATGGGACCTCATAAGGCTGAGAAGTTTCTGTAAGGCAGAAGACATTGTCAACAGAACAAAACAACAGCCTACAGACTGGAAAAAGATATTCACCAACCCTACATCTGACAAATGGTTAATATCCAAAACACATAAAGAACTCAAGAAACTAAACACAAACATACAAAATAACCCAGTTTAAAAATGGAGTACACATATTTGATCATGTCCCCTTGATGGGGAGGCCTGGTGGCACTCAGGAGAAGGATAGCAGGGTACCAAGAAGAGACTTTATACCCTATGATCATATACAGGGGGAGGAAGGCCCCCTCAGTCACAGACATGGGGAGGGGAGTAGGGTGAAAGTGGGAGGGAGGGAGGAATGGGAGGATACAAGGGTTGGGATAACAGTTGAGATGTAATATGAATGAATTAACAAATAAATAATTTTTTTAAACTGGGGCACATAGCTAAACAGAAAATTCTCAACAGAGGAATACTGAATGTCCAAGAAACACTTACATAACTGCTCACAGTCCTTAATCATCATGGAAATTCAAATCAAAACAACTCTGAGATTCCATCTTACACCTACCAGAATGGCTAAGATCAAAAACTCAAACGACAGTGCGTGCTGGTGAGGATATACTGGAGGGGTGCAAATTCTTACAACCGCTTTGGAAGGCAATCTTCCTCAGAAAATTGGGAATATTTCTACTTCAAGGCACATCCATACAACTCATGGGCACATACCCAAAAGATTCCCCACCCACACAACAAGGATGTTTGTTCAACTATGTTCATAGAAGCTTTATTCACAATAGCCAGAAACTGAAAACAACCCAGCTGTCACTTAAGAATGGATAAAGAAACCGTGGTACATTCACACAACGGAATACTACTCGGCTACTAAAAACAAGCAAATCATGAAATTTGACAGCAAATGGATGGAGCCAGAAAAAAGCCACCCTGAATGAGGTAACCCAGACCCAGAAAGACACACACGGGATGTGCTCACTTACACATGAATATTAGCCATGCAGTACAGGATAAGGATATTACAATTCACAGACCCAACGAAGCTAAATAAGAAGGAAGGCCCATATTAGGACGTCTGAATTTCACTCAGAAGGGGAAATAGAATAGGGATCAGAAGTGGCTGAAGAGACAGAATAGGATGGGAAAGCAGTATGGAGGGCAACAAGAGTAGGGGACCAGATGTAGGGAGAGTGCAGGTCGGAGGACAGAGGACTTGTAGAAAGAAGAGAAGGTGTGGGCATGGGGACATTCCTGAGACAGCCTGGAAAGTTACAACAGGATAGACTCCAGGCAGGATGTGGGGGAGACTCTTGCTGAGACCCTTAGTAGCAGGGGTCATGGATAGTGAAGAGGCTACTCTCTAACTAGACAGGACTCCCAGTGGAGAGAGGTGGAACACCAAACCACCCACAAAAACTTCGACGCAAAATTTACCCTACCTACAAATGTGCAGGAATAAAGACAGAGCGGAGATGGAGGGAATTGTCCAACCAATCCCCGGCCCAACTTGAGACCCACACCGTGGTAGAGAGCCAAGCCCCGACACTAACAACGACATTCTGCTATGCTTGCGGGCAGGGACCTAGAACAGCTGTCTTCTGAGAGATTTGACCCAGCAAAGTATTGAAACAGACGCTGAGACTCACAGGCAAAAAAAAAAAAAATTGGGCAGAGTGCAGGGAGCCTTGTGGAAGAGTTGGTAACAGGATAGAAGGTACCCAGAGGTGATAGGAGCTTTACAAAAGAACCAACAGAGCCCAGGGTGGCCTGAAGAGACTGAAGCACTAACCAAGGACCACGCATGGACTGGATGTAGGCCCCCTACACATATATACCTGATGGGCAACTTGGTCTTCTTGTGGGTCTCCCAGTAAGGGAAGTGGGGGCAGTTTCTGGCATGTTCTCTGTTACATGCTTGTCAATAGCTTCCCTTTGACAGGGTTGCCTTGCCAGGCCACCATGAAAGAGGATATGCTCAGTCCTGATATGACTTGAAGTGCTGGGGTAGGTTAATAGTGGGGGGAGGCTCTTTTTTTGAGGTGCAGAGGAGGAGGGAAGGAGGAGGAAGGGTAGGACCAGGAAGATAGTAGGATGGGAACTGTTTGGCATGTAATGTGAACAACTAAATGTTTAAAAGTTTAAAAAAAATAAAGACTTTCATGGGACATGCCCCTTGGGCTAGTGTCCAGATATGAGTGAGTATATACCATTTGACTCTTTCTGCTTCAGGGTTAACTCATCATGATCATTTCTAGTTCAATCCATTTGTCCACAAATTTCTGGAATTCCTTGTTTTCAATAGCTGAGTAGTATTCCATAGTGAAAATGTACCACAGTTTCTTTATCCATTCTTCTACTGAGGGACACTTTGGCTGTTTCCAGGTTCTAGCTATTCCTCATAAGGCTGCTATGAACATGGTTGAGCAAATGTTCTTGTTGTGTGCTGGAGCATCTTCTGGGAGGATGCAAGGGATGGGATAACAATTTAGATGTAATACGAATAAATTAACAAAATATATT